>NC_053517.1:76630080-76953969 GCF_016920715.1 Anopheles arabiensis | reverse complement strand
CTTCCACCCCTCACCTTTTGCAGGATCGTGTTGGACTCGTTTCCGATATATTTACCCTCTGCCACGCTAATCTCATACCGTGCCACGCGGCAATGGAACTCATATCGTACTTCCCGAAGGAAAAGGAATGGGGCCCGATCGTGCTCGGCACGAGCCATCTCGAAAAGTGGCGCAAGATCCTGAAGTACTCCGAGTGCTACCTGGTGCTGGCCGAATACGTGCGTCAAAATTTGGCCAAATCGATACAGGTGCTGGGCTGGGATGATACCGGCGAGGATGAAACGAAGCTGCTGCGTCCCGTCTTAATGCTCAGTGCAGCACTGTGGGAGGAGTCGGAAACGATCAAGTTTGCCAAGGGCCTGGTGACCAACTTTACGACCCATTCGATACCGATACCACCGAACCTGCGCTCCGTCGCCTACATCGGTTCGGTCCTGTCCGGCGAGTTCCAGTACTGGCAGTTCTGCTGGGACCGCTACATGACCGTACGGCGCGAGAAGAGCTCCGTGCTCGAGGAGCGCATGGAGCTGCTGCGAGCGCTTGGCGTGACGAAGGACGCCTGGCTGCAGAACCGGCTGCTATCGCACGTCATCACGCTGCCCGTGTTTGAGATCGTGCAGGTGCTGGAAGCAATTGCCGGTACGCCTACCGGTGGCGCAATGGCGTGCCGGTTTCTGCAGGCCAAGTGGTTCGATTTCCAGTCCAAGCTGGGCCGTGGTACGGTTCAGTTTGCGCGCGTCATCTCCGCCATCACGCAGTACGGTTCGACCAAGTTCGACTACGATGAGGTATGTACGCCGCGTGGCGCATGTATGTAAGTCACATTTTCATTCAACGCCCATTTCCATTCCGCAGCTAAAATCACTGGTGGAACGGTTCGGGGACGGACCTGGCCTAAAGCTGCTTAACATGACGCTCAGCACGGTGGCCGCGAACGTCGAATGGGTGAGCCGATCGCAAGCATCCATATACAGCTGGATCGAGAGCAAATATCACTTTTGATTAAAGCGCCAAGCAATAGTGAAGCGGACGTAGACGTTTGTTCATCTTACAACAATCCAACAATTTTCATCGATGCGCAACTGTTCCGTTTCCTTTCTTCTTCTTCTATTTTTAAAACTGAGTTCGGTTTTTTTTGTAATGCCTGACTTTCAAGATGCGTAGAAAAGGGTGGAACCCGGCAGGAGGAGAGATGTAGCAAACCACACACACAAAAAAAACATACGGTAACAAAGATAGTGAAAACGAAGGACAATTTCTAGGACAAGCAAAAAGGGCGGCAAGAATGCATTTATCGTAGTACAATCTCAAGACTCCTTTTATAGATACCAAGAGGACGGCGCCTGCAGGAGGCGAAGTGTTCTTCAATCTTCCACTGTCTACGTTTTAGGTATATAGGTGTAAATATATATATTCTACAAACATATAAGTTACCAAAGAATGCAAAGAATAGTTTGTGTGATCGACAATTTATATCGTATATCTCGCCAGTAACTTAAGAAGAGAAGAAAATGAACAAGGAAAAAAACCATAGCGAAAGCAACCAAACCAAACCGAATAGACGAACCAGAATGGAAATCATGCATATAAAGGCCCCGCAGAACGATAGTGATGGGAAGAATGCACAAAGTGGCAGCAGATAGACGCCACCCTCCCATTTGGGGCGGAGGTGTGTTGGTTTTTTGTGCGTTTAGCTATATATATATATTAGGCTGTTTGGTGCTAAATACGCCCGCTCGGTGTGTATGTATGTGCATCCCGCATGCTAGGTAGTAGACCGTACGCACGCCCCTCTAGTCCACGTGCTGATCTTACCGCCGAATGGTGCGCGATCGGGACAAAGTTACCCCAAAAAGGAGTCGACGGGAAAGCGCGCGGGTACGGCTACTAGTTAAAACGATCCTTATATCAACAATCCTATGTTTGGTGTTCAGTGTGTGTGTATATGTCACGCCTGAATGTCACCCGTTTTGCAAACAGCAGCAGCAGCAGCAGCAGCAGTGATTTATGTTGAATATATGAATAATCAGTGTTCAGTATTGATTTAGTGCATCTCTCATCTTTCTATCTCTTTCTAATCTCTCTTCTCACTGAAATGTGTAATTTCCTTTGCAAGTCAGAACCAAAACTGGAACAGGCAAACACACGAAACATGCATACCATGGATACACAACGTAATTAAATGGTGTGAACATTACTAAACTTGTGTTGTTTGATTTTGTGCAATGATGACAGAATACAAAACGTTGAAAGTATATTGCGTGCTCATCCCTTACAACAGTATTAGCAGCGCAGTTTGTACGCGCAAACAAATGCTTCCTCAGACACACGGGTCCCCGAGGCGTCGACCGCAGTGCCGGACGAGCGGTGGTAAACGCACGGCCCGATTGCGTACAGTCTATTCCCGAGATACGCGGTTTGTGCGTTCCCGAGGAATCCGCGCAAGTCGTAATCGCGGATTTGATACGATTCGTGCAGAATATTCAGATATGTTTCGTTTGTAAGTGCATTAAATTTATTAGCAAAAATGAAATGTAAACTGCATTCGACAATTCTTGAATCAAATTGTACTGATTTGACATCCGAATCCGCGCAAGTCGAGAACCGCGTAACTTGCGAACAGACTGTACTGCTGTGATGTATGCGGCGTAAAGTTGTGTGCGAGATGATAGGTTCGTCGTATGATAATTACGATTTCACCACACAAACGCGGCTCCCCCTCACCCGTTTTCGGCCCACGGTAGCGGCAGCAGCAGCAGCAGACAGACTGACACAGACTACCGCTCCGTCGCACAGTGCGACTGTATTTTTGCTTTGAATCTTTGTTTCCAAATAAAACCCCCCGTATCCCCAAGGCATCCAAGATCGGCTTTGGTCAGCACGGGTGGACACAACATTCTGCCCCGAGCAGGGTCCTACAGCGGCCCACCACAGAAGTGTCGTCGGTCGGTCGCGGCTTCACAACGTTACGTACACGGGTGTCGCGGTTGAATTACTCACGCAAACACCACGGCACACAGCGAGCGATCGAACGTTCCGTGCGGTTCCGTTTGTTCCGCTGTACGCGTATGTGTGTGTGAATGCGTGCGTGCGTGTGAGTGAGTTGTGTTGTGTTGGGGAGTGCAGCGAAAAAGTTTCACTGTGTACTGTATTTTCCTTTCTTCGCGAGTGGGGCTGCGCTGTTTGTGCAAATCATACTCGCATTAAAGCGGGGCGACTCGACGGAAGAAGACAGATTAGTGCGCTCCACATAACGCACACGCAATTCGGCAGCCCGCGAGCCCGACTAGACACCCCGCGGTGTGTGTGTGTGTGTTTGTGCGGTCATTTTATTTCGGATTCCGCCTGTTTTTGCGTGCGTAAATAGTGTCGCGCTGCTGGTTGCTGCCAGCTAGGAAGTGAGCGATCGGTGCAAGGTGCATAATTAAACTTGCTGATAAAGGGAAGTCGAACGTCTCGGCGTGTGTGTGCGCGCGCGGGGCAGTGAAGACGGATCGAACTTGTGCGTTTGCGAGTGTGCGGCGGTACTGTTGTTTTTTTTTGTGCAAAGTAGTGGTGAATCATACACAGCCAGAGCACACAGCAAACTATACACGTACACGTACACCGTGGGGAAGTGTGCGAGAGGGTACGGTTGTGTTGTGTCCGGCTGGCTGGCTCGCGGTGGCCTACCACGACAGCGGTACGCGGAACAAAAGTGGGCTCCGTAAAGAGCGAATTCATTAACCGGTTCGTTTGCTGATGTAAAGCGACGAACCTCTTGCGGAGCGGCTCTTGACGACGGCGCGTAACAAAAAGTAGGGTTTGAAAGAAAGAAAAACAATCTGCTTTGTGCGTGTGTGCATCAGGTGCGTAGCAAGCATATCGCCCCTTGTGTGCGTCAGTGTGTCTGTGCGTGGTGTGGCGAAAGCGATTTCATCAGTGAAGTGTGCCGTGTTGACATACAAATTAAGCAAAAGCTAACAGTTGTCTCTAAGGGCAGAAGAAGAAGAAGTAGGGGAAGTAAATACGTCATCTCACTGGAGCCCCCAGCAGCAGCCTCGCAGACCTTCATCTCGTTTCGCAAGGATCGGTCGTAACGTGCGGTGCGTTGTGTGCGGTGTTCGATGTATGTGGTAGCAAGACGCGTCTTGCCAGCAGCATCACCGCCACCACCACTGCCACCGCCACCGCCACCAACATCATTGCTGACGGCCGGCAATTATGCTCTCCACCAAGAAGCTCTTCACCGAGCACTTGCTGACGCTGGTGCTCACGCTCAGCCTGCTGCGCATCGATCCGGAGAACTACCTCGACCTGCAATGGGGCGGCCGGTTGGCGCGGGTCGGCGACGCCGGCGGCTGGCAGCTGGAGCTGCTCGCGGCCGGACCGGACTACTCCAACCAGTCGTACGTGAACCGTAAGTTTCTGCCGCCGATCATCGAGGATTTGTCCCGGTTCGAGCGGCCGTTTATCGAGCAGAACCATCGCGGGCTGCAGACGTACCTGCTGAACGTGCTGGATGCGAACGATGACGGCGCGTCGGCCGGCACGCTGGCCGAGGAGCGGCCCCCTTCACCAGTGCCGGCAGTTGCTTCCGGTGGGGGTAGCGGCGTTGGCGTGGGAACGGTACTGCCAGCCGCCCACAACGCCACCATGCACGCGCTGACAAACCTGGACGTGGACGCCGAGGACATCTTCCTGAGCGCGGACCTGTTCGAGGAAACGACCTCGGTGCTGGAGCAGAACATGGCCGACCTGAGCGAGTACGATACGATCTTGCTGGAGCATCCCACCGTCAAGTTTGACGCCGGTGCCGCCAGCCTGCCCGACCTGGAGGGAACCATCGCCAGGGCACGGACCCTGATGAACGAGGCGAGCAAGAAGTTCGAGGTGAAGCGGGAGGAGGAGAAGCAGGAGGATCAGGCCACGACCAGCAACTCGGCGACCGGTGCTACTCCAGCGGAAGGCTCGGGAGCAGTCCGAGCGAACAAGACGCGCGCCTACGAAGACGACGACGACGACGAGGACTCGGAGGATGAGCGGGACAGCAAGGAGGCGGTGCAACGGCAGATCAACACGCAGCAGAAGCATCTAGTGTGCACCGATTTGGATACCGCCGAGGTGACGGTGAAAACGGAGCCGGTCGAAACGAATGACACGACAGTGCAGGAGTCTTCTACTGCTGCTACTGCTGCGGCTCAGGATCTTACACAGGAGGTAAAAATGGTTGGTGGTAGAATGGGAAGAAGAGAAGGGGGAGTGTTAACCCCTGCTGGCCGTTAATTAGCCGAGGTGCCGTCATTCGAATGTTTGGAACACAAAGAAAGACGTGATGCGCCACGGCCAGTGACACATGTCCTCCGCAAAGGCTGGGTTACAGAGAGGGGGGTGTGCGTAGGTGTGTGTATAAATTATTACATGACGCGGCCTATATTCTGCGAGAACACACGGCGCGCGGAGGTCGACGTATCGTCCTCAACCCCCATCCGATTGCAAAGGAAATGTGCAAAAAACAGACAAAGATCGGGTATCCCCCCCCCCCCCAGTGTGCCGAATAGGATTCGCTGACCTTTCTGGGGTGGGGTTTTGGGGGAGGACGAGGCAGGCAGACGTTGTAAAGAGCACGCCGGTGTGTCCGTATATTAACAATTTCAAGGCATTTTCTTTCTTTCACCGGGCCGCCGGTGGGGATGGTGTTGTTGTTGTTGTTGTTGCAAACAGTAGCAGCATCCCACCGAAGATCGCGGCCAATGGTTTCTTTGTTTCGAATAATTCGAATAAACACCAAAAACGCGACCTCCTCGCGCGGATACGAAAATAACGACCGTGGGGGACGAGAGAAGAGGAGGAACAAAATAAGAAAAGAACTGCATATAAACCTGTATTTACACAGCCAAGAATCGGGGAGAGGTGACTGCACCGAGTGTGTAACGCACGCCTTTCGGATGCACTGCGCTGCTCGACCGGCGACGGACATGTGTGTGTGTGTGTGTCTGTCTGTGCGCGTTGTTTTCGTATGGACATGTAGGCGCAACATGTTGGTGGGGAGCAAAGGGGGGGGGGGGGGGTTGTTAAAAATGATGCAGATACGGCGGGGGCGACGAAAATGCGCAGCGAAAGGTACAAAAACCCCCTCGCGGCTGTGATAAACGGACGGAGGAAATGTTCATACGCACACACACACGCACTCCGGTGGCCTATTTTATTCGCGAAATACGCCAGATGTTGGTGGAAATATTCGTCAATACGCGGCCCTTGACACGACGCCGCACAAAGAGACAAGGAATGCGACCGTACACGTCAGTCGATAGAGAGAGAGAAACAGAAATAGAAAAAAAAACCCGAAACCAAACAACGCAATCTCTTAACACTTTCCCTCCAGATATCAGCGAGGGGTTGGTGAGATAAAAAAAGTCCCGCGACCAAACTGAAGATGCACCGTCACACGTGCTGCCATCTATCGGCGAACGGGTTTGCAAGCGTTGTGCTAAAACAAACGTGTGTACTAAAAAGCTTCACTGCGCTGTTGAAGCAGTCGTTGATCGTCTCTGCTTGTTGAAGAATTATGCTGATGCTTTTATGATGTTTTGGACGCGAGAGAAGCATACAAAAAGCTTCTCTCCGCTTTGTGCGTTAGAAAGAGCGAAGAAAGAGATGGCAAAAGGAAAGATCCTTTTGCACAGCCATTTACAAACCGTATCAACAGAGCGCACAGGAGGGGCTTACGGATGATTGATGACTGTTTGCGAGGTATATAAGTCGTTATACACAGACAACGACACACTGTGCGTATGTGTGCGTGCGTACCATGATCAAAAGGGAAAACGCATGATAATTATAGTAATTTCGTTGTCATTATTTAGTTTATCGGCTGCAAATGCTTAGAATTTAACTGTGTTTGGCATTCGCCTGAAAGCATGAAAATTCCTTCACAAGCTCATTGACAGCATGCTTGGCAGAAATGTAATAATTTCTTCTTTTTTTTAGCAAGAAGTGTAGCAAAAATCATGTATGTTTCCTTTTAGTGGAATTGTTTTTAATTCAGCATAAGTAGAACGTTGAAAGAGTATGTTGATAACATTTTCGATACAGACATTCCAAATTTGGATTGCTCGTAAAATCCACGAAATCCGATAGTGTCTCCCGGTGGAACCCCGTAGTGTGAGCTGTATTTTGTCATTTTATTGTTTCAATTCACACAAACATTCACCTGGTACGTACGTCGCGGACGAATACGGAAAGTGCGCGACCGAGGCGCGCTTTATCTAAATTTGGCCTGTTATCTTGCGCTTTTTGCTCACTCTTGCCTCCCTCTCCCCCTACCCTGTCCGATAAAGCCCTTATCAGCGCTCGTTTGGTAGATGAAGGTAAACTGACCGTTCGGAGGCATTGTTCACGGAGGGAAAAAAACGTTTGCCCTCTTTGCTCAATTAAAACACAGAGCGCATTGCGAGCTGTGCGTACGCGCTGTGGATGTTCGTCCGCGTTGGCGAACGTTAGGCGCTTGTCGGTTATTCATTATACATTCGGTTTGGAGTGCAAAATATTTCGCCAATCTGGTGTTAAGTCACACGGAGGAAGTTAACCAAGAAAGAACGTGACACAATGAAACATATTAAACAGGTCATTTACAACCGTGCAGTGTTACAGTCATCGCAAACGAGTAGTGCTTTCGAATGTTTGCGCCGAAATAATCACAAGATATGGTGTTTTTGCTTTCATTTGTCGTTTTAGGAAATGGATCTAATCGAAGTGCTCTGGAAGCAGGATGTCGATCTTGGCTTTACGCTCGCGAATGCGGGCCTTTCCAACGCACCGGAAGGGTCCAGCTCAACGTCAGCGGACACAGCATCTGCCACCGGCATAAAGTGCGACACCGAGGACGATTTGGAAAAGTTGAAGGTTTTGCTGGAGATAAAAAATGATAAGGTAATGCTGGTGATTAGGGATTAATAATCGAACGCGCACATGCGTACATGTAGTGATTTTATGTTTTCTTCTTGACCGGTTTGTAGAATGCCGACTACGAAAAGAACCCCAATGCAGCGGACGAGAGCAGTCTGGTCGATCCTTGGGCAGGACTGTCCTACACAATCGATACGGAAACAGGTAGGTGAAGCGAAAAGGCGTGCGTTGGGCGTATATTAGAAGCGTAGGGATTTTGATTGGTTAATTTGGTTAAATTTGGTTTTGTTTCCTCACGCCAACGGTTTGATTAAGCTTACTCAATGATATAATCATATCAAATCTGTTTGTGCCGATTGCGCCGACCCTTCACCCGGGTTGCGAATGAACGGTCCTTTGTACGGGTCAAATAGTGAACGAGCTTATGTTTGCTCTCGCTGTCGTTGGGGCAGTGAAATTTATCCTGCAACAAACAATGGCGCAAAGCGGATAGCCGGGCGAAGGATCAACAACGCTTTTTTGTGAATTCGGGCGGTATTAAATATTTAGAAGCTTTCTCACATCCCCCAAGCCCAAGCAAACATCACTGTAGTGGATATAGATATAATGGCCGGGCCAGACAGGGCAGGTAAACATGGCGTACAATGGTAGGCCTATTTGCGTACAGTGCTTAGAAAAGCATTAAGCACACGTTGGTTGGAATTTCGGTATTGAGCTGCCATTGTTGCTACTAATATCCAACGGGACTTTGCCATACGTTGAGACTTAAAATGCTTTTATGATCTTGTTCGAGAAGAATTATTAGTGAAGTATTTTGTTACATTTGCAAGCAGCATATACATTTTTCGTAGCCAACATTATGCTCAATCATCGACTCATGCCGTAATGTGGTTAAAATTTATTCTGGTTGCGTCCATTATTTTTTGTAAAATAAAATGATCTTAAAACTATTCACCGCAGTGTAGCATGCAGTATTCATAGAAACGATACATAAAAGCACAAAACCAGAAAGCCCCGCTCTGGCTTAATGTCTGACGGCGCACGCCACCAAAATCCCTCGGCTTGTGGTTGGCTTCCAGCAGTTTTCCAATTCCGTGGCGAAAAAAAAACACCCTTCTACTTTCAACCCCCCTCGTCCCGCTTCCTGTAATGCCCTGCGAGCTGTCATTGTGGGAGCAACATGATATTATTTGATGTGGTTCCATTGGTTCCACCAGCTCCACCCGTGGCGGGGAGTGACCACCACAACGAGTGTATGTGTGTGTGTGCGTCCGGCAAAGGGAGGAAAAATGCGCGATAAAGAAAATAAAGCGCAAACGAGAAAACGCGCCGGGGAGCGACGATGGTTCTCGAATAAAGGGATCGTTGATTGCCGCTGAATTGTGTACACCCATCGTCATCAGTCTGTCAAACTTTGCGTTGTTGTGCACGACGTCGGCGACGGTGCGTGGCGCTGCTGGTCTGTTGGTGGTGGTGGTGGTGGTGGCGCTGCTGGTCTGTTGGTGGTGGTGGTGGTGGTGGCGGCGGTGTTGGAGACCGACAACCGTGTCAGTATCAGCGGCCATATTAAGCGAAGGAAGCCCACCGGGGCCCTAGGGTGTCGCGTTTAGTCGTTACTAATACACACATACACAGACACACACACGTACGCCGACCCAGGGACCGTATGTGCTCCGCGCGCGTCCTTTTGGATACGGGCCGCCGCTGCGGCCGCGTCCCAATAGGCCTCGTATATGCTGGCCGTGTATATGGAGCAGCAGCAATAAAGGAGATATATAATTCGGCTTTCCATTATTTTTCGGTGAAAACTGCAAGTTCATTTCACGTTCATTTTTCATTCCGTTCTTCTCCCGGGACGGCCGCACAGAGCACCGTGTGTCGTACGGACGGACGGACGAACGGACGGGCTGTTCGTTCCGAATCGCTACGGCGCAATGGATGGTTATGGTAGAGAAGGCTTTTCGCTTGTACCTTCAGCTCCGTTGCCCTACCACCACACTGGCGGTGTGTATGGTACAGACGCGCGGTGGTGTGTGGATACGACGACGACGATGAAGATCGACGATCCAAACCGTCGCCAACCATGTGGTGCTTAGTTAAAAAATGAGTTTTGTGCTCGATACTTTCGTGCACACCACACCGTGGAGAGCATGTTCTGGTGCTATGGGAATTGAAAAGTCAATAGCAGTTCGGCAAAATGATTCAAAGATTCGAAAAATGGTTTTAAATAGCATGCGATGTTGTTGATTGTATGCTATGGATTTACTTATTTCATTTTAAATCGATAGTAATTTCAATCAAAACTAATCGGAAAAAAGGATCGGTTTCGGAAAATTCAAGTTATTCCCATTAATTGTATGAAATTCTTCGGTTTTCATACTGTTACCACGTTGTTGTGAATTTGTATGCTTTGGTTTGTTTTTCGAAAAAAAAAATATTAGTGTAACACTGATTTCACTTATTTCACTGACGTAAAATAGTCATGAAGCCTTGAAATGCTGGACATTCTTTAACATATTTAAGCTTATTTTAATCGTAATGCCATAAAGTACAGATGACTGAAAGATGAATACGAATTATTACCAATCGTCAGTAAATATTTGCGTTGTGACCTAAAACTGAATACTTCCTGGTTATTGAGCTAATATTAAACTGATTATTGAAAGTTGGAGTTGAAAGGTATTGCAAAACACAACAGAATCATAAATTATTCCTTACAGAAGTTGACGTACAAAACTTGTCTAATCGTGCATTACTTTGTATTCCATGAACTTGTCATGCAAAAAGCGCTGCATACGTCCCCCCGGTATGTGCGAAAGGCATTCGTGTAGTGGCTTAATAAAGCCCAACAAGAGAAAAGTAGTTGCGTGCGCGTGAGTGTGTGTGCACCAATGCTAGAGGAAGAAGGGAAATGGCATGCGAGTTTTATTAAATGTATCATCTCGCGATCCATTATACGCGAACAACGGAACGCGACCGAAGCGGAAACGCGGTGAAGTCGAGTCGAGGAAATTCCGCTTGGGTAGCAATGGTGGAAAAGGCATTGCTTTGTTTCGCGGTATCATCAATCAGTAAAAGGACATGCTCCTCCTCCTCTGGCAGTGGCGTGGAAACCGAAGAGGGTAAAGAAGACCCGCTGCTGCTGGTGAGGTTATGGCAGAAAAGTGGAGAACTGCTGCAGTGGTACTACTACTTATTCTAACCAAACATTGTGCTTCAAGCTGCCCACGTTGGCTGGGTAGTGGTTTGCCCGTGTTCGTTAAGGATCTTTCTAGATGTGTTTGCTTGCGAAGGGTCGGCGGAGTATGGCGATGCATTACTAGGATAGTCATTTTTCAAGTTTCATCTCCGAATTCTCCTACCTACCCCTCCGATGGAGGGAATGTTAGAAATATAAATGAAGACGGATTCCAAGGAAGCGGGAAGGCTACAACCTCTTCCATTTCCGCAGGAAGTGTACTTTTACTTTAGTGAATAACCTTGGTATAGTATTGTTTTTTTCATTCGCTTCTTTGTTTCTTGTTACTATGTTTCATACTGTATTATTTTGATATACAATAAAAGGAAAGGTAAGACTTCTGAAGCAAATTAAGAGATATAAAATTCAAGATTGTTATTCAATAAATTTATCATATTCAAATTCTATTGGTTAATGGCAATTGTGATTTGATAACGGACATCCATCTATGATGTTCTTGTTACAATGATGATTTTAACTCACATCGCTCTATTTTCGGTTGTAATTGTGTGTAATTGATTCTTCAATCGAATACAAATTATGACATGCATTCCTTAAAATAGAGTTAAATTTACTGTGGGAACCTCCAAAACAAATTCATTTGTTTCATTTGCTCAACAGTTGTTTGTTCACAATGATCATGATGTGATCTTTAGTTTAAACATACATCGGAAATATAAAACATGCGACATTGTCTGTCGCCGTTTGTTGTGATGAATTTTAGCTTCGGCTACCGACGTTTGCTGTTATCATTAGGTCCTGAGTCATCGAAAATGATTCTTGATTTTTTATATTGCATTTGTTAATTTACGACAATTTTGAATCCGGTGTGAAATCCAACAGATTTACGATTTCGTAAACTTATCTCAAACTGTAAACGTACTATAAACAAATGTATTTATAAAACATTTTGCTACGTTATTGTCATACTAATTTATCATTTTGTGGGCGTCCTCTCTCATGTTGTATACTACTTTGTTGCCACAAAGCGGTGCCCATCCATTGTGTGCTTCCGTGGCATGGAATTGCCTGCTTTTGACAGATAAAAGCCCAATCTAGGAGATTGGTATTTTGATTAATCAAAGCTGGGAAAAAGAAAAAGTTTTTTTTTTCAAAGACATTGATAAATTATGGTTATCGTGGAAAGGAAAACAAATACATACAAAACACACACACACACACACACACACACACACACACACACTAGGAGTGGAGTGTTGGAAATCGGCAACGACGGCTCGTCAGCCCATTGGAAGGAAGGAAATGCGCTAATATCATGAAGAGCATATATAGCGGGAGGCGAAAATCATACTACATCGTAAAATTACATTCCACGCTACTGCGCATGTCTCTACATGGCAAATGTGTGATGTATTTCACATACGTTTTGGGGCGGTACTTGTGCGGAATCTTTCGCAGAGTGATAGTACCACCTTTTGCGAAACAAAAACCACAAAAACTGTACAAAGTTTAACCATTTGGTACGAGGGAGTTTATATCTATTGTATGATTATCATATTTTTTATGCATTGTTTAGTCTTGGGTCATTAAAAGAACATTAACAAAATACTTTAGGGCATAACCATTTTATTAAATATTTTTATTTGAAGTTGTATGCCTCTATTTAGGCACCATTAGATACACTTATTATCAAACATTTTCGTTGCGTTGTCTTATTATTTTATTGCGTTTAGTAGAATGCTTTGAACAATGAGACTATTCTCTAGAGTTAGATTGGTATGTGTTAGCTATATCCTGCTTTTATATGTTTATGTTCTTTTAATAATTTCGATCCCTTCAGAGATAAACTATGCTTCTCATTTGCGGTTGCAAAAAACACAAACACTTATGAATACAGAATTATGATGATTATGAGTATCAGATGAAATGGAAGATTTTAACAATGTTATTGTTATTTTATTGTTAAAGAATTGGAAATGGCTGGCTGTTTTAGGATATATCCCTTACGGCATGGAAGAAGCGTAATGTAGCCCATGACTGCGACTAGTATAAAATTATGCAATTCCATTTTTAAAGCAAATATTTCAAGCTTATATCATAGCACTCACTTTTATCAATAAAAGTGGTCGTGAAATAAAAAGTCCAAAAGAAATTGTTTTAAGAACATTATTTTTAACAAGAATTTACGATCTTGATGATTAAACCTGTGTTGTGTACACCCATGGTTTATTTCGTTCTTTGTATCACACCATATTCCTTACAATCAATTATTTTTATCTGTACAAAAGTTTTGCAAAATTTGTTACAACGATTAACCACGAATAATTTGATATGGTCCCATTAAATTGTCCTTCTACAAAAGATCCTAAATTTATTCTAATTTCGCGTATCGAAACAAATTTAAGTCAATTTCTTTCAACGAAAGTTACTACACACTAAATTTTTTTCATTATTTGAAATGAGTTTAATCTCAATAGCTATCATGCGACAGGGTTTTACAAATCAATATGATCACTAGTATGTGGCCAAACAATTTCATTCAACGTAAAGTTATGTGGGATTCGGTTTTGAAAATGTAAAAAATCATCGTGACGAAGATAAGCAAATGTTTGCCTAATTGATTCATATTGAAGCACATTCCACATTTTATATGGAGAATAGTAAAGAATTGAGCAAAATATGTTAAAATTCTATAATAACATAAATAACATGATATCTCAAACCGAATCACTGTTCCGATTGCTACTATTTTCGGTGAAAAACATCGATCTTTATCCAAGCCGCAAGTCCAACTGAAAGGTAATTAATATGTATCGCTTGATTAAATAATTTAATTATGTGAATATACGAATCTTTCCTCATCAAACGAACGATAGTTCTGTATAAATGCTACCTTCTCTAGGTAGAATCTCAAATGTAAGATTAAGATGACAGATACTTTTTTTTACCTTCGTCACGGTTGTACAGCAGAAAATTTTGATGATCTGCTACTTTCAAACGCACCGAACGTTTTCAATGAATGAAGAGTGTTCGTTCGTCCGAGTCCATCTGTGTAGTGTCGACCACTTGTCCGAAGTGGCTCTAAATCATGCTCTCCGTAGCAATAATGCCCGCACTGTTTACATAGTATCGTGCTGCACTCGGGAAAAGCATAAACCTAATTATGATACTAGAGAACGTGTGCCCTTGTTGGTAGTTACTGTTGTCCAATCTGTATGAATTGCTCTATTCAGGGGAGCCCGTGCAGAACAGGTGTAAAAGTAAATGGACAGCAATGTTTTATGAGTGTTTAAGTATGGTTTATGCAAGACAAGCTGTTAATTGAACTTTTTACACAAATAACATATTTTTGCCTTTTTTAATTACTGTGGAATTGAAATCTGTTTTCGTGCCTTCACTACACTTCATCACAATGAAGCTTTTCTGCAGTTCCTATTCGGTTTCTTCGTTTAACCGCCGCAGACTGCGGGAACATCCACATGTCAGCAGTCGAATAATACGAACTTCATTAGAGTCCATTTCGTATTGTGGGATCATTTAAAAGATGGTAATGAATGATTACGACTACGATTCGTTACGAAGAACAACCCCGTCGACAACACACGGACCGGGGACCGGCTCAAGTCCCATATTAACAAATCGAAAAAAAAACACAAAAATTCACCCCCGTGGATTATTTTCCATTATAAAAATTATGAGCCGCGATATTTGTCGTGGAGTCGGTTGCTGCCGCCGACTCCGCCACCGCCGCCGCCACTGGAATGCTGATTTGGGGAGCCAAATAGTCGTCGGGGCTCATAACAACAACAGCAGCATGCCGCTTTCGATCGGACGAATTAAACACGCTCCGTTCGGGGTATTCTTTCGCTGCTCTGTGTTTTCATTTCCAACTCCTTTGGGATAGGATTGTGGCAATCGTGTGTGCCGATCGATTTTGATAGCGTTTGCAGTCGTTTAGTGTAAAATAGCGCGGCGAGAGAATATCGAAACTAAAGGGAAAAAATGTAAGGAAATAATGGCATATAATGCCCGTATGTGTGTTTGTGTGTGTGTTGTGTGGCGAGCATTTTGTGTAAATATACACAATAACGAATGGGGGAATAAAAAAGAAACGACATAGTAAAGGGCAAACCATGCGAAGTATGCGCAGCACACATACCAAACACGCACACAGCCACATCGAAAACCTTCGGACAAGCCACGCCTTCTCTTCCGTGTGCGCGTTTGGTGGCGAACAAACATGGCTTTGCGCGCTGCGCTGCGCGATAATGTGTGGAACAGCATGGCTGTCGCTAGTCGGTGCTGCGTTACGCTAAGACATCCCCATTACGTTGGTTGCCGCGCGGCGGAGATGTTGTCGGTGCTTTATTTATTTCCCTTATTTTATTTCACGTATGATAAATGTCCGACAAGTGGGTAGGTTTCGTTAGTGTCGTATGAGGAACATAAATACATTCTTTGGAGGCCCTTTTTGTGTCAATTAACCTGCAAGCGAGCGGGGAAACCACCATGGGGCGTTAGTAATGCTATGCTGGTCGATGGTTCTACACTAAGAATGTTGAAACTTTTGCCTTTGGGGTGGGAGAATAATATGTATTAGCGACATATTACACATGACATGAAAAAAGACTACTCGCTTTCACACATACACCGGCAGAGCATCTTCTGTGCTGTTGTAGTATGCGTATGTAAACATGAATGTCACAGTCGGCACATAAAGCGATGCTTAGGTTAGTTAGTTGCTCGCCTCCATGCTCTCTTGGGCTTTGTGCTGTGGCCAGATAATATGTATTGGCCTATTGTAATACCGCTCACCACATAAGCACGCATCGACACACTCACACAAACACACACAAGAAGTCGACGGATTGGATTCTGGTGTGCACGGCGAATGAGACACGACGATCGACACGAGCCTGTGTTGGTAGAGGGCAGCAGCAGGTTTTTCTCTCCTTTATATTTGATGCCTATTTTTCTTGTTCCTGGCGAACACACTACCATAATCAGAGCGTCTCCGCCGTCGCCTTCTGGCTTCGCTCCTTCTCTATCTCGTTCTCTCTGCCTCTCTCTCGCTCTCTTTCTTCCCTCTGTCCCGCATTGTTAGGCACACTCATGATGGGGTCATCTTTGTGCAGAACATTTTTCCTTGAGTCATTATTACATGGTGATTTATATTGTGTGGTTTGTTGTTTGGTGCGCGCTCTCTGTGCTGTGTGTGCCTGCTGGCCCGCCGTGTTCTAGTCGTTACTTCCTTTTTCAGTGAGCCGTCTCGTGAGCCTGGTAAAGATGGCGCATCTTGTCGCCTGAGAGTGGTGCAATTTTTTCGCTGATGCAGCATTTTGGTGCACCTTTTCTGCGATGCACGCGTGCACGGTTTCGATACAATATGATGAAAATGAGTGCTTAGTTTGAATGTTTATATCAACGCAATTTATGCCCGTGTTTGTTGTGCAGAAGATTTGGCCACGGGTCTGTGTATTTGGAGGTGTATGAAGTTTTTGAGTGTATGAAGTTGCTCTGAAGTTATTTATCTAACAACGCAATTGAAGGTTTAACTACATGTTTTGAAGCAAATTTCCACGCACGGAAAACAAAGTGTTGTGGCATGTTCAAATAATTGTATTATCCAAAAGTGGGTGTTTAGTCTGTAAAGAATTGTTATGTGTAAGAGCGGAAATGAAACAGATAGCACATGTTTTGATTATATGATATTGAATCAGGTGAATAACTGCTAGTCAACTCACAGAAAAGCAAAGGTGAAAATATTATACCAAACGCAATTAGTGCTGTATCCACTGTTAGCAACAATACTGTGTCAGTGTTACGGATATAATAGTGTGCTTTTTAATGTATGATTCAACGTATAACTGCTGTTCTGCAGCTCAATATCAGTATCATTCGCGTTATACATCAGCCAACCATTATTACAAGGTACGTGTTATAGTATGTACTAATACATAAAAAACATATTAGGTATCTGGAGTAAATCTTGTTGACCTGGATGTTGACTTGCCATATTGGGATTGAAATGATCTTAAACTGTTTTTGAAAAATATTCGTTGTATGAAGAAAGCATGATTGATACTGCAAAAAGGGATTGCAAAACTACAAAAAAGTTTTGAACTACAAAAAGATGTACCTAATCTCTGATAATGCATATTCATTGGAATTTCTAGTCGACATCAATTCGAAACATATCGCTGTTTCATAAATTTGTTGAACTTAGCTGTTTCATAAATTTGTTCGATAAAGAAGGCGAGGAAAACTATCATCTTTGCTGGATTTGCGCTATCAATTTCTATATTTTATATTTTACTTAAATGGGAAACTACTTTGGATACAATTAGTATCACACATTTTATAATTAAGGAGATAATTGTAATAACGTTAACTATTTCTCACTAAGTTTATTGCAGCTACAATGTTTTTTATCGTTTTTTTTATGAAATTTATCTTTTGGTATTATATCCATCATTAGACTAATATCAATCGATGTTTTATGCCGGTTGTTCTTGGACTTACGCACTTTCTTGGTACACTATGATTAAAATATGAATTTGTGAAGGAAAATTAACGTGTTCAGTTTATTTGGTAGCACAAGTCGTCAAAATTTCAATTGAATTCCTGCAAGCAACTTCTAGTATTAATTTCCGAATTATCTTCTTAAAACGTTATACCATTGCTAAAAAAAACTACCGTAGTACTGATTAGACATGAATGCTGATTTTCAGAAATTTAGTACCAAGAATCGGCTTTCAAAGCTGCTTTCTGTCTCATCTATTAAATGCTGCTACTTTAAAATATTGTTAGTATACTGTTTACTTTGAATTTATACTCTACAAATTAAATTGAACTTTTTAGAAGATCATAAGTCAAAAGATACGGCCAGAACGTAATTTTAAGAAATAAAAAAAAAATCTTAAATTATGGTTTGATTTTCCTCATGATATTTTCATCTATTTTAGATTAACAGTACTAGTTCACTGCAGTGTGATAAAGGACTAAATATGTTCCAAGATCTAATTAAAAATAACTATCAAGATGGACAATCTGGATGTTTTTCCGAGAAAAAGGAATCTGTAGCATTACTTGCAATCTTCATTTCCAATGTTCTTGCAAAAACTGTCTACAAATTAATTAATTGATGTTTACTCTTATCCATTAATTTGTAGACCATAATGTCTACCAATCCACTAAAGTAATTTAATATGTACGCTTTTCATAATCAGTGTTTTGAATTACTTTCAGTTTATGTTTCTTCTGAATATCATCAATACTATCATTTTCACTTGGAATATTATGGGGTTATATCACAAAACCAGTAGAAAAAGTCTTCACTTTTAATTGAATTGTAAAATTTGATTCTAGAAACCATTTTAAGTTAAAAGAACACAATTGGTCCAATTTTCGAAGGACCTATATACTATTGAATGATACGACATATTCACAGCATTGTGTGAAAAAAAAGGTAAAGTTCTGTTCAGAGTAAAATATTCTATACAGTATTGAATGAAAAGCTTCCGAAAGGTTTCAAAAATTGTGTGTACATTCTAAAGCCATTGAAACAGCCTAATCACGGTCACGTTTTCCTTTACAATAACTGTATTAAGTGCATCCAGGGATGCCAGAGATTGCCGTCGCTCTCTCTCTTTCTGTTTCCCTGTGGCAGCTGGTTCAAAGTGGCCATAGCGTAGCCATTTTTCCACACATTTTAAATACATTGTTGTTCGGTGCAACATCTCTATTCCCTAGAGGAAAATGGAGGTATTATTTATTAGAAGAATGCAAGCGAGAAAGAGGGAAAAAGGGCACACGATTGAAAGGAAATCTTCACAGACGACGCTAGCTGCTGCGCTTTATTGATGCGAGTAGCGTGGAAAAGAGAGTGGTGTCCTGGCTTCATTAATTATGTTTCGGTGCTTGGGCGATGGCTTCTCATTTATTTTCAATATTAAAAATATAATGGAAAAAAATTATCAGTGAGAAAAAGGTCCTTTTCTCGTTCCCGCCTCACGTCCTCCTCCCTGGACATTGGCTGCGTAGGGATCCTGCTCAATCTCTCTGTCTCTCTCATGTACATTGCTGCCGTTTGGCTGTGATCATTAATCAATTTTTCCTTATTCAAATCCCACACGAAGATTCCCCAGCTTTTATTGAACTGTCGTAGCTGAGAGGAGGGGATCACGGAACCATTAGTCATATTTTTCTGGCACAGCCACGATTGCTTCGTGTGTAGCGCTTTGGCAGAACTCACTACCACAGCTCCGCGCACTGCTTATGAATATTTTGCAACAAAAAATAAATCAGAGCTAGAAGTTTGATTGGCTCGGTGTAAAAACCCCTCTCACAGTGAATTTAATGTTCTGCACAAAATGGCGTCGTAGAATATTGAAGTGGTTTCTTGGCAGCTTTGACCACAAATCTTCAACCGTTGCAAATTGTTTGAATTTGTTTCTAGTTTAATGTATTTATCTGTTATTAAATTAATCATAAGCTTCGTTGGTCCAGAACGATATATTTAAAATACGTGTTATTATAAAACGAAACGATCAACATTATTCTAAAATGAAATAATACATATAGACCGTAATGGAACGATAATCTGAGGAAAAATGCTTCATTCAAATGCTTCGTAGAATATTGCAACCCATTTGTCTTTTCACCACACACCCCGTCGGTCTCCCGGGGTATCGATGACACGAGCATCCTCATCTCACCTTCACACAAATTGCCAATAATCGAAACCAACGATGTTCACTTTTTATTGCCTATTTCATTAACCGACAGAAGTCTGTCGAATTTTACTTTCGTTGGGGCCACATTCCATATCCATTTCGTCTCTCTCTCTCTCCTGGGGCCAAGCGACCGGCACTACACGTGGAGGCGCTCGATGGAAAATGAAACTCTGCTACGCGCGCTCTAATGAAAAGATTACCAAAATTGATCGCAACCCAATTCTCCAATTTCAGTTGAATAATAGTTTCACACAGACAGGCAGGCAGGCGTTTGGGGTAAAAGGAGGAGAGAAGGTGGTGAAGTCTCTGCTTCAGGAAGGAAACACTCGGAAGCAAGTGGGAATCATGCGCCTAGTTGTGGTGTGTTGTGGTTTGTGTGGAGACGCTCTCAAGTGTACTTCAGCAGTCCGAGCTTGCCGGCTCGATATGTACGCTCACGGCGCTTGGCCAAGTGGTGGTTGAGTGCAAACAAAGCATTATTTTTTGCTCTAAACGGACAGAGTTGTAGAAAAAGAAGAAGAAAAAAAAAACCTTATTTGATAAAGTCTACAAGAACTGTACGACATGTAATTGTACAGAACTTTGCAATTTTAATGCAAGGTTTGCAGAACCTTCGTGACGCAAACGCAAGGCAAATTGTAAGGATTTTAGCAACGGGAGGAGGAAAAAAAGATCGTTAGATTTTTGTTACCGCACGAATCAACTCCCACACAACCTCCCCACAGAACAATAACTTTTAAAAGGACAGCGGAGGACGCAGCGCGAGAAGAACGAACGCGGAGAATCGCCCAAGGGAATAGGAGGGAATGAGAGAAGCAGACTAATTTAAAAACATTTTGGTGTGTTTTGAAGTTGAAGGTTATTTTTCATAATTGATTTCTATGTATGAAGCGAAGCGCGGGGTTTCTCTGTATATAGCGGGCACACACACACACACACACATTCAGAGAGAACAACGTGCAAGCCGAGTTTGGAAACGAGTCGTATTTTTTTTCTATATTCCAAAACGACTAAACGCGCGCGCCTCACGATCATGAACGAGGATCATTTATTCACGTACGTTTTGGCGGCGTAAGAGGAAAAGAGAAAACGAACGATACACACACACACAAAGCTCGGACCAGACAAGAGATTGCTAACACACAAAAAATGCAAGCCCCCTTGTAGGAAGCGAGTAAAAGAGAGACAGCAAAAATTAGAGGAAGATTTAAGAAAAACGGCTTATATACAATTATCTACAAACAGCGGCGGAAAGCACGCCATCGTGTTAAAAAAAATCCCTCTACGATCTGCTGCCGTGCCGTCGCGTCCGTCTGTGGTGCGTTTGTTTTGCCGGGCTGCTCTTGGGAAAGATTGTTGATCCTCGCCGTCGCCGTATTGCGTGACCACAGCGCCATAATGGAAGAAGAATCGGCTGCAGGCAACCCAGTACCGGCAGAAGCGCACGATTCAGCTAATTGGAAAATATAGATTTTTGGTGCTTATGTTTTTAACGTTCGCGCCGTCGGTGCCATCTCGTTTTTTGTTCTTTGATGTGTGTGGTAGTGGTGGTTTGGTGGTTGAGCTCGCGTTCGATTGGTGGTCTGCTTTTGCGTTACCGGATTAGCGTCAGCAGCGCACAATCGTGCCAAGTTAGACTATTGCCAAAATGGTGCAAGATTTTGTTGGAACGGACATGTTGGACTAGTGTTTCTATTGATTTCACAATCTTTAATAGAACGCAATCGTACATCGGCTGACGTTTTTGTCTATCTGCCTGTTCTATATTATTTAGTACGCAAATAGATTAGATCAACAACAACAACCTGGAAAATATAAAGTATTGCTCATTTAAAAATGTAAATTTTTCTTTATGGCTTGTATTTCAATAACTGTTAAAACTTTTAAAATACAGTGGAGCGCCGGGTATACCCGGGTACCTGTTATCTAGCTATCCGTTTATCCGTGCTGTTGAGAAATGACAGGTGATGATACAAAGGTGACGTTGCGTGCTGGGAAGGATCCGTGTTATTTGAGGATCAGGGCGACGTCAAGTCCCGATCAGCTCGGATAAACGGCGCTCCGCTGTACATAGTAACGAATAGGTTCAAGGGGATTTCGATACTTGAATTTACCTTTTAATGTTCCAGCACGACGCTGATAAACATTTGTTCATTTATTCATTGCATTTGGTAAAACATATTAGTTATATTCGTTACTATTGTACACTCAACATCATCTTCAATCGTTAACTCATAAAAAGGAAACTCTTAGTCTACCATTAAAGTTAAAAGTAATCATATCAAGAGATTCAACGTAATCCTAAATCTGATTTAATCAGATCTGTAAAGAGCCATAACTAAGTATATATTTTGAATTCTTAGAGTACGTGCTGGAGGCCATATTCGATATAATTTAATGGTTTTCTTCTTCGCTAACTTCAAAATCCTGCATCAATAATTACGACTGGTAGTGCTCATAAACTACTCTATGTATTTTAAACATTCTCCCCGACTCAGAATGACGCAAAATGATTGCAATCCCCAAGCATTTGAAGAATAAATTACAAAGACCGAGCAATTAATTTATCGTTATTTTCTTGTCTGATATACCGTTGAACTCTCCGGAGCTGTTTGTCCTGACCTGAAGGAATGAACAAACGTAACCTAAAAGTTTTCTACTGACAGGGTTATAAAATTGAGTCAAATTAACTGAACAAAACTAAAGACCAGAACCATTAGTCTTACAACGTTTTCTCACCACAAGCAAACATGACTTCGCAGGGTTTATGATCGCTTCAAGATTTATGACACTCTTCTCAAGCAATAATAAAACATTTTCAGGCAAACAAAACATGTCCTGGGCGGGTCACAATAAAGTGTTAATTTCTGGAAATGCTACGTTAAATAATAAGAACAACCAAAAATAACAAGAAATATATTTGACAGTGGTTGTTCGGAAATATATCTAAGCTTTCGATTAACTTTGGTTGCAACTGTGTATATTTCCATTAACATGATTTAGACAAAGCTTCAACCTATTAATTTTACATAACATCGTTCTTTTTTGCAAAATTTTGTTTTTGTTATTATACAGTGCGTATAATGTTTTTATAATGTTATTATATTTTTTTGAACAATTTTGCACAAAAAATACATCCCTTGCTTGTTTAAACCAATATTGAACAGTTTGAGTCTCGACTGTTAATCCTGCCTTCATTTTTATTCATTGCTCCATCAGGTTTTTTATATAGATTTCCTTAACATTAGCTTAAATTTGATTGGAGGTAATTGATGGACACATTCTTATCAAGGACGCGCTTGATAAAGTACGACTTCCGAACTCCCCCTAAACTGAACTACTAGCATTGCTGGAACTAGCTGAATTCTTCAGATATTTTTAAGACAGGAATCACTCGAAACATCAAACAGCACCAACACAAATGCAGCTGCCTCTTCGATCGGCGGCGATGGTGGTGTGTATGTCGTTTCGCGTGGTCCAATCAAAAGCTCCACGCCACGCCACCGTGCAGGGTCAAACAAATGGGGAAGAAGATGATCGTCGCTACGCTTTTCGCTGCCCAGGGTGGCGGAAAAGCGTAACAAATTGGGGCCTCCAGCAACGCACACGAAGGAGAACAAATTCCTTGCCTTGAGCGGTGAACCCCTTGGCCGAGAGATGGTGGTGGTCCATCACCTGGTGTGTCCATCGCTTCCCGGCGTCTCCATCGCAGATGTTGTCTGCTGTAGTGCGATTGCGGCTGTAGCTGAAGGTTCAGGAAAGAATCAAAAAGAGAGCAAAGGAACACACTGCTGCTGGTGGTAGTAGTGCTGCAGACAGGGGAAGTTGAAGTTGAAAGACGAAATGCCGACAGAAATGTCGAATCTTTTGGCCCGATCGCCGGTGTATCTGCGCGCCCTCTTCCTCGATCTATCCCCCCAACCCATCCTCACTCTCTCACGCAGCGATCGATCAGGTTCGACAAATCGTTCGAACAAATCGAGATCATGCGACGGTCATGCGTCGTCTTCTTCTCTATGCCTTCTATGTCTATATCTTTCATCCCTCTTTCTATCCTCCCGTTGCTTCTGTTCTCTTCCTCCTGCCTCCTTATCCACGGTCGGCCAGACCTTCTCGAGGTCGGGTGTCGACGTGCAGGAATGGGCAACACCTCCTCGCCGCCGGCCCCACCGCTGCGGGAGAAAAGTGTATTACATATTTCGTCCACAAGTTAACTAATAATCATCCGATATCTCATGGATAAAATCAATAAGGAAAGAAATTAATAGCATTCCCGCGGACAGATTGCCCTCCAGGTTGTCTCCTTCGCTCAAGGCGCTCCTCTCTCTCTCTCTCGCCACGGTTTGGGCCACCACAAGCAAAGCCTAAAGGTTGTGATGTTCAAGGTTTGGATGTGTTCAGTTCACCTTCCCGGTTCCTTCTTGATTGAAGTGTTTCCACGGTTCGGTCGTGCGGTCGTCGTTAAACATTTCCATCATAAATGTGTTATAGTGCGTCCTCGGCTATAGATGATTGACCACGAAATGGAAAAGCAAAAAAGGTACAAACTCACACACACACACGAGCGCGCGGAGCTTTGGGGCTCGCACTTACTTGAAGGGGGAAGTAAAACAGGCGTACGAAATTAAACTTGATGGAAAAAGATGCGTTCATTGTGCTCCAGAAGGGGCAAGAAGAGCGGGTCTGGACTGTGTCGATGAAATCGTGATGAAAATGGAAGAATTTCAATATTTTTTAATCAAACGTGTGCGCTTCGGGCTCAAACTTTTTCAACCAGAACCACCGACTTATTCACGGAAGATGTGAAAAAATTCTGAATGTTTTTGTAAAAATATCGGTTGTTATTTATTATTCTATGAAAATTGGCTTAATTCTAGTGTTATGTTATTGAATTATTATTTCATATTGTTTATATTTCTAATTTTTGGTAATTCACCATATCGATGTGACAGAAAAGTACAAATTTTAATAGTTGGTAGTTTTGTAACTGTAAGAAGCGGTAATTTTATGTTCAAGTTGACGATAAATTATTTGAATTTAGAAAATACATTTGGAAACAAACGTGGGCTACTACTTTTACTACATTTTCCATAGTATTGGAGAAAACATACAACTTTAAACGACAATAAACAATACATGTGGCGCATTAATTAGATGTTTTACACATCATATCATATCACAAGAATAAAATGTTCTTGTTTCTATGTTAAGAAAAACTGGATCAAAGGAAGCAAATGTTCGTTACTAGAATTTGATGATTCATCCATCCAACGTATAGAGTATCTATCGTTCACTTATTAATCGATCCATATCCAATGGCCTCATTGAAATAAGTCGGTCAAATTTCATTGCAACATAGGCAACCATTCTCCTACTATTGATATTAATCGTCATTTTATTGATTTTGATCAAACTGAAGTTAGTGGATAGAAGTGTGTATTGATATCCGGAAAATACTTAAAAGGTATTTAATTATTAAAGAGTTTTAATTTTTAATAAAGAAATGATATAAAAACTTACAAATTACTACCAAATGTACTTCGCTAAACAATTGTTGTAATATTAATAGTAACATTTTTCTACTATCATCGTTTGCCAACCGACTGGCAGGTATTGTGAAACAAAACCAATTGAAAACCACTAATAGCACAAGAAGCATAGGCTGAGAATAGGGCAATTGTTTTAACCTCTGATCACGGCAACAATTATAATTGATTCTACACTAACGATTCTCTCCCCATTTCCCCGGTGCCATCCTAGGCGAGTACGTGCTGAACAGCTCGGACATAGATAACAGCTTGCCACCACCGTTGGCGGATCTGTTCCTGGAGGAAGGCCTAACGCTACCGGACCTTGGCGAAACAGTGGTAAGAATCGGCCCGAGGGAGGCGCGTTTACAAAAAAGCACGATCGACTGACATCACTCACCGTGTGCCGTACACACACACCACCCACTCCACAGGTTGACACCATTGCCGAAATCAAGCCGGACGACAGTGAGAGCGATCTGTCCGGACCGCCAGTCCAGGAGGAGCAGGAAATAGCCGAGGTAAAGCGCATCGAACAGGAGCTGCAGCAGGTGTCGGTGGGCGAGATTTGTCTCGGTGGTGGCAGTCGTGCTTCCGGCTCGTCGAGTGCCGATCAGAACAGCAACTGCGAAGATACCGGCGAGATCCTCGACACGGAAACCGATTCCGCAGCCGCAGCGAACACGACGTCGTCCGACGCCGAAGGTCTCGAGGCCGAGCCGGTGACCGATGATCTAGAGGATCTGCTCTGCGACATGATGATACAAACGTCGTCCCACTTTCAACACACGCGCCAGAACACGCAAGGCTACGGCCATGGCGCCATGGGCAGCTTCCGACAAACGGCGACCGGTGGCGCTGGTTACCATCACCATCACCATCATCACCACCACCATCATCAGGTAAGTAGGAGGGGGTAAGTGGGACTGGGGACGAGAAACCGCATCATTATGAATGTTCCGGCTGAAAGGATAAAAAGAAGCCAGGGAATTGTAGTAAACTGGAGCAGTTTGACGTAGAAAAATAGTTAGAATACCATTTGTTGTTTGTTGTGTTTTGGTTATTTTTTGTGATTATTTATTCTAGATTTATACTTTCGACAGTTCCGTAGTGAGATTAGAGCTTTTGAAGTGAAGAGGGCGGTAGATTACATGCCACTATACAAAGAATCCTTCAACAATTTGTCTTGTGCTCTTGTAATAATGATCGTATCAAGAGCTTGTCACAATGTTAGCAACGCACATTAACGTGACCTTTTCTTTCGCTCCGGGACAATGCAACGTGAAGAAGCATCCCACAATCTATTTGTATCTTGTATCTCCTGCCCTCCTTTCTCTTCCTTTCTCTTCGTGTGATCGATCGATGTTGACAGCAGCATCGCGCGATAAATATTTATCATTACGCTCTCCGTTACAGAACGGTCACAGCAAGCAGGCGGACCCGCATCGGGGCTGCACTAAATCGTGCCCACCCTGGAGTCCTTTTCTGATCTCGGCCCATCATCATCGCATATTTAGCGTGCCTTATTGATCGCTTTTGAATGTGTGTGTGTATGTGTGTATTCTTTGCATCGCTACCGATCCGATCTTCACCAACATTTTGATGGGCGACTGCGATCGATTTGATCGATTGGTTTTGGTTTCACCGCCAAGCGGCGGTGGGCCGATGATCGATGGATTTGTGCACGACGAGACCTGTGGGATCGCTAGACGACAACACGGGGTTAGGAGAGTTGCTAAACGGGAGAGTGTGTCCCCGAGGAGAAAGGTAATAAATTATCCGTTTAAAATGCACCGCCCTGGCCCAAAAGGATCTCTCGAAGTCTCTGGTGCATATTCAGCCGGTGCTTTCTTTCCACGGGGAAACGCTTTCTTCTTTGCGGCACTCCATGGCAAACAGTCAGGAAGGCCTCAAAACTCTGCAGTGTGTGCCTGTCGGTAGTGTAATCCTTTTATATGCATAAAAAAATGATGCGGCCTCCTTGACGTGTTTACAATTAATCATTAATTTGCCACTAAGAATCCCTGGCAAATGGTCAGCCAAGCCTCTGTTCTGCCCCCGTCCATCTCTTTGACCGTCTTTGACGTTTGCAAAGAACACGACAGAATAGAAAAATACACGGAAAAAAGGGATGTTATCCGCAATGTTATCTCCCTGTTGTGGCGGTCCCGAAGACATCCCGCGGTGGAGAGAGCTCTCGGAGTGCAGCGTGCTACTGCTGGGTGTGTAAGTGTGTGTGTGTGTGTGTGTGTGTATGTGTAGAACATGTTCAATGCTTCCCCGAGCAGAAAAGCCGACAAATTGGAAGATGGGAATAGGAAACGGGGTGAAAGTGGTGTGTTGCACTTGTCTGCGGTTGTTGTGGTCCCGTTCCTTGGAACGCCGATCGCCGTTTGATGGTATTCTCAGGGGTATGGTGGGTGGGTTTCGGTAATGGACCGCAGAATATGAGCTGTTCAGGCGGTCGAAAAGGTACGAAGATTTAATCGACGCTACAACACAACCACGGCGGTACCAGGGACCGGAACAGTTTGTACCTGTCGTTTGGCTCAGGTTGTTGGCCAGAGCGATCACACATCACATGCGGTGTGTGACATGTGACAGTCGTCAGAATAGGAAGCAAGAGGGAAACACAATAAAACAATAAATGGGAAAAAAGGACAACCCCCGGGCTGGTTGGTGCGGTGGTTCCCGTTCGTCCCCAGTGAGAAGAACCATGGCTCATTCGATTATCGCTCGGTGTGTGAAAAAGGAAGCACAATTGGGATGAATTATTGCCACTTGCTACTGGTGCTACGACGAGATTGGAGGTGCTGAGTTTATTACTCACTCTGCTCCGCGGCGATGCGGATGAAGGTGGTGCTGTTGTTGTGGATGGCAGTGGCAGTAGCCCGTTTGCCTTCTTGCCCTCTGCGTTAATTGCATGGTTAGGGACGTGGTGGTGCTGCTGCTGCTGTGTTGTCTTTAGGAGCCATAAATGTGCCATTTCATGTGATGTGGGTTTTGATTTTATACTCCAACATGTTCATCAGCCAAGGGAAGACAACTCTAACGGGTCTGGGACCGGGATTTGTAACTTGTGATCAAAATTCTTCCACTGGGAAAGCCGCAGTTTGTGAATGCATAGCTTTTTGTTTTATTTATTTTATCGTATCCTTGTCGGGGTTGTTCTCTTTAACTAATGTTACAAAAGCTTGATTGTGTGAGATTGAGTGTCTAGACTGCTAACACTTTTACCCATCAAACCTGGTAAGGGTGACATCTTTAATATCGTAATAATAATGATCAGATTATAGTGCAAAAAAAAGAAAATGTGTTTCGAGAATAAAAACTGAACATCCTCCTTGATTGCATGGGAATTTCACATTAGAACTACTAATCGGTAAAGCTTTTACGGAAAAATGGCTAAATTAACATTTCGAAAAGCATAATTTATTTTCAACATATCAAGTCTTTTGTGTTGCGTTTCATTATGAACTAAGCTTAAAACGATCGGTATTTTGGTGTTTATGGATTCCTGCAATAGGCCAGCATGTCTTCGTAGGGGACGTTACGGCAAATAGAAGAAGAAATGTTTTATAAATGGACTAGTAGCGATTTTGTCATAGACTCTTTATGTGTTTGTTAGTTATATTACTTTACACTTAAATTACTGGTTTAAATTTAATCTTGATTGTGGAGGAAAAAAGCACGATCAGTTTTTCTTGTTCAAAAATAAATTGTTTCGCGGACCGTGTCTGTTAACAAGTGGACTCGCGGACCACATGTTGGAGACCACTGGTTCAGGGAGCACCAGTTGTTGAATCTCATCCCATCAGTTCTTATGTTAAATGCGAATTTAAGAGCTAAAATGTATTTAAAAACTTCATCAGAGGGTTAACTTTGCATTCTTAAAATCGCAATATAAAAATGGGGATATATCATTAGCTCTTCTCCCTATGAGAGTATCAAAACCATACGCAAAACCAAAATCGGCGTATTGCCAAACTGGGTGCAATCGTAATTTCCGTTCATTACGCTCCATCTTTTGTGGTTTCGAGGTTTGTAGCATCAATCGCAAAGTGCAACTTACCAACCAACCCTGGCCCCTATCCGCCACCACTGACAGCAGCACCATGCGAACCCAGCAGCAGCAGCACTTGAACAAAAGGGGCACTGTTTGTACGAAGGATCACCTTTTATTTTCGTTGGTAGGGAGGGTGGTGAGGGATAAGAGAAGAATTTGAAGGAGGATAACATTTTTTGCCTCCTCCCCCCCCACTCGTTCAACCCGCGTGCGCCCACATACTTCATCGCGCTGGCGCACTTGTATGCCGAGGGAATACTCTTTACGTTTCCGTCACCATAATTATTACCGTCGTGGCTGAAAAGTCCAGCGCCTGTGTCGGGTTCTGTGTGTTGCTGTGAGAATTCGAAATTCTTACTTGCTTTTCCTCCCCTGTGATTACGGAATGCCGTACCTCGTGGACGTGGACTGACGGGCCATCGCATCGCAGGGCAGTGTGGACAGGAGGAGGCCGCCAGTCTCGCTCGCGCTGGCTGGCTAACCTGTCGAGTGGTCTAGAACGCGGACACCACGCGGATGGGATGGGTGTACCAAACAATAAATAGCAATAATAATAGCACGGCCACAGCTCTGGAGTGGCGGGAGCGAAGGCAAAAAGAATAACAAAAAATAGAGATGATTTCGATTGATTTTAAAAACGCATTAAGTAAGAGTGCCTGGCTGCAGAGTGCGGAGGGTACAAGCTGGCCGGCGGCTACGCGGGGACTCTCCGTGTCGGACACCACCACCGTGTCAGTACAAAAAAGGGCCAATGAGAATCGAAGGAGATGATCAACAGCAACAGCAGCAAGACGAGGAAAAATGGAAGAAACGAACGAGAGAGAGAGAGAGAGAGAGAGAGAGAGAGAGAGATAAAACGATCGAGCAGAACAAAACGTACACACAAGTACGCAAAAGGATCGATCGTGGCCGCTATTATTGCTTGGCTTTTGTTTTGTTTTTTCAAAGACCCGGACGACTTCCAGCCTATGCCCTACATTACGGCATACACAAAGGGGAAGCACCAACGGATAATAGCAGCTCCAGTCGAAAAACTGTTCTCTATCTCTCTCTTGCGCGAAGCGTAGCGCACGTCTTCCTTCATACGCATCCTGAACAAAAATGGAGGAGACTCGAAGCACACCGGTACGAGCGAAGAAGCACTTGCTCGAAGAAGCTCGACCGCGAGAACCATGTAAATCCACGAGCGCTGCGCTCTGGCTCTGGCACAAGTGTTGTTGTTTTTAAAGTAAACTTCCAAGCTTTTTACGTTGACTTGGAAGCTTCGCTTGTGTTATTCTACGCTGCACACAATCTCCCTGATGCGAGGAGAGCAAAACAACAACAACAAAAAAAAGGATGCTTTTGGTCGACGGTTCAACGTTGTTGTGTCGCAGCAGAAGGGCGAGCTAGTGTCCTTTCGCCAAGCAGTGTTATTTTATCCCCCATTCTGAAAAGAAATGCTCTCAAGCCTAGGAGGAGGAGGCAGCAGCAGGTTAAGGTGCTCTGTGTGCCCTCGACTGACTTCTGTTGTTGCTGATGCGGGGTACGGAGACACGGCATTTCTTCCCGGTATATTCTTATTTTCCTGTCCATCAGCAAAACCTTCTTTCCACACTTCCACACAATCCCTTGCAAACTTGGGCTTTGGACAATTTGGAGTGAAATTATGTGCGGGACATGGGCACGGTTTTCGAAAGTACTTGAATTTGGTTATTTATTTACGTTTTCCTGCTTGGGTTATCGGGTGCCGATCAGTGTTATTTCTCTTAAGCCGGTTATCCTTTGCGTCCCATCGGCGAGACTTGCTCTCTCTCTTGCCGGGCAAAGTGGCAGTTGCTGTATAAGGGAGTGATGATGTTTTTTGAGCAATTTGTTCATCAATAAGTCGTCTTGAGTTAAAGCAATACGGTCTTCTTGGACCGTTCCTGCTGAATAAAAAAAACATTGTCTGAAGGATTTATTTTCGTGCTAATTTTTGTAATTGGTTTTTTCTTGGTTTTTTTGTCATTCGATTAATTCTTCCGTACAAGTTGTGTTGAAGTCACAAAAAAAACATTTCTCGAGCATTTCACAATGTTGTGCCATTATGATGTGATAATATTTTTTACATTCGACGCTCAAGATTCGAACCCTTCGAGTTACGAAGATTCGCAGATACGACCATTTTGATTTAGACGGTTAGAAGATGTCATTTTAATAAATTGATGCATTTTTTTTTAATTTCTTACTAACAATCTTACACATTTACAAAGTTTCCCCGACTACCCAAAGATTTATATCGTGTAAACGACTTTTGGGGTAAAATTAATACAATATTGACATTATGTTCAGTATAATGCACGTTATCATAGATTTTGACTCTTTAAGTCCGGTTATATTGACAATAATTTGAAAAACGACTTTTACGACATAAGCCTTGCTTTGGGACATGTTTTCGGTCCCAAATATAGTCGTATCTTGAGAGTAACCTGTATACTGAATATAACAAAACCTGAATTTAAAATACGATTATTTTCCGTACGAATCGATAATTATTAATACATTTTGCTCCAAACTCCACACACTTGCACCAAAGAAAAACAAAATTATACTCTGATTCTCTATCTCTAAACTGATAAAAAGTAGTTTTGTTTATTGAATTACCTCCGGTCCGATTGTAAAACAAAAACGTTTCGCCTACAACTTTACTGCTCGACTGTTTTTGCACTAGTCGTACAGATAGAATGAGGCAATTATTCGGTGATTACTTTTTTACCTCAGTGTGTCCTATTGACGATCCCCACAGCAACATCAATCGCGATTGAAGGATTGATGAACGATCGGCCGTCGTTTAACGCCATGCTAAGCAAAGTTCAACCATCACGAGTGCGACCAAATTTTGAATCGTTCCGGTACCAAACACACGCATTCCGGCGAGAACAAGCCATTAAGCAAACAAAACAAATCGTTTCCAATATATTTAAGCGTAGCGATGTGTATGTGTCTGTTTGCGTGAGTGTTTTGGGGTTTTATTTTTTGTAATTGTGTCTCGTTTGAAAAGAAACACGCACACACAAAAAAAACATATCGAACTTTGCTACAAACGTTTACAACTATCGGCCACAACAAGACACACGGTACCGTACACACACACACACACGCACAAAAAAGGGAAAGAAATTGAAACGTACTTACAAATCAGCGCAAATAAGCAAAAACAACCACACCGCGCGGACACGTCAAGTTCACGATCAAGTGGACCAGCATCACTGCGTGTGTATGTTGCGCGCGTCTATTGCCCGCGTTGATCGCGGGACGTTCCAAACCCCGTGTTCAAAGTGTTCGAGCGCGATGGCTTACCAAAACGCAAGACTTGTGCGCAACGGTAGACAGCGAACGCACACCCAATAAAGCGGAGCGAACCCGATACGCGCACAGCAAAGGATGTGGACGTGGAAGAAGTGAGATGGAGCGATATCTATGGGCTCTCCACAGAGCAGCTGCAAGCGTCGCCGCGTTGCGCGATATGCAAAGCGTCTGCTTGGAGCGCACGAGATTGCGTGAGGAGCGAAACCTTCCGCGTTCGATTATTTGACTTATCGTCTACAGTGTCGGCAGCAGCGCTGCAGGCATCACGACGAACCTTCGTAGCTTCCACCACCATCGCGCATCTGATCGCAGCGTTTGTGGCTTTTTTGATAGAGAAAAAAGACAAACCACACACACACACATATACACACACAAGCGTGTAAGCAGCAAAAGAATGGCAACCGAAGAGAGCGGAAGAGAGGGCGAGAAACAGAACAGAACGGGAGGGGTAGGCATGGTAACGAATCGAGCTTGCGCCATGCCGTGTGTTGTGTTGGATGCTGTTTGGGATGGGAGTTTGGCAGGGCTTTTAGTTGATTTTCGTCTTGTGCGCTGTTAACACAGTGTGCTGTTGTGTAGGGTTGAGCCAGATTTGTTTTCGTTTTTCAGTGCTTTCGGAGTGTTGTTGATCCCCGCTCTTCATCTTGCTGCGCGATCATGCTAATGGATCTAGCACGTGGACGAAGGTACAACACACTGCAAGCGGTAGACCGATTGGGTGCCAGTGCCTGAGAAAGCTCATGTGGTGTAGAAATCCACTAAAACTAACGCGTGCCACTATTATTAAGGTTGCTTCTATTTAAACCATCTACTATGTACCATCCACACTCACATAAGGATGGGGGAAAACATTAAAACGCGACTACGCATTATTGTTCCCGGTGGTTGTGCTAAATTCAGCTCTGGATCCAGAAAAACAGCTCCATCCAAAACCGTCTTGACCTTTACTCATCCTCTACGGTCGTGTGAGGATTTTGTGTCTGTCGTATGTTGTTTTATTTTTTGCTTCATTCTTACCTCAAAGTTCTGTACTCACCACCAGCAAGAGGGGCAAGATCGCCTTCATCGGTCATGTCCGGCTTGTGCTGTGTACGTACGCGACCTGTCTTTCAATTTCGTGGTCGATTTTTTGCTGAAGCTGTTGTTTTTTTTTTGCTTCAATATCCCATCATCTGAAGACTTCCTTCGCTGTCCATCGCATTACGCGGACGCGCGGCTCTCTTGTAAGTATGTGTGTTTGTACGAAGTCAACGCAAAGCGAATACGAGCGAGCAAAAAATTATACACCTCATAATGGAAGATTACTTCCCCAGACGTTTCTGTTTTTGCCACCCCCAAAAAACCCACAATCTTTGTCTCGTCCAGTTCGAAATCATCGCATGACAGAAGTGCGCTATAAGATGCGTTTGACGTACTCCGTCTCTCCGTGCGAAGTTGTCAAATGAGAGTTATGGTAAATGTTGTACCTCAAGCCTCATTTTTACAACCGATAAATCAACAACTTGCTGTTGCAAATAATTACAACGGCCAGCTTCCAGGGTGCAAATGAGCGCCAGCACTACTTCTCCCTCTGCCTAATCGTCGCACACCACAGTGTAGTAGCGCGGTGTTTAGCTAATGAACTGGATCGATGGCACGCAATATCGCTGCCCCGCGGGAGCTAATTGATAAATACGTCCAGCTCTTATAAAACAAACATCGCTATCAAACGTTTCCTCCACCTGTGTTGTGTGCCTTTTTTTGTTTTTGTTTTCTCCTCCTCCCCACTAATGAGCGGCTAATTATAAAGCAGTGCGTCGTTGCAGTGTGGCGCAATAATAACAATCAGCGAACAGGTGGGGGGGGGATGATAAACAGTGAGTTCCATCCGCGGACGACAACCACACCGAGCTCTAAACGCTTCCGATTCATGCGTACAACCGACACAGGCAGTAGTTGTTGCCGGCAAACGTTCGACCCTTTCTCTGTAACCCATAATAATGCCAAACCATCCCCCCCTCACTTTCGCCCTTCTCTGCCTTATTACCGGTGCGGACACACGTAGCTTGACCACACGGCGATGGGGAAGATGCATTCCGGTCCGGTGGCGGGGTCACATCAAATTCGATCCTCCCTGTTACGGGCAAGTTCGGCCAAGGGTTTGCGTTTTGGGGGTGCACACGGGCGGGGGCTACACACGGTATGCCGCATTTGACATTGTAAATGTGTGACGTGACCTTGGTGGTAGCGTAAAATTAGAGGGGCGCAAATGATATACAATTAATTGTGTTCTAATGTGCCAGAGCGCCGATATTCAATTGGTGGTGGCGAGTAGGGCTTGTGGCGGGCTTTGGGGCGTTTTGCCTCCCACCGCCGAGACACAGTAAGGTCGGTCAGATGTTGGAGGGGTTCGTTGCTTTGTGTCGCGACATCGAGCACGGTGCCGCCATCTCATCCCTTTTCGGGGGCAAGTGGTGGGTCACCGTTGTCAAGCCCTTCGGGCTCGTGAAGCAGTCAAAGCCGCACAACAGCTTCGAATGTGCACAAATATGAGATTGATCTAAGATTGGTGTTGCCTTTGTTGGTTTGTTCCGAAAACAGACTCCTTGATTCGTATCACCCCCCCGTTGCTAACCTCGTTTTCTGCTCTCTTCCTTCATTGCAGTCCCGTGTGCCGCTGAGTCGAGCTGTTTCGATGGAACAACGCTGGCAGGATCTGGCCAATTTGCTGAGCTTTCCACCCGGCATGGGGGTGGGCATGGGTGTCGCTGATATGCCACCGTCCCATCCGTCCCACGCGCACTACCCGTCACACTATCCCTCGTATCAGGTAAGGTCTCCCTGTGCATTTATGTCCCGGTTTTGTTTCCCTTCTAATGCAACTCCTCTCCCTTCTCTTCCGTTTAGCCGAGTGGAGGCATTGCCGGCCCGCAGCACGGCCAGTACCATCATCCGCCGCATGCCGCCGTACTGCAGAATGCATCGCTGGCCGACATTTCGCCGGCCCAGCCGCACTACGGGGCGAACCTCGGTTCGGCCGTCGCCACCAGCATGCATCTGACCAACTCCACGTCCGAGACGGATGCTGGCACGTCCGGGTACAAAATGGATCCCGAGATGATGTACTACTCGGTAAGGGCAGGCGCTCACTTATGGACACATTTTGTAGCATTAGTCACACCTTCGGGCTCCGTGTGGTCATTGTGAATAATAATCAAGCATTATTAGCGTGGCCACGGTTTGCCGCGGCATGATTGGCACCACTCTTCTCCCTTTTGCTCTGGCATATTCCCTTCCTCCCATGGTTTCGATAAAGTAATCTAAAGTCCTTTTTTCCTTCGTTCCCTCCCGCGCAGAACACATCGTCGGAAATGAACCACACCGATGGCTTTTTGAATTCCATTCTGAACGACGAAGATTTGCAGCTGATGGATATCGCCGTCAACGAAGGTAAGTAGTGTTGGGATGTGATGGGTTGATTGAGTGAATGATTATTATATGCCATCCCGTTGTGGGGCTGTAGTAAGGCATAAACACATGCACCGCACATGCTCGCATAATGAAGGCCACCGCGTGTGAGAATCCCGCCAGTGTGATCGATCGGAAATGAGTTCTCGTCGAAGGAACTAATCGAGAATAGTGATAGAAAATGCTTATCGTGGACAGTACCGCTGACGAGAACGATCAATACATTACCTTCCCGATACGAAAGTGTCCGTGTCGGCTAACAACTCTCCCGCGTGGCTGCGGTGTTGTGGTCAATGAAAATGGGTCTTATCTTATCCGCTACCACCCATTACGTTGCAAAAAGTGGGCTAAAAAGTGGAATTACCTCATTCTATCGCCTTCGTGCATTAGCGTTACTTGCCACTTTGACGAGCGTTCGGCGTGTGTGCTCTAAATAATGACAGTTGTGAAAAAAATATTAACATCATTGATTTAATGTGCAACTTCATCGCACCGATTTATGCATTGCAATCCAGCGCTATGGTATGTTGCTGTTTTGTTTGTGGTGGTTGTTGTAGGATGCCTGAGTAGTTGTTGACTATTTCCTATTGAAATATCCTTTAATGTTGTATAAAATACAATCAGGCCTAAACATTATTACTGCGCAAATTGTCTTTCTACCATCATAATTGTTTTCGTTTTTCGTAGAAACAATCAAGTTTTAGAAAAAATTGTTTATTTTCGCCCTTTTCATTCAACAAACGACTAAAAACTGAAAACGAATTCAATTTTTATCACAATATTCCATCGGAAAGTTGTTCAAATTCGCAACGAAATCGAGACTAAAGTCAACGAGATGTGCAATTGACTTTTATGTTTTAATTTTTCATTAAATATTTTACATATTTTAACATTGCAAAACTGAGCTAAAATAACGTTTTCTGTTTTCATTGATCGCTCTACACACTTTTGGGCATAATTTGAACTCCGTTTGAGTCTACTCAACGGCCGAAAAACTCCCATATGACGTATAAAACAAACAAACAAAATAGAAAGGGATAACTTTTGTCACATTCAAATTAATTTTCCCTCCAATTACAACAACTCAAACTGCATTCAGTCCTCAATTCGCCCACCCTTCATGACAGCCCCCCGCAGCAAAGCCTCTGGAAGGCCTTTATAACCGTCAAACAAAAGCAAAACCAAAAAAAACTCGAGCACCCAATAGAATCGAGAGCAATGAGAGTGAAAAATAGAACAAATCGAGCGCAAGATGTTGCGCGCCGCATAATTAAACATACCAACAGCGGTTCGGTTCAATGCTAGAGAGAAGGAGAGAAAGGAGAGGAGAGAACCCCAATAGATCGATGGAACTGGTGGTGGTGGATTTCGGTTCTAGCGGGTTTGAAAATGAAACACAAACCGAAAGTTCCAAGTCATGTTTCGGGCACTCCGGGTTGCTCTGTGGATGCCTCTTTCCCTCGGCACTCCGGGCACTACTCCATCGGGGACGGTGCGGTGAAAGCTGGAGAACTAATTTTTCCTCTATCCGGGTCTCAATATATTCCCACATCGCCGCGTGGTTCGGCGTTGCTGCTGCGCACGTCCCGCCGCCGTCTGTTTCATTTGCCGACAGGACTTTGAAAAGTGCCATCTCACTCCAGGGCCCAGGGTTTTCGGGGGTGCTGGAAATAAAGAACCAGCGGGTCCCCGGCATGCTCGGTCCCAGGATACGCGGCAAAGTCCGCGTTGGGTTGGCTGTGTGTGTGTGTGTGGGTAAATCGATGAAAAGCGGTAGACAATATTTTAATAGGCTTAAGAAGTGTACCCGACAGACAAAGAGAGCGAAATTTACAGGCGAGGGGCATGTAGAAACAGGGGGAAGGGGTTCGGTCGAAGTTGTATTGTCCGCCATAGTCGAGCGGAAGCGATTTTTTTCCGAATTGAGAGTAAGCGCGCGCAGCACTCTCTCGTTTGCCTTCAAATTACATGGGGCGCTCTCGCGATACAAAACAGCTGATCAGCTGATACCCCCTCCCTCCCGTTTTTTTCCTCTCGCGCTGCGCTGGAGCGCGGATCAGCTGTTCTTGCTCTCTCGCGTTTCTTTCGGTTTGCGCTGCGCTGTTGCCGCACTTGCGCGCTGCGCTGAACACCCCTCCCCTCGTTTCTTTCGTTGCGCGTTGTGCGCTGTGCGCTTTCGTTCACTTAGATTTGCTGCGTAATAAAATCGCATGCATCGAAATAAATTTAATTACATCAAACTCGTTTGATATTTTAACACTTTATTGAAACTTAAGGCACAGTTCCACACATCGCTAACCACAATCTTGCCACAAAACCACACATATTTTTTATTATAAATATTTAAAAAAAATCGTCACATCAAGCACCCGCCTTACTGCCTGTATGTTGTTCATGTTGAATACTGTAAAAAAAGCATTGAAATAAAGCAGCATAATTTACATATTCATGTTGAATTGTGAAAGATTATCGCAGCTTTATTTCAATGCGCACAACACTTCATCAATTGAAAATACGGCCGAGACCGTAATAATGTGAATTGAAATATACAACACTTCAACACTTCACTTCAAATTACATCGAGCGCCCGGGACTTAGGCTAAAACGCGCGCGGCCTCACACTGCGAAGGCTTGAACTGTACTGACGATTTTGTGTGGTAGCAAGAAAGGGAACGCACGAGGAACACTCGCTGCACTAGTGCGAGCGAGACACCGACACCAGCAAGCCGCTGCGAGAAAACCAAACTGAGCGTGCTGGCTGAAAGTGAACGCACACATTCACACATGTGTGATTGTGTGAGTGCGAAAACTGTGTAGAAAGCAAAACACGCTCTCGCCGCCGCGTAATTCCGCGTATTTCCAACCGTCTCCCCCTGCTTCTACATGCCCCTCGCCTGAAAGACGCACACTTTTACATTCTCATTGCTAGTAGGGTAATCTACAGCTAAGAAAAGGGAAACACGCTCACACGCGCACATGGCGTATGTTTGAGCTTTTGAACGCAGCACCACCCCCTCTGTACCTTGCTCCTTCTCCTTGTTCTTTTTTTTTTAATAAAAATTGTTGCAAACATGGCGCCCAAAGATGGAAAAAGAAGATTAAGCAATATCCGGGTGCTGACGTGTGATCATTAATTTTTATCCTTTGTGCGTGTGTGTGTGCATGTGTGCGTGTCCTTTTTGCTGCGCCCCTCCGTCCTTAAAACGGCATTGTGCGACACGTGATAACTTAAAAAAAGGAAGCAAAAATGAAAACTCATTTTGAAGCGCATCACAGTTTTCTTCAAAGTGGCCACACGTTGACTTTGACCGACAGCATAACGCGTCATTTCGCCTTTTTGCCATCGTCGTTCTTCGCATTTTTTTTTTTTTTGGGGATGATGGCGGTGGTGTTGGTTTTACGGTACAGAAATAACCCACACACTCACACACACACACACATAATTGGCCACCTTAACCCACTACCCACCCACTCGCGCACTGAGAAAGACCGTTTGTCTAATGTGTGATGGTGGTGGTGGTGTGTGTTGCCAAAGATAAGATAATGATAAGACTCTCCACACACTAAGCGCGTTGTTGCGACAGCAGCAGCAGCAGCAGCAGCACCCTGTTTTACGGTTTTCTGGAACACCCAACGATGATATCGGGGGAATGTGGACAGAAGATTGAGAGGGGGTGGCATGAAGAAGCCTAGACGATGTATGCCCGCGTCTAGAAATTGCCGATGAAAGGAAAACGGCTAAAACAGTACGTGAATGTCCGTTGAGCGCGAATGTGTGTATGCGTTTGTAGTGGCGTGTGTTTGTGTGTGTGTGTGAAGGGTACATGTGTGCGTTAGCCCGCGCCCGCACCCTTTCCGGTTCATCCCACCCTTTCATTGGCAATCGCCTGTGCGCACCACCAATGCTGCTTGCGCCCTCTATGTGTGAAAGTTACGCGCGAGTGACGGTTCTTTTGCGTTCTTCGGTGCGTGTTGCTTGCGCGATTGTAAATTAAAAATGTATTCATGTGCAGTCTGAATAAATCGCAGTGTAAAAACAAGCAGCTTTGTGCTCGGTTAAAAGCGGAAACAGAAGAACACAAATTTAAATTATCGGTGGGCGCGGTTGTCTCTTCGTCGCGCGTTTGTTCACTTTTGCGCACACGTGTTTGGATTGTTTTCGAACTGCAACAAGCAAAAGTGGCGGCCCAGTGCATTTAAAAGATCGCCCCTCCTTGTGTTTGCGTGTATCTGTTGCGTGTGCACACTCACAGCAAAATAATGTTCCGATTCCGACAGTGTGTGTCACCAAAGCAAAGTAAAACCGTTAAAACCCAACAAGTAAAAAGGTCCGAAAGCTAGCGCTGGCTGCCCGTTTATACGCATCACCGAATGACTCAGCGATTGCTGGTGCCCCCGTGCGTGTGTGTGTACGATTGCCGGTTTGTTTCACTTCTCACCTAACCACCCCCCCTCACACACAAACGAGACGGGGTTTGATACGGGGCTAGAGCATGGCGCGATATCGCGATACGTTCGCGACACGATAGATATGAATTGGTCCGAGCCACCGCCACGACGGTCCCTTTGGAAGCCCCTTCCCGAGTGTGCGAGATAATCTTTTCCATCGCGGATAGGCACCGCCCCAACACACACACACCACACACCCCCTTTGTAACGTTTTCCCTCGCGCTTTGTAAAGAAGCCTTCTTATCACAACGCCACCACTAGCCAAAGAAGAAGAAAAAGAAGAAGAAAGGAAGGGAAAAGCGAGGGAACATTAGCCAAAAATACCACCCACCGGACGCTGGTTGGGGTGAGATTGGTGGTGGGGGCCGATGAAACCGATCCCCAAAAAGCGCAGTGTTGCAAGTCATTACTATTTACTACTCATCAGCATTATTAACACCGTGCCCGGTGTTTGTGACTGTGTTTGTGCGTGTATGTGTGCGTGTGTGCAGAAGCTAGCCATAGCGCCGGGAAAGAGCGCATCCAAGTAGCCGCGCGACGGCAAGCATTTCGCTGACCTCGGCGACGCTTTACCTCGGTGACGGTTGCTCTATGGTATCTAGATGTGTGTGTGTGTGTGTGCGTGTGTTTGTGTCAGGGTGGCCACTCAACCGGGAAAACCGGGAAAACCGGGAATTAGCCGGGAATTTTATTTTTCCGGGAAAAACCGGGAAAAACCGGGAAATTCTCCAAAAAACCGGGAAATTATCACAAACTTTGGCTATCACCGTTAACCATCGTACTAAGTGCGTTTTCAATTACAGTGGAGCGCCGTTTATCCGGGCTTCTCGGGACTTGACCTCGACCGGATAAGCGAATAACACGGATAATGAGTCAAATGATTTATTTAATCACCAATTTCTGATTAGTTCTTTAAAAAATTCCTATTTTTTGATAAAAATAACCCAGTTTTTATTAACTTCATGTTTTTTCCATGATAATATTTGTAATTTGCCATGAATTTTAGTGTTTTTTGTTATGATAATGTGCATTTATAACCGCTTTTTTAAATATCCTCTTCATAACGCAATGTCACCTTTGTATTCAACTGTCATTTCTCAACAGCACGGATAAACGGAAAGCCGGATAAAAGGTACCCGTATAAACGGCGCTCCACTGTAATGGGATGTTTTGTATATTGTTCCCAACTTAGGCAGCGGTCAGAACCTAGCCGCATGCGATTTTGCCGCAAGCTTTTGTATGGGATTTGACGGCAATGACAGCACTTGCGAATCTGCCGCATGTGGCGATGCGGCAAAATCAAAATCATTTGATATTGCCGCATCGTTGCATGCGATTTTGTTTCAGATGTCAAATGTCTAAAATCATATAAAATAATGATTATCTTTATAAAGAAACAACAAAATATCATAATAATACCTTGAAAAGCTAGAAAATTGAGTAAACTCTTTTCTTGCCCCATGCGGCAAAATCGCATGCGGTGAGGTTCTAACGGTTACCTTACCACAGGCCAGCAACATCACACTAATGTGTAAGGACAACATTTTCCGTTTCTCACATATGGTACTCAATAGATGTACTATACTTCTCATTCGCACTGGTGCAATACTTACATTCACCGATATCGGTTCTTGCATATTTCGGGTATGGTGTGCCTGTTCGATCTACCTTGCATTCGTCTTTTGTTATTCATCTCTCGTGAAGTTGCGGTCATGTCGAATTTAACGGTGGATTTAGTGGGCATCCCAATTTTTGAACATAACTGATAAGTTTTCTAAACCACCAAAAGGCAATATTCGTAAAGCTTTTTTTTCATTGTTTCATCAGTATTTTGCTCATATAAAACTTCCGAAAATATACAGAAATTCATATTTAAATAGCTTAAGATCCATAGTAGCCAAATTTGATCCACAAACGAGTGCACGATTGAAATTGGGTTTGTACAAATTTGATAGAAATCATGCCAAAAATGGTTCTCAAATGTGTTGTCACACCTCCAGATTGGATATTATATTGTTGAATAATTCACTAATAACTTTTATCCAGTTTTAATGACAAGTGTCCACCTTTCCCGTAATGCCCGTGTTTACTTACCATCTTCTAGATAACGATTTTTGAAAACCTATGACATACTAATTTGGAATTGAAGTATCGATAAAACCGGCAGGCGAAGCATAGTGTACCGGGAAAACTCCAAAAAAATCCGGGAAAAACCGGGAAAAAACCGGGAATTTAAAATCCTGATTCGAGTGGCCACCCTGGTTTGTGTGTGAACAGTTCGATTGGTTAAATTAGACCACTCGATAGACACGATAGCACGCGCAACGGACGCGCAACGACCGGTGGTTCCGAATTTTCCTCTAAGCCTGTGAACAAACGTGCGTCGGTGCTCTTGTTTTTGTTTACACCACCACCACTCTTTGCTCCCCTGTGTACTCCAAAACCCCTAGTGTACGGACAGACATTTTGAGGCAGGATAGACACAAGCACGCGTACGCAACACAGCCATGCTGTCACCGTACGCATTTCTTGGTAAATAGCACGACAAACGCACGACTTAATCCCCGCTCACGATCACTCACTGTCCCATGGTCCCAAATTGCTTTTCCAGAGCGGTCATCTTCAGCTGGAACCGACCTAATTATGATTTTTTCTCTCCCTCTCTCAATTTCCTTCCACCCCAAGGTATGTACACGATGCGCATGCTGGAGCACAATGGCACAGCCGGCAGCGGTGGAAACAACGCATCCGGGGGCGGAGGTATGCTGGGTGTGTCGGCGTCCGCCGCCTCCAACCTGGTCAACCACGGCGGTGTCCATCCGCACTCCCACCACCACCACCATCTGTCACTGATGTCGTCGGCGAGCGGTGGCGCCGGTCTGCAGAATGCCATGAACGTCAGCGCCCTAGTCAACGGATCGTCGTCCGCGTCGTCCGCCTCGTCCGGAGCGTCGTCCGGCGGTGGGGCCGGCGGGGCGTCGTCCGGTACGCCGGGCGATCGGTTGGACGCGTCCAGCGACAGTGCCGTCAGTTCGATGGGCTCCGAGCGCGTCCCCTCGCTGTCGGACGGTGAGTGGGGCGACGGGGGCAGCGACAGTGCGCAGGAGTACCACAATGGCAAGTACGGCGGCCCGTACGACTACAGCTACAACCAAACGAATGGCGCTGGCGGTGGTGGTGCTGGCGGGGCCGGTGGTGTTCCGTCGAGCCGGATGGGCGAGCACGGACCCCGGCAGGGACCGCCCGTCGCCCAGAAGAAGCATCACATGTTCGCGAAGCGCTACTTCCAGGAGCAAAACACGTCGACCGTTCCGTCGATTCATCCGTCACCGAACGGCGGGACCGCCGGTACGGCCGGTGGTCCTCCCGGGCTCGATGGCGGTGCTGCCGGTGGAGCGGCCGGCGGTGGCGCTGGTGCCACGGCGGCGGGCGTTCTACTCCCGACGGCCATCAAGTACGAGTACGACTACATGAACGTGGTCGGTCCGCAAACGGCCGCCGGTCCGACCATTGGGCCATTGGAGGGTGCCGCCAAGCAGGAGGACCACCTGCAGCATCACCAGCACGAGTCGTCGGCAGCGGCGGCTGCCGCGGCCGCCCTCACCGACATGAAGTACCCGTACGGTATCGATTTCCCGCGCAGCCACCACTCGGCGGCGATGGGTGGCCGGGGACCGCTGCAGCCCCAGGACATGATACACCACAACCACACGTACACGCTGCCGTTCGCCACGCCGAACGGTGGCGGCGGAGCGGTGGGTGTGCACCAAGGCCCGAAGCCGCAGACGCGCGACAAATCGCGCTCCTCGTCGCTGCACAGCCGCAAGGCGGAGGAGGAACACCTGACGCGGGACGAGAAGCGGGCGCGGGCGCTGCAGATCCCCATCCCGGTGCACGACATCATCAACCTGCCGATGGACGAGTTTAACGAGCGGCTGTCCAAGTACGATCTGAGCGAGACGCAGCTTTCCCTCATCCGGGACATCCGAAGGAGGGGTAAGAACAAGGTGGCGGCCCAGAACTGCCGCAAGCGCAAGCTCGACCAGATCGTGACGCTCGCGGACGAGGTGAAGGACATGAAGATGCGCAAGGAGCGGCTGATGCGCGACCGCGAGATGGTGCTGTCCGAGCACAAGAAGATACGCGACAAGTTTTCCATGCTGTATCGGCACGTGTTCCAGGTGAGAGATCGGCCCTTTTTCTTTCGCCCCGGTATTTGATGGGACGATGTTTAATTTTCGCTTCCAATGCTCCTCCACATTTCCAGAACCTGCGCGATGCCGACGGAAACCCTTACTCGCAGGAGCATTACAGCTTGCAGCAGAGTGCGGACGGTGCGGTCGTGCTCGTGCCGCGCAACTCCGAACGACCGAACGGTGCCGGTTCGAACCATCTCGGCGGCAACTCCTCCAACGGCACCGCCAACGGTGTTCATCCCTCGCTGCACCATTCGGGAGCGGCGGGCACGCACCACGCCGGCCATCATCATCAGCACGGTCACGGTCATCATCAGCTGCATCCGCATCATCATCTGCAACACCACCACGGGCTTATCGGCGGTGGATCGGCCGCAATGAACGGATCCATGAACGGATCACTGGCGATGGGCGGAGCCAGCAGCAACGGTGCAAGCGTAACGGGCAGCAACCACAGCAGTAGCAGCAGCAGCAACAGCAGCAGTAGTAGTGGGGTAGTAGGAGGTAGTGGTGGCAGCGTGCAGGGCAGTGGCATGAACGGTACGGCTTCGGCAACGGCGGCCATCGTGCACCAGCGCACCAAGGAGTAGTGTTTCCGGTATCGGTGGCACTACTTCGACTGGTTTGATTGCTCCATTCTGCCGCCGTAACGAGGGGGAGGGAAGTGGAGGAGAAGGAAGAGGAGGTGTAATTCAAGCGGAAGAGTGTATTGGTGACCCATCCGCAGCCACCATGGCCTCATCAAAACACACAGAAGAAAACAGTTCTGCGCGGAATGCGGCAATGCGTTTCTTTGTTTGTGCGCTGGAAAACAGTTTCGTGGCTCCCTCTGGTGGCCGTGCATGGAGCCTTTTTTGTTTGGGTTGCTTGCGCATCCGCATGCTGCCCGCGCCAACACGTACACGCTCTGTATGTGTACACGCGAGCGGTGGGAGGAGTTTTGGTGCTTTCACACAACGATCACACACCCTTGATTGAAGGTTTAATATCCGTATGTGCTGTGCATGAGAGATAGGTAATTGTTTCTGTTTTAAGGAAAACATACACGTGGCATTTAGCCGATGAGCGTTTGTTGGCAAGCAGGGCCGATGAAATTTTCAAACTTTTCACACATCTTCATCGTAACCACGTGCTATTAGTGTGTGTGCTTTACGCAGGCCGTTTTACGCAATAATACACAAAGCCAACGAGCAAAGCGACACCTGGTGGTAGTGGATGGAACTTATCTTTAACGGACAGAGGATCGAACAAGGGTCCTTACCCTTTTTACCACCTCACACACACACACAAACACAGCTGGTATCGGTGTAAATAGTTCTATAGTTACAAGCGGTGCTAACAGTTACATGTGTGCTAAAAATAGCTCGGTGGTCTCATTTCCCACCTTTAGCTGGGAGAGGGGTACGCACTTTTTACATCGGCAGTGGGGTGGGTTCCCCCACCCCCTTGCCATTGCTATCATCCCCAACTGCTGTTAAGCAAGTTTCTCAGCAAATCTTTAATATGCCTATTTATATGAAGTTAAAAAAAATCCCGCCCCGTTATTAATGTTATTAACAAACTATTTATGCTTAACTACTTGTACATACACATTCCCCGCCCTTTCCCCCCTGGTCCCTTATTCCGTGGATTACTCCATGGATTGTTTTTTTTTATTTTCATATTTTTGTTTCCTTTTTTGTTGCTCCCAACTTGCCGGCATTGAGTTTTAAGCTCAAAGTTTTACAAAGTTAGAAACAGCGGTATCCGGGCTGTTGTATGCTTAGTAAAAAAACAGTTTAGTGTTTTTTTGTGGTAATATTAACGCAGCAAAGGTAAAGCTAGCAGACGGTAGTTTGCGTTACAGGGAATAATTGGCTTCGCCAGTCGAGAAATGATTGGGGGTAATGGATGGACTGAGCGGATGCGCTACACAATTGCATGCAGTGCATCGTGAAAAGTGGCTTGTGATGGTGGCGTACTACGGCCGTACGAGAACCGTACAAGGGCTCGTCAAAGGATAGACGAGGGTGAATGTGTGCGCGGGCTCGTGCACTTACTGAACCGTTCTGCTACTCTCTGAACAGTGCTAAAACGCTACTGCTAATCGTACTGTACTACACAACAACAACCACTACTACTACTACTACTCTAAATGCTGTGTTTGCTGAATCGTACCCGACACCGATGTGATGGATAGTTTTGTTTTTTTTTATATACATTAATAATATTATTAGTTTTATACACTTTTGTACATATACATATATACATTAACATTAGAATGCAGTAAGTGAATACAAACCCGTAGCTTTCCAATGTTGTAGTAAGATAATTTAGGCAGCCGGAAAGGAGGGCAGAAGGGGTGCAATTGGAATGCAAAAAAAAAGATAAATTGTATGTAAAATATTAAGTGCAGAGGGACCGTAGGGGGGAGCGCGTAAAAGAAAACGAGTTCGAGAGCTAGGGAAAATATTATATATTGGGAAAAGTTGTAAAATAATAAAAACAAAAAAAAACAAAACACATGAAAGGCAGAGATGCACTGAGTAATGATGCAAGTGGTGTGTGGTTGCTAATTTACTTAGCAGTGGGGGTTTTACTTTAGTGAAGCTTTAATAATTAAGTGAGCGGTTATACGTTGGACAATGGGCAATACATAGTGCATCAGAAAGTAAAAACCAATCAAACAGAAAGCAAAAAAAACATACAAAAAGAAAAGAGAGAAAAATGTAAAAAAAAAACAAGATGGTTCTGTGGTTTCACTAAGGCGAAATGGAATGATAACTCCGCTAATGAACTGTTTCTTTCGTTGCGTTTCTGCATCTCTATTGATATGCATACACGCATGCGCGCATGATCGTGTGGTTGATACGGCCACACTACGGCGTAATACGCATGGCGCAATATGCGCCAAACTCACACATCGAAGGATGCTGCAGCAGGACGCGTTAGCTCATTTGCTGCGATGCTGGCTGTGGTTGGCATCATCGTGCAGAGTTGGTGGATGTTAAACGTAATTGGTGTAAAATGTACCAAATATGTCAATGCTGGAGCAATGTTGCGGGCATATTATTTGCGCACTTGCTGCGCGCGGACGCCTGTAACAATTGCGGCAACAGCTGCAGTAGCTTTGTTTCTGCTTTCCTTAATTACGTTTCACCTTTAGGCTTTGGTTGTTCTTGTGTAAGCTTCGGATTGTGGTGCAAACACGAAATCTATCTAAGAGTAGGAATGGAGAAATCTAACTATCTGACTTTGTTGTGTACATAAGTAAAGTGAAAAATAAAAGGAATATAAAACTCAAATAAAAGTACGATGTTTTTTTTTCTCATCTTGCTAAGATCCTGCACTAGAAAACTAAATTCATCCAATTGTTACTGAGGTGTGGGATAGCGAATCGATGCCTTGTGAGTGGAATCTCGGCATCATCTACCCCATATACAAGAAGGGAGATAGGTTGGACTGCAACAACTGCAGTTGTATTACGGTATTGAATACCGTCTATAATTCTCCCTGATCCTTCAGGATCGCCTTGTCCCGCACGTCGAAGAAATAGTCGGAAACTATGAAAGAGGATTCCGAAACGGAAAATCTACCACTGATCAGATCTTCACCATGCGGCAGATCTTGGAGAAGATGGCTGAATACAGACACGACACATACCATCTCTTCATTGACATCAAAGTCGCATATGATAGCATAGCCAGGGTAAAACTATATGGCGCTATGATCTCTTTTGAAATTCCGACCAAACTGATCAGGCTAGTTAGAATGACTATGACCATGACTATGACATGACTATGACGTCACTTGTCAGGTGAAAGTTAGATGGAAAACTCTCATGGCCTTTTGCTACCACCAAAGGTCTGCCCCAGGGGGACGGGCTTGCCTGTCTCCTATACCTATATTCCTAGGTGGAGACTACGGGAACCATCTTCTATAAGTCAACCCATACGATACTGGTATAAGTTGGTGATATAGACGTCATTGGTCTGCGGCTCTCCTATGTAGCAGTAGCCTACCAAGGGATCGAGCAGTCGACAGAGAACCTCGGATTGTATATAAACGAGGCCCAAACTGATGGCCTTAGCAATAACAAACCCTAACTTACGTAGGCGTGACGTACAGATAGGTGAACGCACTTTTGAAGTCGTCCCAGAATTCACCTAATTTTGCTCAAAGGTTAGCAACGACTATTGTCGTGAAAGCTGAGTTGGGACCAAGGTTACTGGCTGCCAACCGATCATTCTACAGCGTGAGAAATCAGTTCACCTCTAAGATCCTGTCGCGACGGACGAGCCTGGGACTATTTGGCACTCACATACGTCTCTGAGACATGGACACTGTCCAAATCTGACGAAACCCTCTTAGCCGCGTTCGAGAGGAAGATACTCAGAAGGATACTTGGCCCCGTATGTGTGGAAGGACAATGGAGGAGCCGCTATAATGACGAGCTATACGAGATGTACGGCAACCTCACTGTCGTCGTGCAGCGTATCAAGCTCGCCAGGCTCCGGTGGGCTGGCCGTGTTGTACGCATGGAAACGGACAACCCAGTCCGTAAAGTCTTTTTAGATAAGTAAGATTCTGCATCAAATAGGTAGTAAATCTGGATAGACTAACAGTGGGACGTTTCTGAGATTTACTCCTCGGAGTCACGTTTAGCCCTTATCTAGTGATAGCGCATGGTTATAATCATTATTCTTATGGTGCGAACTTGTAATTCACAGTCATTCGAATTGATCGCCGTACACGTGGTTCATGTTATCGCTTTTCGCGCCAACTTTAAAATGGCGCCAACTTCTTATGGCTTTGACTTCCATCCCGTTATAAGGGGAAGCATGTTATTTTTTTTAAATGTGCAATGATACTAAAGGACTCTCAAAAACTGTCACGTTTTCCAACACATGCTAGCTATTCATGGTCCTATCCAGTGGCGGATTGATGCGAACTGAAGCCCTATGCAGTCACTGGATAAAGGTGCCGCATCGATCTGTGGTCGAATACTTGAGAATTCAGGCTGGATCTGCAACAACTAACTTGCGAGCAGGGAGTACCCAATCTTTAAATAAAATAACAAAATATATGTTAATTTAATTTGATTTAATACCGTTTATTCACAACTTTGCGTCCAATGTAATGAAACAAAACATTTTAACTAAAACTTAATGCAATACGGACAAACATTTCTCAATACATTTTTGCAAACAAATCAGTGAAAATTGCAATGCGCGTTAAAGTTGTATAACATTTTATGTGGATAGATATGGAAACATAAATCTCATCTTTGATGTCCAGGCCAGCTTAACACGTAGATTTCCATTTACTTCTCGGCAGGTGAGAATAGAGCATTGTTTGAACAGATCGATACACACAGACTCTACCACAATGGGGATGTTGGGGGTGGTATTCTACTCATCTCAAAACTCTTTTGATTTACTCCCAATACTACGGACTTAAACTTTGTTAGGCCTGGTGCTAAGGGTCTGTGTCTGCTTTCGCTCCAAAAATCGATAGCTGAAGGAACATGAAAGAACATGCTCGTTGATTTAGTCCCTACGAACTAATTGAACACGGTAAATGATTTGATTACAAAATTACCTTTCCTCTCAACCACGCACCCCTCTTACTGAATCGACAATAAATCCGCCAAAGAAGAAAACAAAAACCTTCAGGATCATTGGACAGCAAAGAAGGGCACCAACCAACCAACCGGCATGCTTGGGATTGCCAGTCGCGCGATGTTTAGTAGCAAAACATATAAACAATTTACATGTAAAAATATAGCTAGCTCGGCAAAATTCCACTCACTCATGCTCATTCACGGCCTACTACTTCGCTAAAGGGTACACGCAAGCTTAGAGCGACCCAGAGAGTCAGTACATCTCCTCGTCCGTGCTGGAGTCAAACTCGGACAGCTCCTCGTAGTCGAGCTGCTCCTCGTTCGACGCTGTCCTAGCGGTGAGATCAAACTCACCCTCAGTCTTCTTCAGATCACCGTGCGACTTTACCGTAATGTTCGTCCCGGACAGGCCGTAGAAACTTTTGGGCAGGACGTTCTTCTTCTCCGCCACAAACTTCCAGCCCAGATGCTGTCGACAGTTAGCACAGACCTTGTGGGGAACAAACAGAAAGGAGTAATGTTATGATACGCCATGTCCACCTATAATATACTTACAATAATTTGCCACGAGTAGCCCGGAAACCAGCTAAAGTTCGTGGACGGCCGTTCGACGGGCAGGGTGGAGTTTTCCTTCGTCTTGTGCACGGTGAGCGTGTCGTGTACGTAGCCGGCCGGATTGCAGTAGCTCGTCTGGACGCCCTGCTTCGACATGGCGAACATATCATCATAGTTGGCGATTTCACTTTCGCATCGCTTGCAGATGAAATACCACATCTGTGTAGCAAAAGGAGGAAAAGAATGATCATCGTAGGGCAGTGTTTTTGCGTGGCGTTATTATCCGCCCAACACTTACATGATCGAGCGCCTTGTTGATGATCAACATTCGACGCAGCACGGAATCGGTGCAAAATATCATCTTCCGGTACTCCTCCGTCAGGGGAATATTTCGGGCGAGCCAGAACGACAGCTTGACCTTGTCCGTCTGCACGCTGGTAATGTTGAGCGAGGAGAGGAACCGCTCTACCTTTGCCATCACCTCCTTCGTGTCGTACTGGTCGTACACGAACTGGGGCCACACCGTCGTCTGTGTTAGCAGCCGCTTGAAGGTCGACAATCGATCCTTTCGACTGCTGTGCGCGTACCGGACCATGGCATTCGAGCAGGTGCTTATCAACGGATCGGGAAGCACAATTTCGGGAAGTATTTTCACGTCAGCCCTGCGAAGGGAAAAGCAGAAAGATAAACCCTCTATCAGTCAATGTACACTATTAACGATCACATATCGACCCGTCACACACACGTACCGTCGCTCCTGGGACTGGCGTACGATGTAGAACCGTTGCTGGGCAACCGTTTTCATGAGCGCCGACAGCCCTTCCGCGCCACGCTCGTACACCTGACAGGTTACGCCGTACACGCGTCCACCGTCGCGGTACTGGTTTTGAAAGACCAGCCCAAACTTCAGCCCATCGGAGGAGTCGTTCGAGCGGCCACTGTAGAGCGTGGAGTCGTTCAGCATGAGCGGCACAATCTCGCCCGGATACACGATCGAATGATGGCTGTAGATGGGGAGACGGTAGGTTTTGCCCGGTTCCAGATAATCCACCCCCTCGACTCGCTCCATCTTGCCAAGGTACTGTTACCACAAGAGAAGGAAAGAAAATCGTGAAATTCAACAGCATATGGACGCATTCTTCGGATTTTCCTGCTCTCTTACCGCATGTTCGGTAGGAAGTTCTGTGTTGTAGATTTCGGTCGCTGCAGATTCGCGCTCCCGGATGTAGTCTTCGAAAAGACGCGCCGCCTCATCCTCTGGCAACTCCTCGGCATTGTGCCCGTGCTGCTGCTGCTGCTGCTGCTGGGAGGGTGAGTGATGGGTGGAAAAATCATCCCGATCGACCCTGCCGTCCACCTCATTGTTGTTGTCCTCCATCGCGTCGAAGCTGCTGTTGCTGCTGCTACTGCTGCTGCGACCACTTTCGTCCGTATCAATCGTTCGCTGCGTGATGCGCATTAGACGGTTTCTTCGGCTGGCTATGTCCCGTTCATTGCTGCCACTGGGAATCGGAGCACTGTCACCACTCTGCTGCGGATTGGGCGAATCGCTCTCCATTCCTCTTGCATCCGGGGCCACCCCAAAAACGGGATACGGAGACACTGTTCTCTGTTGGTAGGGAACACTATCGCAGTGCCTTAGGTTTGTGACGGGGAAACACCAAAACAACTCTGAATGAGAGAATAAAGGAAGGAATGTTGCCCCCCTTCCAAGCTGGTGTTATGGTGATGCACTTTTTTTTCTTCCGTGTCGAACACTTCTTTTCTGACGATGGCCAATGTTTGCACTGTTGCACCAATAAAAAAATACACAATACACCAACACACAGGCAATCGAGCTGACAGCGAACCACACACTCTCCGTCGGCCATCACAAGCGACAGTTAAAGCAAGACATTTTTTGAAAACAAAATGGTAATTTTTGAAAAAGCCCGAATTTTATCATTTTTAAATTATTATAAAATTTAAAATTTTCATAATTCACATTTTAACTTCCTCAAAAACGTCGCAAACATGATTTTTGCAATAAAAACACTTGTCGCATAACACTGTCAGACGATGGGCGAGTTTGACACATGGTCCATGTGTCAAGTGGTGTTTGCCAGAGCGCGGCCTAAGCAAAACAGAGCAGAAAAAATCAACACCAAGCTGCGGCTAGTCAAAACACACCGAACGCGAAATAAACAAAAAGCCATTCTTTTAATCGGAAGAAAAGGGAATCCGGCGTCTTGTGTGTCGATCGCAGCTGCATCCGTCGGAAAGATGGCACAGGGAGGCGGACATGAGGAGCAAACGTTTAACGAATTTTACACCGAGGTAAGTCCTGACGCCGACCAGTGTTGTGTGTGCTGGTTGCACTCCCAAGTGCCGCTACTAAGGTGCCGTGTGCCCGTGCTTTTTCCAACCCGACAGGTGAAGGAGATCGAGAAGCGCGACTCGGTGCTCACGTCCAAACAGCAGATCGACCGGTTGCTGCGCCCGGGTGCGACCTACTTCAACCTGAACCCGTTCGAGGTGCTACAGCTCGACTGCGACACACCGCTGGAGCAGATCAAGAAAAAGTACCGCAGCCTGTCGATACTGGTGCATCCGGACAAGAACCCGGACAATCTGGACCGCGCCCAGCAGGCGTTCGAGATCATCAGCAAAGCGTACAAAACGCTCGAGAACGAGGCGACCCGCAAAAAGTGTCTCGAGGTGTATGAGGAGGCAAAGGACCGCACGGACATGATGGTAAGGCGGAGAGGAAAAGGCAAGACAGGCCCCCGGCCAATAACGCTCCCATTTGTTGCTTCCAGATTGCCGAAAAGAAGAAAAAGCTGAAGAAGGAGGGCAAGTACGACGGCGTGCCGGAGGACGAACCGGCAAAATACAAACACGCCATCTACGTGATGGTGATGAAGCTGTTCGCGGACATTGAGCGGCGCCGGCAGCAGCTGGAGGTGCGCGATATGGAGGAGCGCAAGCGCAAACGGGAGGCCGAGATCGAGGAGGAGGAGCAGCGCGACCTGCAGAAGGAGTGGCAGAAGAACTTTGAGGAGTCGCGCCAGAACCGGGTCAACAGCTGGCACACGTTCCAGGCCGGCTCGTCCTCGGCGTCCTCGTCGGCATCGTCGTCGTCTGCAGCTGCCGCGGCCGCCGCTGCCTCCTCCTCCTCCGCGGCAACGACCGTGAAGAGCAAAAAATCGAAAAAAGCCAAGTACACCTCGTTTAACCCACCGAAAATCAAGCCCGAGACGCGATAGAGGCCGCCACCGCCGTGTTCCGAACCGTTCCAGCTGCTGAAGTAGAATGTCGTGGAATTTAGTTTTAATACTGCCTTCCTCACCGGATCATCCCCCCCTACCCCCTCTGCCACACCTTCACTATTGCATGTCGCGTGTAGGGCCTCCGCTCTGTGGCTGAGCTTTTGATCACGATTCCCTCAACTATTCTTCTCGGTGGTAGTAAACGTCTTTTACTGAAATGTGAGCAATAGTTTTTCTTTTTAAATATCATTGTGAAGATAGATAGGAGAACCTTGCAAGGACTTTTTTTTTGGTTACCCCCGGCCACTAATTAGGTTACGCGAAACGCCGATCGGGTAGAGTGGTAGAACTAAGCGAAGCAGAATACTTTTGCCCATGAAAACAGATAGGATTTTTGTGACAGAATAAACCGTACGTATGTATCTTGACCTAAAAAAACAGTGCGCCAACCGTTCGTGAATATTCCGATGAATCAAATTAGTCTGTTATACGCATTTTACAGGCGAAGATTCCGTAGATTTCATCAACACATGGCGCACGCTTTTATTTGTCACACTACACTTCCTTAACCAAGGGCTCAATCGCGCGTCCGTAGACCCCAGATCGAGGTTCGTTTCGTACCGACCGTGGGCCGCGCAACGGAGCTGTGATAGTACTTGTTAATGCCAATGTCGACCAGCGAGTTCTTCAGTGTAGCAATCGCTTGGTCGGATACGAGCCCAAACAGGTCTAAAAATCGGAGCGTTTTTAGTTCGGTCAAGTTCCTGCAAACAAAAACGATGCAAAATTCAGTTGAAGCGAGCAGAAAGGTAAAATGGTAGCCTTACTTACAAGTAGGCGGTGACGGGGATGTTGTAGCACCGCGACAACGACAAGTATTCAATCTTTCGAGCCTTGCAGAGTGTTTTTATGACAACCTCCGTCAACGGGGTACAGTCCGACAGATCGAGCGCGACCAGCTTTGTACAGCGTTTGATCAGGACAGCCACTTCTGAAAGACGCAGCACACACACACATACAATTAGAATCCTATGGCCGATTCCGTTCCCTTTTCCAGCCTACTTACTCTCATCGGTGAGGGTGGATCGGCAGCCCGACAAGTTCAGGTGCACTATTTGCGGCGTTAGGTTCCGCACCAACTCCTGGACGGCTTCGGCACTTAGGCTAGTCCAGCTCACGTTCAAGCTGTGCAGTCTCGTCAAGGCTTTCGCCATCAGTCTCATCCCCGTCGCATCGATGCCCGAGCACATGGTGAGATTCAGTGCCTCTAGCTTTCGGTTTTCGGCTATTTCCGCACAGATGCGCCCATCCAGCGGCACGTTCTCGAGGCTCAGCTTGACCAGCGCCCGGCAGTTCGCGAGCAGGGCGCCCAGCACGGCCACGCTGACGGTGCACATGCTGAGATCCAAATACTGTACCTTAATGCAGGCCGGAAATTCCAGATAGTTTGAGTCCGGCGTGGGATTAACGATGGATGTTTGGGCCAGCCGTAGCACGATGACGCCGCGGCTCAGCACCTCCACCAGCCCGTCGAACTGGAGCGTTCGATTGCTGAGATCCAACCGGTACCAGAGCGTTTCGTCCTTCGACACCCGGTTGAAGCGCCGGTTCACCTGGCCGCAGCTCAGGAGCGTCTTTTTGGGCAGCCATTTCAGGATGTGCAGCAGCACCTCGTCCGAAAGGAGGCTGAAAAAATCTAGAAGCGCGGAAGGTCGAGTGAGTGGGGCTTTCGCTGCACGCTCCGGACGGCTACGTACCTTCCTCACCGTACGTTGCCTTCCGCTGGTTCTTCCGGTACATGAAGAATGCTTCCTCGCTGCCATGAGGTGCGTATTTGAGCTGCTCTTCCGACAGTGGATCGTGGTGCGGCGGTGGTACGTTGCTTTTACACTGCCGCTGATTAACATTGTTGGAAACGTTAGTTAACGGCAGTCTGCCCTTGTTCGACGGTGGATCCATGATTCTCAGGGCCCAAAAGCCGTGTCCGGTTGTGTACAATCCGAGCCCAAGCACGAAACACAAATGGTTCAAACGCACTGCACCGCGGGCGGAAACTGCTCCATGTACAACTGCTGAGACGGTTTAATTTATTGTTCTTCTTCCTGAAACGTTCATACTCGGGGTAGAAAAACGTACGAAGGAAATCGCGCTCTGTTTACGCTATTCTGCCGCGCTTTGTGACGTTTTGCAGAACAGACAAACCACAAGGATGTTACAGTAAAGGTGTGCTTTTTAAGGGGGGGGATTTCAACAAGCAATGCACGCGGTGTATACACAATTCAACGGAATCCCGAGTTTGTTGCCCGTATGTTCGCTATTTTATCATTTTAATTATTTAAAATTTTATGTTTGGGCCGTCTGGGCAGCAGTGTATTAGTTGACGGTGACAATGTCGAGGTTGTAAAGGAGTTCTGCTATCTAGGGACGGTCGGGTCGCTACTTCGGACAACGACATCAGCAGCGAAATCTGGAGACGCATTGTCCAGGGGAATTGTTCATACTATGAGCTTCACTGACTGCTGAGATCGAGAAGATGAGAAATGTGAGATATATCGCACATTGATTCGTTCGGTCCTCTATGGACAAGAGTCTTGGACCATCCAAGTGAAAGATGCATATGCTTTGGGCGTGTTTGAGCGACGCATCCTCCGGACCATCTTTGGCGGTGTGTTCGAGCATGGAGCGTGGAGGAGAAGGATGAACCACGAGCATGCTGAGCTGTACGGCGAACCGAACATCATGACGGTGGCAAAGATACGATGGCAGCGGCATGTCATGAGGATGCCGGACTCATGCTCCACCAAGAAGGTGTTCGACAGCGATCCTCAGTTCGGCATAAGGCGCAGGGTAGCACAGCGATCTCGATAGCTGGATCAGGTGAAGCGAGACCTGTCAGAGATCGGATGTCTACATGGATGGGAGGCTGCAGCCAAGGACTGAGCATCCTGGAATGATTGTTGACCGGGCCATGTCAGGACGATGTGCTCTATCGTGAGCAGGCCAACAAGAGAAAGAGAGAGAGAAAAAGATGAGATATTTTCGCATTTTCCAAATAAATTTGAGGATGTATTCAGGGATGCTGAATGCTTTCATTAAATTAGATTCTAGAAAAAAGACGATATACTGAAAATTTGTTGTGTATTTCTGAGATTAAACTAAGTTTTGGCGATTTTATTTATTTAAGGAAAAATCTTTTATTTAAGAAATAGGCAACCTCTACAATCTGCTCCATCTTTGGCACAACTCCCAGTCGTAATTAAACTCAGATTACACTAACTCCAGTCTATTCTATTCTCCATACAATCGATACTAATCAAGTCCATTTGAGTGAACTAACTTTCCGCAGGAGACTTTGACAGGATTTGGATCTCAACACCACAATTTAGCGTCAACTCCTCCTATCACAAGATTGATTTGTTGAGGCGATTTTATATCGAAATGTCTCTCATACGCTCTTCCCGTACGAAACTACGATTGGTTTGTCTTTCAGTATGTATCCATTGACCGTGGCCAACGCTTGGTCGATGCAGTTTTTAAACTTCTCATTTAACGGTTCACCCTCGGTCGCATCCTCCACCGGAACGAAGGTAACGAACGCCTGTCCCTTCATTCGCCCCGTCTTCATTAGCTTTATCTCCATGCCCTTGAGAAGGTTCGCGTTGAAAAATATGCCAAACAATTCTTCCAGCTCCTGCTCCGTCACCTGTTTCGAGAGATTTTTTATGTACAGCTTGGTGGTTGGATCACCTCGGCTGTAGTTTTGGAACACGTTCAGCGTGCTTCGCTGCTCCTCCGGAATTCGATTGCGTAAAATATCGTCTATAGAAGGAAGAGGGGATGCTTCTTCTATTTGAGGAGCTATTTCCGTGGGTTGTTGCTCTGGAGACACATCGTCGCTCATACTCCCAACCGCTGGTGGTGCTAGCGAAGATCCAGAAATGTGTATTTCCATTTTCGTCTTTTTCAAGGCAGGTCGCTGGACCGATTGTGACTCCCGAGAAGATGCTTCATAGTTAACCACTTTCATTGTACGCATCACTTGGCTGTAAGCTGACTTTGGTTTGCCAGGCTCGTGCATCTCTGAATCCGATTCCAGCTCCGATTCCTCGTCCGACACAGTTGCTTGCGATTGTTGTTCTTCTGCGGCGGGTGTAGTGGTGATCGTGTCCTGTCGGCGCTCGAACGGAGGTTGCAGATTCATTTTGTTCATCAAATGCAGCGTCTGGTAGTAGAATGCCGTATTGCCTGCTAGCTCTCGTGCGATGTTTTGCAGTACTTCGGGTGAACATTTGGGATACCGGTAGGCAAGATGTGGCGGTGGAAAGCCTTCATATCCCAGCGTAAAGCATTTCTCCGCCACGGTGACGAGAGATTTGCTCTTGGTCACCTTGTCCGCTAGTGGCGACGATTGCAGCTCAGCCGAACTCGACTCTTCGCCCTGGTTCGTATACTCCACCTTCAACCGGTGTGTTTTGATGAGCAGCTGGTGGAGGCGCGAAATCACCAGCCGGGCCTCCGATTCGTTGTCCACACACACGATAGCGCCGTTTGTGTTTCTTCTCTTGATTAAGCGTGTCGTTTCCAGCCCAAACAGGTGCAAAAACTCACGCACGTCGACACTGGAGAATATTGGCGGGAAGTTGAAAATCTTTAGCGAAATCGGCGACATAATTATCGCGTATTTCGAAAACAATCCGGAAAGAAAAAGACGTTTCAGTGAGGCCTGAACAACAACAAAAAACAAACATAAACAAGACAGCCTGCCGCCGGCTGCAAACACCAACACCAGCACAGGAACGCGAGCAGCTGATTGTCAATCGGTCGAGCGCAGCACTGCGCACTGTATTTACCTTGACTTTGTTGTGACAGACGCCATAATGTTATGCCAACTTCACGCAATACGATTTTGCGGCAAAGTTTGTATCGCTGTTGGGTGCAGTAAAGTTTAGAAAAAGCTGCACAATGCTGTTAACCCGACCTCTACGATGGTCGGCGAGTGTTCTGCAGCTGCCGATGGCAAGATTCAGCACCACGCTTCGACAGTGTTCCACCAAACGGAACGAGGAAACGGCCGACGGCAAACCGGAGGATGGTGGTGGCAAGCAGGGCAGCCTGGTCGTGCGGACCAATCTGTTCGAGTCGGCCGCCAAAAAGGACAAGCAGACGTACATCGAGATGGTGAAGATATTCGAGAAGCGCAGCGTGCATCGGCGCAACCACGTGGAGTTCATTTACGCCGCCCTGCGCCACATGGAGGAGTTCGGCGTGAACAAGGACATTGCCGTGTACAAGGCGCTGATCGACGTGATGCCGAAGGGCAAGTTCATACCGACCAACATCTTTCAGGCCGAGTTTATGCACTACCCGCGGCAGCAGCAGTGCATCATCGATCTGCTCGAGCAGATGGAGGATAACGGGGTGATGCCGGACTACGAGATGGAGGCGATGCTGGTGAACGTGTTCGGCAAGAAGGGCCACCCGGTGCGCAAGTACTGGCGCATGATGTACTGGATGCCAAAGTTTAAAAATCTCTCCCCGTGGCTGCTGCCCAACCCGGTGCCGGACGATGCGCTCGAGCTGGCCCGCTTAGCCGTGGAGCGCATGTGTTCGATCGATCCGCGCAGCAAGATTCAGGTGTTCGATACGCAGGAGGTGGAAAGTGCGATTGACCACACGTGGGTCGTGAGTGGGCAGAGCGGGGAGCAGTCAGAATTGCTCGAGGCGCACGATCGGCAGGAACCGGTCTACATAGAGGGCCCGTTTGTGATATGGCTTCGGAATCGGTCCATCAACTATTACGTGCTGAAGAGCGCCCCGAAACCGCTACCACCGATCGAGGAGACGGATGATCCGGACGGTAAGGCAATCGTTGAAATGAAAATGTCTCCTACTTACTCTTTCTCCCTCTGCCCTTACAGACGTCAGTAACCTTCACAACCCTTACGTCGGTTTGGATTTGCGCTTCCGCAAACGGCCGGGGTCCGGATCGGCCGTCAGCACTCGCAGGCGTTCGGTGCACGAGCAGGACGATGGCATCATCTACGCCATCTGCTGTACGGGAAGCTCGACAAAGGATTCGCTGCTGTCCTGGATACGGTTGCTAGAGAAGGAGAGCGGCAACGGTGCCCTGTCGTCGCTGGCTGTGCTGTTCAAATTTACCTCCCCCACCAGTGAAGTGATGGTTAGCGGAGCGGAAACTAGCACAGTGCAACAGTAGCTGTATATAAACAAATTGTTGCTATAAATAGAGTCAGTCAAGAACCCGTTCAAACACACACACACAAACACTCCTGGCAGAAAAGATTCCTTGCGGATGACATAACGGTGGTTGGAAGCTGCGCAAAAACAATTTTTGGCAATATTAACGTGCCCACTTGTTTGTTTTTAAATCACAGAAATTTTATTTCCAATTCAATCGTCACACTTCAATTAAATTCATACGTCAGGGTTTTATACAGTTCATGTCAAGCGTGTAACACTTGCGCGTTACTTGTGCCGCGGGCGTTGCTTGCAAACGGCCCTAGCCGGTGGTGGTGGTGGTGGTGGTGTGGTTGTGTTGCGTTTGCGCCAGCGGGAATACCTGCGTCACCTTGCCGATGCCTTTGCTGGTGCCCTCGCGCAGGAGTATCCGCATGCCCGGCCGCACGTACTCCGGATGCCGCACGAACCGGAACAGCACCGAGGCGGACTGATTTGTACCGATGCCGGTGTCGCCGGCCCCCATGATGCCCTCGATGATGGCCGTCTGCCGGATGCTACCGATGTGCACAGTAGTTTGAAATCCTTTAAAGATGCGCGTCGCATGGAACAGTACGGACACTTGTGCCTAAAAAGTCGTCCATGGGGGGAAGAGAAAAGAACGAAGTTTTTAGAATAATGTTGAGAGGTGTAAAACCCAAAAAGGACTCCCCCCATACCTGAAAGAAGAAGCACCCGCAGGCTACCTCATCGCTTTCGTAGTCCGGCAGTATGACCATGCCGCTGCGCAGCACGGGCATCGGCTCGATCGCGTTGAACGACAGCGAAGCGCTCTGACCCGCCCGCACCACCCGACAGGGCGCCTTGTTCCGGTGGATCGTCTGCACGGTGACGGAAAAGAACGAGCCGTCCTGCAGCGGGCCCACCTTCACCTGGCTGTTCTCGGTGAGGACGCCCTTGCAGAGCAGCCCGCCGGCCACCGTGCCCACCTCAGCCACTCGGAAGATTTCATCGATCTGAAACTCGATCGGTTGCTGCTCGAGCCGCTCCTTCTCCGCGTTGCTGATGCCCGGCGACAGCACGTACAGGTACTGGATGAGCAGGTCCAGCCCGGCGCCGGTCACGTTCGACACGCAGAAGATCGGCACGATCTGCTCCACGCTCTGGTGCGCGTTTGCGTTCAGCACGTCGTCCTGGTTGCTGATTAAGTACGGTACCTTCCGGTAGCCGATCGAGGTGAGCAGATTCTTCAGCTCGAACAGGATCGGGTCGGGCGGGGCGAGATCGATCTTCGTCACGATGATCGAGAACGAGATGTCGAGCGCGTGTATGATCGCCAGATGCTCGCGCGTCATGTTGCTAATGTTGCCGGCCGCTATCACGATCAGCGCGTGCTGCGGACAGTAGCCGGACAGGGCCTGCACGGTGGTCTTCAGGTAGCGCCGGTGCCCCGCCAGATCCATGAACGTGACGAGCTTGGTCGACCGGTCGCTAATCTCCTCGGCGGTCATCATCTCGTTGTACTTGTAGTTGATCACGCTGCCCTCCGCATCGAAGCCGAGCATTTCGTGCGATATGCAGGACGTGCGGCCGGTCTGTATTTCGTGCATGTGGCGGAACATGTTGAGCCGCGCCAGCCCGCGCCCATTGTCGAACTCGCCCTGGGTCAGCACGCCGAGCAGGGTGGACTTGCCCGCGTCGGCTCCGCCCAGCACGGCCACCCGCACCTCGATGTTGTGCTGGTCGTCGGGTATTTTGCGCACCAGCACCTCCACCACGCTCCGCTGGTCGGCCAGGCTCTTCCGCCGCAGGATGCTGGTCGACGCGTCCAGCTTCCGGGCCATCTGGTTGAGCGTCTGCAGCGAAACGGTCATGTCGGCGTCGTTCAGCCCCTGCAGGAAGCCCGAATCGGACACGCCGATCTCGTAGATCGCCTCGCCGTTGCCCTCGCGCAACCGCCACTTCATCTGCGTGACCAGGTGCTCGAACCGCTGCTTCGACGGGTTGATTAGCTTCAGTTTGTACTCAATGTTGCCGACCTGCGGTTCGGGCGGCAGAAAGCCACGGTTAAAGTCGAACCCTTTCTGCTGCAGCAGCTCGTAGCTGCTGCCGTCGCGGTGATGGTGGTGGCCACGCTGCAGCAGCTGGCCGATGGAATCGATCCGCTCGTTACTGCCGCTGCCGCCGCCTCCGCCGTCGTCGTCGTTGCTGTTGCCATTGCGAAGGTCGGAGTCGCTGCCCGAGCTGGATGAGCCCGACGGCGGGGACGGACCGAAAAGGTCGAAGAAGCTAGATTCCATCGGAGAGCTGGTGCTGAGGTCGCCCGCCTGTTCCGCGCCAAGTACATACACCGCACCCGTTCCGTGAGAGTAAAAGAGAGAGAATGGATTTCTGTTAGTTTTCGTTGTGTGGGTGAGTGCAAAAGGGTAGTTGGCGCAAAAAGAAAAATGGAACAACCACAGCAGTGGCATACATAAATAAAAAAGTTATTTCTACTGAGATACAAAAAAAAACACACACAACTCTCATTCGACCTTCAAGAGAAAAACCCTCCGAACACACGAGCCCCTTTCCCTTTATGTCCTTTCGCGCCTGCAATGCATTTAACCACTTTGCATCAGCATTGGAATCGATTTCATCACACTATTATTTATCAACACATTCACTTTTGTTGCAATCTAAAGCCTCTCCCCCCGCCCGAAGCCCGTGTGTGAGTGTTTCTTTCTTGATCTCCCCCGCCTCAACGCGCCCAACACATCATCATCATCATCATCGTCAGCAGCAACAGCAGCAACAGCAGCGTCTAAGCTCGTTCGCTCGGCCGATGCAACAAAGCGGGCGTTATTTCACAACACACAGCGTTTGCGGTAAGACCACGGGCAACCGCGCAACCAAGAAGACACGAAAACGTACCAAAATAGAAAATTTTCTTTGTTGATAAACACACAGCCACACACCAAAGGGGCGAAATTAAAACATCAACATAAACACTTTAAACCGATCCTACCGACCGAGGAGTCAATGCACCTTTCGAATTTTGTTCCTCCTGCCCTGTGGACACACTTTGCGGAGCCTTCTGGGAGGCAAAATGACCCGTACCCGACCAATTCGGGTATTGAATTCAGCTTACCCTATTTTGTTTGCGCTCCCTCCACACGTATACGATATTTTTATACTTGAGACTTCTTTTGTTTCACTGTGTGTGGCCAAGGAGTCGTATCGGTACGGTCACGTACACCACCATACGCAACCGTACGCAATCGGGCTGTCAACGTTCGGGGAAAAGCGTCAGCTTCGGCAAATGCGCCCCGGTGAAAAAAGGGCACCGAATGGATTTGAATATTCAAACGGTACACGTGGCCTGATGGAGAGGGTCGTTGTTTATTTGAAGATGCAATCTTTTAAAAGCAGTTATTGTGAAGGAAAACAATTTTAGATTGAAATTTACTGGAAAATAATTTGAAATGTAATCGCTTTTATTGTTAATCTTCCACTAGCTAATTGGAACACATAAATACTTTTTCTTCGTAATATGCTAATGTGGGTTGTAGAAAATTGAATCAGTTAAGAGTTCATTTGTACAGGTTTGATTGGAATTTATTTCAGAATAGGCTATATTGTCTGCAGGTAGAACGCCAGCCGTCGGATAGAACGACGATAGTATTACATTTTGAGAATGACAGATACATTTTGAAACATCGCATTGAATTATTACACAAAAAAATGTGATTCGTAAAGCTTGGACATTACATAATTATGTAGCATTATAAAGAATCGACAGAGGAACATCATTTGTGTTGATTAAGTATTGATACATATTTCACTCTAACCTGTTCTTTTAGTTTTATTAAACAAATATTGTAAAAAAAATAAATCTCGGTTCAACTACTAATAAACACTAAACTAAACTAAACTAAAACTGCTAGACCTTGGAATGATTAAGATATGGGAAGGTCTTTTTTATAGATAAGAGATGTAACTCGTTGCACCCAAAAACCAAAAACCTGGAAACTTCTTTAAATTTTGATATTTCAATAAGTCTATGTGCAGTAAAACATTGTATTAGTGATCAAACAGGTTGATTTGTTGTCATTAGGAGGAATCGAGCATGCGGCAAAATTGCGCCTCTTGGTTTGGGGGAACAAAAACACAAAAAAAGCCTTTAATTACATGTACATATCACCTTCATCACTGGATTAATTTTTGGCTGTTTTAAAATCACTCTAATGCAAAAGCTTTCATAAAACATTCAGACCCTAAATCTAGGGTGACGCTTGTTCAGTCTTCGGGACGTATAGGTATACCATAATGTAATTCGGGAAAATGTAATGAAATTATGAACGAAAATGTAGTGTACCTTTTTTGTAACACAAGGTTCGATATATCGATAAGGTTCTCGAAACTAAGATAAAAATAAACGACCATATCAGTAAGGTTGACGTGCATTGAGGCAAGCGATAAGAAAATTCACTGCAAGTCACCTGATATGAAACCGTGCTGAACACAAACCTGTGCAACAATACCACCCAACAAAATGGCTTCTGTTTGTGACCCTTCCTCTGTCTTCTGTAATTTTAATGGGATTTATTTTATCTTATCCACATGGAAAGATGCTTAACCGAGCCCATAATCTTTTAAACGATTCACGTGATTCTTTCAACATACAGATTAGTTTCGTTGTTTGTTTTCTTCGAATCTGTTCGAGCATCTTCTTCCAAAGGCAAGAACAACAAATAGTTTTGAAAAGATATAATCTTATCTAGTTTATTGGAATTTGACATTCAATAAATCTTACCGGGGAAGGGTTTTGTTAACTCTGTTATAAGTCAAAGTGGTTTCAAAGTTGGTTCTTCTTTTGTATTGCTTTTAAATTGACTGGGAACGTTGCTCGATTGCAGCTACCAATCGATCACGCCCGGCTGGCAGTGGACTCACTACCGCCACACGGAACACACATCAACAAGCTAGGCTAAAACAATCCTGACCTGACTGGGTTGACCTAAGCTATTCCTGCTGCTGCTGCTGCTCCTCTTCCGGGATCTCCTCCATCTCGTCGTAATCCTCAACCTCCGCATCCTGATACTGCTGGTACTCCGAGATGAGATCGTTCATGTTCGATTCGGCCTCGGTAAACTCCATCTCATCCATACCCTCGCCAGTGTACCAATGCAAGAACGCTTTCCGTCTGAACATGGCGGTGAACTGTTCCGAGATGCGCTTGAAGATCTCCTGGATGGCGGTCGTGTTGCCGATGAAGGTGGCCGACATTTTCAGCCCACGCGGGGCAATGTCGCAAACCGCCACCTTCACGTTGTTCGGAATCCACTCGACGAAGTAGCTGCTGTACTTGCTCTGGATGTTTAGCATCTGCTGATCGACCTCCTTCATCGACATCGAGCCTGTAAGTGGTATACGAAGGAAGCGTTCATACACTCTAAAGAAAGGAATAGAAGTCTCATCATACCTCGGAAGATGGCCGCACACGTGAGGTATCGTCCGTGGCGGGGATCGCAGGCAGTCATCATGTTTTTCGCATCGAACATCTGCTGAGTGAGCTCCGGTACGGTTAGGGCACGGTACTGCTGGGAACCTTTAGCCGTAAGCGGCGCAAACCCGGGCATGAAGAAGTGCAGACGCGGGAAAGGTACCATGTTTACTGCAAGCTTCCGCAGATCGGCATTCAGCTGACCGGGGAACCGTAGACATGTAGTTACACCGGACATCGTCACCTATCAGTGCGGAGTTCCGATAGCAAAAAGAGCAGAAGTTAGTGTTACAATTACGCAAAACTTAGTTGGCAGGAACAGAGAGACTTTTGGGGGAAATGTGAGTTACAGAATAGATTATTAACATGCCGGAAGATTCTGGCCAGCGAAGGAACAGCCACTCTTACCTAATCGCAGGCAGGTCGGGCAGTGTGAGGATTTTGGTGTGTTACTTACAGAAATTAAATGGTTTAGATCGGGATAGGTAGGATTGAAGATCTTAAGCGTTCTAAAGCAGATGTCATACAGCGCTTCGTTATCTATACAGTTGGTCTGATCGGACGCTTCGATGAGCTGGTGCATCGATAAGGTAGCGTTGTATGGCTCCAATACTACATCGGACACCTACACTCACACACATGCATGTGGTTGGCCCAGATGGCCCAGTGGGTTGAAAGAGAGAGAAGGGCGGAAAAGGGAAGAAACGTGGTGAAAAATGTGATGCTGTACTTACGGATACCAAGTGATTGAGGTCCCCGTACGTGGGGGAGGATAGCTTTAGCGTGCGGAAACAGATATCGTACAACGCTTCGTTGTCGATACAGAACGTGTCGTCCGTGTTCTCGACCAACTGGTGAATCGAGAGCGTCGCATTGTACGGCTCTACGACGGTATCGGATACCTACGGAAGACGGAATCCGTTTTCGTAGGGTGGGAAGAGAGATAGAGAGGAAATAAAAGAGAGAGAAAAAATAGGGGCGGAACGAAAAACAAAACATGAATTTAAAAAAAATGTAGGGAACATCCATAATTTACGTAACGCTCGTAAGATCAGAAAGAAAGAGAGTTCCAAACAGTGCTACGTAACGTTGCATGAACTGCTGTGAGTGCCTTTTTGAATAAACAGAGTTTAGAATAGCGATGACGACTATCTTTTTTATGTTATAGAAGAAGTCAATACCTATCGTCTTCTAGTTCTGCTGATAAGCAAGAAAGTCTCATTTCCAAACATAGAACATAGAACGTCGGCAAATGACCATGATAAGGACAAACTTTTGATAACATTTTTGCTGAGCACTGACGACACTACAATCCATACATTTACGGCCTATCGTAAGCAGTTCACGTTCACGCGAAACAGTCGCTCTTTGGAGGTGACGGTATGAATAATTTCATAAAATATGTATGTGCCAATAGTCGAGCAATGGTTTAAATAGAAATTCTTCATTATCCCGCACAGCTATACAAAATTCCTCCATGCGCGTACACCGTCTCCTCTTACGCGGGCGGGGCGGTAAATTCCAAGGTATTTACCGGTCGCCGGGCACTGACGCATTGCATCGGACCAGTGAAGCGTTCACGTTCACGCGAAAACGATTTTTTTCGAAATGCACCCCACGCGGGCGATGGAACGACGGAGAAGGTGTTCATGATGCGATCCGGATATTCTTCACGAATTTTCGAAATCAGCAGCGTGCCCATACCGGAAGCCCCTGCGGTGAGCAGTCGCACGATTCCGTCTCCTTGCGAATCACGTCCAGCACGTTGTCGACCAGCTCGGCACCCTCGGTGTAGTGGCCCTTGGCCCAGTTGTTACCTACCCGGGCGGAGGGGGGAGATGGGAAGAGAACCAGACAAACGTCAGTGGGACAATGTAACCCGATACCACAATGGAGACGTAATTCTTACCGGCACCCGACTGAGCGTAAACGAAGTTGTCCGGCCGGAAGAGTGCACCGTACGGCGACTGGCGGACGGAATCCATCGTGCCCGGTTCCAGGTCGACCAGCACCGCACGTGGCACGTACTTGTTGCCATTCACCTCGGTGTAGTACACGTCGATGCGCTCGAGCTGCAGATCGGAGTCGCCATGGTAATGGCCGGTCGGATCGATACCGTGCTCGTCGGAGATGATCTCCCAGAACTGCGAAATGAAAGACAGCGGATGGAAAGGTAAATAGATTTGTGCAAACATGAGTCGACATTTCAAAGCAAACGAAACAACAAATCATAAATAGCACGTACGCTCGCGGTGCTTATCGGAAGCAGAACGAAGGCGCCATCAGCTTGCTGATAGAGTTAAAACGGCCTTGTATGTGCGAGCCTCACAAGGCAGCTTGTTTATTGCTGCTAACCCTTCGGTTCATTCATACGCTCGTGAGTCATTCTCACTTTCGATGATGTTTTGTGCAAACGGCGACAAATACGCTGTAGATGAAGGTTTTCAATTTCACCACCAACCGTGGCATCATCGAATCAGCTGATCAGCGTGCATAAGATACAATTGTGAGCGAGCCGCTCGTTGCAAGTGAACATCTTGCTAATTGTCCGCTTTTGCTGACCAATCGAAACCTGCACACACACGTGCACACGGCAGTGACGCGCGTTACTCGTTCAAATAGTTCAACCTCGACACCAATAGAGACGCACCCCGTAACGGCGCACCCCGTAATCGTAGAAGTTAGAAAGAAAAGCCAAGAATAAGACAACACAATACGCGGACGTAGTAGTAGCAACGGTCGCTCCGGGCACTTCGGGTTTCAGTTGGCGACATCACACCTTTACGCTTCTCACTTGTTACTCTTGCTGCTGGCTTCGCTAAGCCGGCCGACACCGCCAGACGGGCGGTTCTATAAATACCGTTGCCAGTCTAGAACGGAAATTCAGTTTCCCTAACACACGACTGGCTCGACTTAACCGTTTTTTTGGGGACATTCGGTACTGTGTACGTGTGATGAGCAGGGCGTTTCATTTCTTTTACTGCCACGTCGCCCATTTTCGACCACAGTGCAGGTTCCCAGCGACCGAACGGTGACCAAAACATGATTCATTGATAAGATATCACGGCCCCTTACATAACCGGGCGCTGTGTGTCTGATAAACTGGCTGACGCACGGCCATCCGCATCGGCCGCAACACTTTTGGGGACGTGGATGCGACGATCTGTTCGATTTTTTTGTGTGTGTTCTACTTGTTCAAACGTACCTTGGACCCGATCTGATTACCGCACTGGCCGGCCTGCAGATGCACAATTTCCCGCATGCTGGTGGTGAAATGAAGAGCGCCCTCCCAAAATGACGGTCACACACTGAGCGACGGCGTGCGGGGTTGCGTTAATCCAATTGTGAAAACGTGCACTTTCTACAACCCGCTGGTGGCCACTGGCAGGGGACAGGGGCGACAGGGGCGACGACGAAACAAGGGCAAAACACTGCGAAGAAGTTTTCTACTGGCAACCAGGGCAGAGCAGTTGCCGTTGCGCGCGGTACAGTGGACAGTGTGGTAAGTAGACACCTGGGGCCGTACGCTCGCGCGGTCGCTTCGTTTCTGTGCCACTCGGGTTCGCGGTTCGCCTGCTACTGAACAGCGCCGAATGACGACACCAAAGCGGACCCCGAACGCAGCGCCAAACGGTTAGCAGTGCGCGCGCGACACACCGTACCCATGGCCAATCGTTGTTGTTAACCAATACCAGCACAGCCACTTGACTGGTAACGGCACGAATACGCACAACTATGTGCACACAGCAGCAGCACTGTACTGCTACGAGCGCTGCCGACCGCCGATAATAGCCGGTGGGATGATAATGTTATTTTGTGTTGTGTGTGCACGTGTTCCACAATTGGATGGGGGATGACGGGCCACAACCTCTAGCGCGTACTGTGGAACCGGTAATGGTCAAATGGGAGATTTCATAGATTAGCGTTCCTGTGGTGATTGTTGGCTACCAAGCTAACAAAAATGCAATTAAATTTACTCATTTATCGAATGCCACGGTACAATTAATATGAACAGGTTAAGTGTTTATTTTTGTTGGGAAAATCTCAATTTCAAGAAAATTGCATGGAAAATGGAAAACATCTTGTATAAAAGAAACTTTGATGATTTATTGTTGCGCTATCTAGCAGCAGATGGCGCTAGCAAGTTTCACGCATCGAATGTTCGCACAACTTTTCTTTAAGTACAAAATGGTCTTTAAAAGTGTTAAAAAAATCTTACTTGATTGAGTAAACTAAATACATTTTTTTAATCACCTTTTGTGGTAACCAAGCGATTAAATTATACGTATGATACAAAGGTACAGTATCGTATACTAAAGCGTTATTAGCTTCAACTTAGCCAACACAGCATCGTCTGATATGGGCAATTTCTCTTAAGTGTAGTTTTAACTAATGTAAAAAATTTAAATCATTTGTTGGATCAACATTTTGGGGGTTTTATTATGTGAATATTTCCCAAGGCAACTACAGAACATCAAATCTAAATCTAAAAATCAAGCAAATGCTCAACAGAAACATGTTATAATGAAAGCTTCAAAGTCGAACCCACGAGATCACGAGATATTAAAAAAAGCACATTAACTTCTATAAATCCAAATAAACTATTGCTACTACTACAGCCACTTAGGGGTTATTGGGTTTTTTTTCACGCCACAGCTTAACATCAAATCAAAATATAAAAATCCAGCAATTTCTAAACAGAAACTTTAATGAGGAAAACTTAAGAGCCGAACTTATTATCACGAGGAAATTTTGTAAAAACATAATTACATTGACTACTACGAATCAAAATAAACTACTACCACTACTACTACTATTTTAGACCCTAGAATTTGTTTGACTTTCTAAATACTTTTTATTGCCATTTTCATTAGTGGTCTCAGGAGCGCCACGACTCCAATCCGACTCCGGCTATTGTTAGTCCGATTCCAACTCTTGTAAAATTGGAATTAGTATTTCCGCCGAGGTCGGAGTCATCCGGATCCCCTTCCGGATCCGGATCACCCTTAGTTGTCCCGAGTTGTCAGTAGTCGACTGGAGTGCGGAGTTGCCCGGAGTTGCCCCGAGTCAGCCGGGGTCGGACTCGGCCGTGGGCATTTCATTTCATGATGTTTTTTTTTCTTCTTTCGCTTTGCACGTACACTTCTTAAACAATCCATTCGTTCTAGGAATAGCAGTTTGAACCGCCCGGAGTCAGCTGGTATCAGAGTCGGAATCGGAGATCGAATACCTGACCAAAAAACATTACATCTGTTGTCTCCGGCCGACTCTAAACGACTTCGACTCCGAGTGACTTCCGGCTATTCCGGAAGGGTCCAGACGAATCCAAACAACTCCGGATCGGAGTTGATTCCGAGTTTTTCTCATCACTACTTTACATACACTTTCCGTATTTCGTTCGAAAATAGGGATGTAAGGGATTATAATCGCGTACTGTTGCCTCTAAATTAAGCATTAGAACATGACTTTTCCAACATGAGTGAAATTTTTGCAGCTCTCTTTTAGTACTATAACTATTTCGTTTGGATGACTTTGTTTTAAGTGCAGTTTTCCATTCTAAATGTATCTCTTTGTTAGTTTGGTTGGCCAAAACAGCTTGGACCTTCTAAGGAGTTGTTGTTAAGCGTTTTATTATATTTCCTCTAACTACACCAACTACAACTACAAAAGCATACAAACAACCGTGCAACGCTTCCACACAAGCACAACATTGCAAGGAAGAAAATGGCTTGAATACAAAAAGGGGTAGAACAATTACATACAAGTAGTAGAACAGACCCACATGCATACATGTAACCACGAACGGTGGAGTGTAAATATGGTTCAGGTTTTAGCACCAAGGCACGTTTGAAGATGGTTTAGTTCGAGGTTCGTCACTTGCAACTAGAAAACGAAAGAGACATTTTAAATCCCCGGAAAGGCAAATGAGAAGCTGTTCACTGTTGAAGAAAGGATCACATATCGAACATTGATGGGTTTGGAATCTTGTAGTGTGTGTGTTAAACCACACACTATAATTTAGTTTGCTATTTGCAACAATAATAACAGATTGATAGACAAATAACCAAGTTCCCATACGCAGGACTGACTATCCTAAGGTTAATCATTAAGTCACTGACATCCAAATCTCACTAGTGGAGTACTGGCAGGCATTGACCGCCAACGGTTGTTAAGCCAAAAAAGAACAAGAAGACAAATAGCCAAAGAACAATGAATCTGTTTCTAAAAAAACCTGCTAAAATGGACGATAAAATAATAATTTATTTCGTTTCCATCATCAACCAATTGGAATGTATTCCGCATCAAAAATATTCCATCCAGCCAATTTCTAGTAATCAGCCCATTTTCGTTGAATATCGGCCTTCCATTATATACAACCAGAGCTGGCTTTGAGCCGATTCTCAGTTTTAAAAGCTGCTCATGTTCTTATGTAAAAGGACTTTTCATATGTTTAGCGGCCATAGCTCAATAGAATTCGTGTGCGTCTTTCGACACCATCACCTTCTTATTATGCGTACTCGATGATCTAGACCTGTCTAACCCTCTGGTGGGCTTGGCTATCTGAGCTAACTGATTACTTGTTCCTATACAGCAGCGTATGGGGAGCTCAAATTCCTTCGTGCATGCATGTTAATTCGTACGTCTTGGTACTATACCGTCTTTTGGTATGTACTGTAATTGTATGTATTAAAAAAAACACGCACCTTAGATGTTTGTTCGCAGAACGCATCAAATGTTTGTTCTTTTACAATACAGTGAATAAATAATGAATATCCCTCTTCACGAGCTTTTCGCACGACGAGCAAGTTTAAATGCTCTATAAATACTCCCAATTCACAACAAAATTTCGCACAAAAAGCAACAAAGTGTACACGTTAGCTATTACTAGTACAAACGCTGGGAAATTAGCAATACAATTAGCTCTAAACAATTGTATTATTACTAGTCTCACACATCTCCATGAGAATACTCGCTAATTCTTCTCGCTAAACTCGATAAGCTAGGATTTCCCAGCTCGCTCGTACAGTGGCTCAAGTCTTACCTAATTAATCGCACATACATCGTGAAAATTGATAAGCACATGTCCAAAGAAATAGTCAGCAGCTCGGGTGTGCCACAAGGAAGCAATATTGGCCCGCTTCTCTTCATATTGTTCATCAACAATGTTACCCTCGCTTTACCTCCCGACAGTGTCAGTCGGTTTGCCGACGATGCAAAAAATTTTGCGGCTATTCACAACACAGGTGATTATACATTCCTGCAAGACTGCATCGAAATTTTCTGTTCGTGGTGCAAGCGTAATGGACTGACTATCTGCATCGAGAAATGCTTCTGTTTGTCTTTTAGTCGATGCAGTAGCCCAGTCAATGGTACCTACTTCATGGACGGCACTGCAGTTAATCGACAAAATCATGCCAAAGACCTGGGCGTTCTGCTAGACTCTAGTTTGAACTTTAAACAGCATGTCGATGACGTTGTAGCCAGAGGAATTCAATTACTTGGCGTGGTTATCCGGACAACTAATGAATTCCGCAACCCCATGAGCATCAAAGCTGTCTACAATTGTATCGTTCTTTCGGTTCTGGAATATTCGTGCGTAGTCTGGAGCCCAACTACCGCTTCTTCAATTGCTCGAATTGAGGCGATTCAACGTAAGCTCACGAGATATGCCCTACGCCTACTTCCCTGGCAGGATCGCAATAATTTTTCCTCCGTAAGCTGCGCGGTGCCGTCTTCTAGGTCTTGAGCCTCTGTCGGTTAGAAGACGTAATGCACAGTGCTCTTTCATCGCTGGTTTGCTAAATGGCGCTATCGACTCATCGCCTTTGTTGCATCGAGTCGATATCTATGCACCATCCCGAACACTTAGGTCTAGAGAGAATCTACGGCTCGCTCAACCCCGTTCCAGCGCTGGTCGGTCTGACCCTATCTTTTTATATAAACTCATCAAACGATATTATAAGAATTTCTTTATAAACTTAGGTTAAGTTGTACAGTAAGTTATAAATAATAATAATAATGATAGTAATAATCTTAAGCATAGAAACAAAACATTAGTATTAGTTAGGATAAGATAAAACATTTCAAAAAATTATTGAATTTATAAAACTTTCACGTGAAAAAACAGAACGGTGCCAGGATTCATTATAATAGATTAAGCGTTGATAAGCAAAAGATGCTGTAACTCGTGAAGCCCCCACTATCAATATTGTTATCATATGAATAAAATTAGCTTTTAGAAAAAAAGAAGAATAGAAAAAGAAGCATAAAGAGGTTCACTTTTAAATACGTTCTATTAACTCATAATGACTCACTTCTTCTTTTTATATCTTTACGTTCTGAATCTATTAGTTTCCGCTCTTAGAAAATACAGAGGAAATACTCGGGTGTACACCCTTATTGTGCTTCCTGTACAACATTATTTTAGCATGGGATCGAATATGTTTACTTCTCGTACAAGTCATATAGAAAAGAACTTACCATGTAAAATGTTTTTTTGTATAACGTATAAGTTACTCGTACGGATTAAACCCGTTACAGTTACAGTTACCCGTTACGGATTAATGCCCTACTAATAATCAAACTAATAACATTGATAAAAGAATAAACAATTGTTTTGAAGATCTAAAACACCGAAGTACATCCCAAACGTTTGCAAACAAAAATCAAAATTGAATCTCACAATAACGTAGATCTCTAAGTCTAAGAACTGAAAAGAAAATCTATAAATTGTAGATTTGGCATCCAACCAACTGCTTCACTTCTCACTCCGTGCGCCACAACCGTATCGTATTAACGCATTCTTACGGCGCATTAGGCGTCTCCATGCAAACCCCGGCCGCAGGGCGACCTGCTTAAAGTTTCGCTGGCACACGCCAGTAACCCCCCCCCATCCCCTCTATCGGATGTTGTGATTTGTCTCGATAGGTATATCCCTTTTTCCTTTGCCACTATATTGCCCATTGCTAAAACCCATCACCGCGCCATCTCCCCTTTCCCTTCAAAAACACCATGTCACCATGTGTGTGTGTTTGTGTGTGCGTTTGTATGTGTTCTGGAAAGGAAAACACATTCTCAAACAAATCGGCAATGCGAGCAGCCACTGGCCTGGTTCTCGCGCCTGGCGGACAAAGAAGAATTTTGGCACGGGCACATGCGCACACCCGCCGTGTGCGTGCGTGTACGTGTACGCAAGCAGTTTCGAATCAACTCAACCGTGGTTGAACCGTTATTTCGTTTTTGTCAAAGGAATAACACACGCAGAACCAACGAACAAAAAAAAACACCCCGAAAATGCATACCCGCCCATTGCGCGGCCCGGTGGTGTACGGTGTTAGGCCACGACGTAGAAGAAAGCATTCCTCCACCGATACACCCCTTCCCCATGCTTGTATCCCGCCCATCGAAGGTGGATCGGTGGGAAGGGGCTTATGCTGGAGCATAAAGTTCATATAATATTCTCGTTGATACAGCACAAAGCGAAGAAAGGTAGAGTTGGATCTCCTCCTGTTCTCTCTCTGCTCGTCAATCCCCATTCCCCCAACAGCCCCTGCCGTCATGATCAGCAACCACGTCCACGTGGGCGAACTTTGAAGCAGTTCTCCACGTGGGTGGTGTTGCGCTGCGAGCGAGTTGTCGTGCGCTGGGGTGATGGGGTGGTGGTGGCTTGTGGTTGGTTTACTTGTTGCTTAAGCACACACAGTAATAGATGGGCGAAACTGACGAAAAAGGGTGTGTGTGTGTGTGTGTATATCGCATGATGATATCTATTACATTAGTGAGTGTTTGTATATCGAATCATTTTCCAGTCGTAGGCACGCACCACATGCGTTTGGAGTCAACGCAACACGAAGGGCTGACAAGAAGGAGAGGATGGGGAGTAAACCGTCAAATGGAAATTCACCCAACATTCGGCCCATCATTTCTGTAGCCGCTTCCCGCGGCGATGATGGAATGCGGGGGCAACAGGCAAGGGGTGTGGGGGTGTGGAGGGTGCCTAGAAGCTCTCTTAGAAGCTCTTGCTTTTAATTATATATTAGAGCAAATTGCCCTAGCGAAAGGCAATCGCAAACCGGGTGATGGCTGTCCGGGAAAATCAAACAACAGCAAAACACAACGACGGTTGCGTGCTGGAAAAGGGCCTGTGTGTGTGTGGGGGAAGGGAGGGACCGAGAGGCTGAAACAGAGAGAAAACAACGCAAAACACACAAAGTCAAAACAAAAAAAAAAAAAACCAAAACACCACACACAATAGTACATAGCGAATCGTGAAAAGCACCGCTAGCGATTTTGCTTTATTTCATCACCCGGGCAAAGCTGTAGCCGGTGTGTGTGTGTTTGGTTTTTGTTTCGACCTTATCTTGTTGCTTCACAGAAGTGGAAGAAGACCAACAGCAACAAAAAAACACACAAGACACACTCACACAAGACTTTAAAAGCCAGTAGAGTATGGGCGACTGCGAAATAGATACGCCCTAGCTAGGGGAAATTAAAATATAAATAATAAATTCATTGCCCATGTACCGGGGACGACTGCTGCTGGTGCTGCTGCTAGGGCGGTTCACGGGGATGTAGGTTCAAAAGGCAAACCCCCGTGGCCGCCTTGCTCCAAGCGCCTTTTTGCCCCATTTGCAGCAATCGCCGGGCAAGCAATCGGTCGGTCCCTGTTCCTTGGTCATGGTCGATTATAGCGCAGCGAACGAGCTGGATAATTTCCCAACCCCCCCCCCCCCCCACCCAGCAAAGGGCCAAAAACGTGGCACGTTTGAAAAAGCTGGAGCTGGTGGAAGCTGCAGCTACAAGCTAGAAACATTAATTTAATTCAAATAGCTTTTGCTGCGATGCTTTATAATGACGCTCGAAGTTGCTTAATGCTACGCCGTCTTCTGCAGCTCCCTGCCGAGCACTTCGGTGGGCATGTGGGCACTTCTCGTCTGCACAAAGCGTCGGCAGAGCCGCCACCAAAAAAGAGATCCGTTTTTTTTGTATATCGGGTTTTGTTTTTACAAGCGGCGCACAGCCCAAACTTTTCTCTCGATGCGCTGTTAGTTTTGCAGCAGCACTCGTCGAGCTCATTCGATGCATACACACACACAGCATGGATTTTCCCCCTCCTCAAAATGTCCTTCGAGCTCTTTCCCTTCCCGGAGAGGGCTCGGAATGCATCAATGGCAACGTGACGGTTCGCTGGGTGTCACTTTAAAAACCTGCCAGCAAAAGAGAAAGAGAGTAAAGTGCCGAAAACTGCGTCACTTTTTTCATCAAACAACTGGTACTGCTGCTGCTACTGCTGCATTCTGGTAGAATTAGGCCACACCATCATTTGCCACTCGGTCCCATTTCACCCCTCATGCCACCCCCCCTCCTCCTTGCCCCATTTCCAAGTGGGGAGGGTGCCAAACGATGCGGTCGCACACCAACACCAGTGCATTTCCTGGCAGCGCACACAAAGCGCACATGGAAAAGCGAGACCGGCCGACTGCTGCTGCTGCTGCTGCTGCTGCTTGGGCCACTGGAGGGAGGAGGAAACGGGACGCTCGCCGGACTGGGGGCAGGCCCGGGAACATACACTTGCTGCTATCCTTCTGCCGCTGTACTGGTTGGTGCTGTTGTTGGTGGTGTCGTTTTGCCACGCTTGGCTACAGATCAAATTAAACGAAAACATATAAACACACCAAACACACATACGCATATACATGCGGGCGAACGGGAGCCGCCCCAGGTTTCCCCCCTTTCCATCCCGGCCTGGTCCTATCCCGTTTGTTCTGCTCTTGAATTTTCGTTCGCTCGAGGCGATACCATTTCTGGACCAACTTTCAGCAGCAGCAGCACTGCGCAACAAGAGCTCCGATACGGTTTGCATGCCCTGGAGGCTGGCTTAGAATATCGGGGGAGGGATTAGTTCCTCCACTCGCTTCACCTTCACCCACTGAGCCACACAGCAGCATAGAACAGAATATCGAGGGAGAGAGAGAGCGAGATGAAGCGCTTGTTTGGACAGCAAATCAAAAAGAAATGGAAAGAAAAAGTTACTACAAACAACAGCTTCCACAGCAGCACCATTCACCGGCTGTGGCGCTCGAAACGGTTCCGTACCGTGCCATGGATACTCCATCTACCTCTCCCCCCCCCCTCCAACGCTTGAAGAAACGCTGCACCAAAGCTGCTGAAACGTTCTGCATATGCGTACCTGCCGCCGCCCAGGCCCCGCGATAAATCCCGGGTTCGTCGTCTGTTTTCAATTTTCCGGAGTAGAACTTTTTTTTTGGTTTTTGCTTTTTATGGAACCGACCGGAAGCACATGGGATCTTCCGGCCGATGTGCAGCAGTTGAGGCAGTTGCTGTGGAAGAGGAATAATTTATAAAATTTTCAACCAAACACAAGCTCCTTCTCTCCCTCGCGCCTTCCCCCGTTTTTCCTTGCCCAGCGTGTGGGCACCGAATTTTGGAGCTATTTTTCTACCCTAAACACGTCCCAGGCTTCTTCCCCTTCCCCTTCCCCCTGTGTGGCTGGCAGAGGAAGAGCATCCTGGATGGGCGGGTGGGTTGGTGGGCTTTTTTGCCTGGCTTTGGCGCCTGGCAGCGCGCACACCTTCTTCGCACGGCCGCACGCAAATTGGAGAACGCACAGAGGGACAGGCAGCCAGCATCTAGGGGCCAGGCCTGTCGGGGCAGATGGCGAGGGGACGTACACGAAATGAACACGCCAGAATAAAGCGCGCCGAGGCTTTGTTCTTTGTCTCCCGTCCCTCCCAGAGTTCTCGTCGCGAAGGCGCGTTTGCGTTGCGGTTGTTGTCCGTGTGCGTGTGCCGAACGCCTACGTGTGTGTGTCTGTGAGTGTTTGTGTGAATGCATTTATGCTGAAAAGTTTCCCCCTGGAGTATCCCTTTTATTGCCAACCTTTCTACACTCCCCCCTCCCCCCCCGCCCTCGGTGGTCCCTCTCCTCCTCCGGTGCTTCATCCCACCCCGGGAAAGGTTTTGGGCCACAGTAGGCAATGGAATTTCGTTCGTTTCGTGTTTCAACTTGCTCTTCGTATCCGTTGCGCGTCCCAAAACGCTCCCACTCCCTCCCCCCAGTGTCCCGGCGCGATATTCTTTCTCCGGCCAACGAAAAAGGACACAGAGTGGCGCTTCGCTAGGATTGGCTGGCCGCTCTCCCCGCCGGTATCTGCCGTTTTGCGCTGTTTTCCCCAATGTGTAGACACAATCAATATAAAGGACACGCACACCGAACGGGTGCAATCCACCCCGAAACACACACACACACCAACACCAACACACCCCGGCAAACGCGCAGTGAATGAAATGCCCCGAGCATGCGGCGAGCGTTGTGTATGTGTGCGTGCTTGTATGGACCACCAGGGCAGGTGTGGGGGGGACACGCGCGGGCTCAATGTGAGAATGAATAACGGGCATTCGGGCCGCGTCCACCGTGTGTGTTGTGTCCTTTTGGTGGAGGCGCATGCGCGCCACAACGCGACCGGATCGGTTTCAGCCGGAGTTCGTTCGAAGGGCGTTCGATGGCCCGGGGCGCTGCACGGGCATGCCGTTTTTGTCCTTCGCGGGCCCAACAAAACGGGGCGGATGGCCCCGACCGAACCGAACCCGAAACCGAAACCGAACCGAACGCCACGGCGAAACCGCTCGCTCGTGCCTTTTGTCTGCTTGGTCCTGGCACGAGCCTGCCAGTTAGAGCTGTGTCCGCCTTACGGTTAGTACGATTTAGTTAGGATCCTTGTGTGCTTTGTGGCTATTATGGTATAGTTCCTGTACGTTTCCTCCTCCCGGGCCAGCCAGTGGCTGAAAAAAAAACAAAAGTTTACCCGTTAAACTGGTGTTTTGTGTGTGTTTTTTGTGGGATTTTGTGTGTTAAAATTGCTTTATTCCATTACTTTGTGAACTCCGTTTCGACTAACGGCATTTAAATGGCAGCACCACTGCACGCACTACTGGGAAAACATAAATTTTCCACTCATTCACTCACTCACACACGAACACGTATAACGCATACATATTTGAATCGTTCCAAGAGTAACCGCACACACGCACACACAAACACGCGCAAAATCCGCATAGCTTCGGTGTTGAGACGCGGCAGCGAATTGTTAGTGAAACGACTTTCCTCAAATTCCTCAAATATAATAAAACAATGCTTTTAAATGCTGTAAAAGTACAAAACACTCATAAAACAAAAATTTAAAGTGAAAAAAGGAACAAAACACGAGGAAAACACGTCAAACAAGTGTAACAGGAAAATAGGGACTTTGACAGTGTGATTGGTGTGCCTTCATGCGCCAGCAAAGTAGGCACCGCTAAAACTGCCCAAGGTGTATAGAGAACGTGTTGATAACAATGTGAACCAATGTGACCGTTTTTTCCGTTCCACCAAGGGCGAGCCCTGTCTGTGGGTGTGTGCGTGTGTTTGTCGTTGTTAATTGATGAAAAAGAAGGCTCGCCAAAATGCCGCAGAATACTCCCTCCGTCCCCTCCTTTACCGTCCTCACTCCCTAGTCCGTAGCCTATTTTAACCGCTCGCTCCAAAACGGGGGCCGACCCGATGCTCTCCTGCACCCGACCACCGAGGGGCGCACCGAAAGCGGAACAAAGGATGCCGGATAGCCCCGGGTTTTTTTTATGAATTTTAATTTATGCTGATGTATGCCAAATGATGAGGGGGTCCGAGCAAAAAGGAAACTCTATCCTCGCCCCGGGAATGGCAAACTAGGGTGGTAGGGTGGGTCTAGTCGCAAAGTGTGTGTGTATGTTTTTTTGTATTTTATCCCTCTTTCACCCCTTCCTTGCGCTTTATTGGCGTGGAAAAGCGGAGTCGCGTGGTGTGCGGCGTTTTGGGACGTGTAGTAAAGTATTGCGAATGCTATCATACTGAACACACAAACACATGCATACACAGAGATACACGAAGTGAGAACAATGAACGAGTTGGCACGGAATAACTGACCCTTCCCCTGTCTCACCTCCCGTCTTCCTAACAACACTTGTACAAGGATATTCACACACACACACAGGCAGGATTGGAAGACACGCACGCAGCACGCGATAGCTCGAGCCGAGGTTTGGGGGTTATAGATTTTCCTGGGAAAAATAGAGAGTGAGAGAGAGAGAGAGAGAGAGGGAGAAAGAAGGAGAGAAAACAAAAGCAAAACAGGATAAAAGCAAATTTTCCTGGTGTTTTCTTTCAACAAATTCTTCCCTTTTTGGTTTCTATGTTCCCTTCCGCTGCCACTGCCGCTTTTCCACCAGAAGAAAGGCTCTCTATTGCTTGATCCAGCACACACTCTCTCGCTCTCTCTCTCGTTCGCTCTCTTGCTCTTTCTCTCTCGTTCGCTCATCTCCTGCAAGGGGAAAGAGACCGTGCGGAGCACCCGTACGGATACGCCGTTTTAGGTTAGAACCTCTTTGTGCTGGCTGTGTTCCATTTCCAGCCGCGTGTTGTTGTTGTTGTTGGAGATTTTCTCCGACGCTCCTTGCGCACTGCCGATTCATCTGCCGTCGCGAATGTCAAATTTCAAACAACCACTGCAGCATCCGAACGTAGCCAGAGAACAAAGGAAACGCTGTCGCTACGGAGCCCGTAGCCGCCTCGACCGTTTGGTGCAAGTGTGTGTGTGTGTGTGTGTGCGTGTGTGTTTATGTGTGCGTGTGCTTAGTGCAGCCGGTGTATTATAAACCTTGGGCAGGATGTGTTGCTGCAGTGACCGCACTGTCGATACCGTTTGCATGAGATGAACACACCCACACACACACACGCGGGTACATTCATTCAAGTTTACAGGCACCAACACAACCAAAAGCTGGGCTACTGTTTGATGAATTACATTGTAAAGCAAATACACACAACAAAGCTTTAAAAAACACACACATACTCACCCATACACTGAAGGACGAAACTTTACGTGAAGAAAATCCTCTGCTTTCCCCTCTCACTCCAGTGTCCGATTGATCATTCATGCCGACGCGGTGCCGCAGCTAAACAGCTAAAACCAACTCTAAACACACACACACAACACGACCTGGACACACAGATACATAAGATAAGCAAAAATCTCCAAGCATCCAATGCACTACACCAGCAGCAGCAGTAGTCGACGCGTGTAACAGAGAAGAAGAAGAAGAAGAAGAAGAAGAGGAGAAGGAAAAACCTATTTAAAAGAAAAACCCAGAGGACCACAACCGCTATTGCATAAAGCGAAAGTATCGTAGCTGTTTTATATTGACATTTTACAAAAGGAAAGGAAAAAAACTCTGCAAAACCGCTAAAGGAAGCGACGAACCCCAAACTCGCGCAAAAAAAAAAACAAAAGAACAAAGCAAAAAAAACAACCCCACAACACTCCTTCGCAAGAGCCTGAGACTGAGCGACGACAACGACAGCAAGGTGGTGGTGGTGTGTGATAGGCAGCAGCTGCTCAACGTTTGCCAAATTCTGTCCCCGCCACCAGAGCTGTCAGTGCTGGGGTACCGGTACGTACAGGGGGCAGGCACGACGATGCTGGCCATGTCGACGCTGATGATGCCGGCACCGACGATGGCGCTCGGCGCGCCGCAGCTGGCGGTCGGCCCGCACCAGAAGCCGCCGGAAGCGAAGCTGCTCGCCATCCATCCGGCCCACACGCAAACGCAAACCACTCCCCAGCATCAGCTGCAGGCGCAACAGCAGCAGCAGCAGCAGCAGCAGGCGCAACAGCAGCAGCAGGTGGCGGCGCAGCAGCAGCAAGTGGCGGCGCAACAGCATCAGCAGCAGCTTCAGCAACTGTCTGCAATTAAGCAAGGTAGGCTATGCTTTTCCTGTTCGTGTGTGTGTATTGACCGTTTTTGTATGGGACAAATAAGCAAAAACAGGGAGCATTCATTCGCCCAACATGCCTTGAATTTTCGTAGCTCCTCTCGGTCCGTTCAAAGATGCCCGGAAGTTTAGGCTCGTCTTTGCTGGATCGTCCAATTTTAACCAAGCTCTCTGTCCACGGAGCACACGTTGTTCTCACTCGCGTATGGAAATCCAGTGCATGAAATTGGTACAAATCGGTACAAGTACATATGCGAGACACGCCACGGGCACGACGGCACTGCCGGAACGGAGTGTGTGTGTGTTTTCTCGCTCGGCTTAATGATTCAGTAAATAAACTTACATTTTATTTATGATCCCCGTGCCCGGTTGGAGCTGCCGGGTTGCCGCGCTCTGGGTGTGGGATACGCATTGCAGTATTTACAACCGATAAACCTATGTACAGCGTGTGTAGTCGCGTCGCGCCGTCCGGACACCGCCGAGGCGTCGCCGTCGTCCTCCTTTTTCCGTTCGAGTGCGGCCAATCTCCAGTGGGCTGGCTGTGTGCAGGGGGCTCGGTTAGGCACGTTATTATTATTATTATTATTTGCTATGCTGTTACCTCCCCACCCTCATTCTCTGAGCCTTTTTTACGCTCACTGTTCCGCTTCACATTATCCTGCGGTTCGTGCGTGTCAACCGGTCAGTGAGGACACACAGTGAAGGACAGAAACAAAGCGCTACCTGCTGCATAGCGGTGCTAGTTGCTGAGGACTTTGAGTAATTGCAATAAATGCATCATGATGATGTGTTTCGCCCTTTTTGCATAAAATCTAAAAAGTATTTGGTAAGGATGACACTCTCTTTCCTCGAGTTTCGCGACACTCTAGAGACGCGAATCCGAGTTACACGAATTTTATATTTTTGACAGTTGATATGTCAAATCAGTACAATAATCTTCATCAATTGTCAATCGAAAAATAATTTGAAAATTTTCCAAAAGTTTTATATCACTAAAAAGACAGAAATAATCTAATTTTCCACACGAATTGCATTCAATAAGTAATAAATTGCATAAATATACTAAATTCAATCATTATTGACCAAGAATATTTTGGCTGTAAAACGAAATATTCGACTTTCGCGAAAATCCGAGTCACGCGAATGTCTCCGGAACTCATTATTCGCGTAACTTGGCAAAAGACTGTGTATAGTAATCTTACAAACCCAAAAAAAATTAAATAAAATCGAAAAAATAAAGAATAACATTCCCAAATTACCAAAAAAACATTGAAACTTCAAATTTTCAAAAGTGTACATGTTTAATTAATATTCACAATACCAAATTATTTCCGCAATTGGATGCAAAAACCAGCAAACACTGTAAATTTAAATTTCCATTTGTCCGGCTCCGGGATGGAAGAGAGCGTAACTTAATGCATTTTTCAACATTTTTCGTAAGCACCGCTTGTTTTAATGCATTTAATGCATAATGTTATTGCATTCCTTTTTACCCTTTTGTCTCCCTGTTCTTTGTGATTTCTTCCTTTGCAGAGCATTACCACATATTCGTGGGTGATTTGAGCCCGGAAATCGAAACGCAAACCCTGAAGGAAGCATTCGCCCCGTTCGGAGACATATCGTAAGTATATACCTCCCTTACTGTTCCTTTGCGCTTCTCCTCCTCTTCTTTCTTCATACTGACAAGGCACGAGCAATTCCTTCTTCTTCTTTTTTAGTTTGTTATGTTTTAAATTTAATTTTTAAACTTATTTAGCGTGAATGTGTTAGGTTAGGCGTATGTTTAACGGCCATTTTTCGGTTCCCAGTTTGCCGACGAACTATTTTCCCTTCCGTTTGCCGTGGTGCTGTAACGCTACGCCAGCACTGTGTTGCAAAGATGCAGTTGAAATGACTCCCCACCTCCCTCCCAGTGCTCTTTGGAGCCGAGTGAAAAGGGGTCAATCGAGAGTGCAAGAGAGCGGCAGTTGTGAGGAAAGGTGGCAATACATTTCCCTCGACAAGCTCCTATAATGCTCTCGTATTTTCTTGTTTTCTTCTTTCTTTTCAGTTCTGTCGTGTATAGTTTGTTTGTTTCTTTGACGCTTTTTTGTACTTTTATCTACCATTCTAACTAATACGCGCCGTGTACCGTGTGTTGTGCTTCCGATAATAAGTTTTTTTCTAGAATTTCCCTCAGCCCGTTTTCTGCCCTCTGCCCCATAACGGGCATGGTGGTTCTACACACGTTTCAATTTCGCTCCTTCTTGTTTTTTCCTTCTTTTTCTTCTTATTCTTCTATCGATATTTTTGCTTCGTACATACATACATTATCTTACTATCCTCAAATCAAACTAAGTATACAGTAGTAGGCTTTAGGCGTTTTGTTTCGTTGTACTAACTGTTTGTTTCACTAACCCCTTAATATATAATAATAATAATAACAACAATAATAATAATATTACCAACATGCAAACTATATATGCATACATATACATACATACATCTGCGGCATCCATTTGTGTATATATGTATGTATACTCATATAAATATATATATATACAATTTTACCAAGCTTCCTTTTCCTTGTTGTATTCGTCGTGCTGTTTGATGGTTTTACTACTACTACTATTACTACTAATACTAGGCAAATATTTAGCCGGCCAAAGCAAAGGGTGTAGCTCTGTGCAGCTCTGGCCATCCCTTCATAAGCACTGCTTCTAGAAGTACGGTGTGTTGCCCTGTTTACCCTTTAACCTTTCCCGTCGAGTGTTAGCGAACCATATTAACCGTATTAACCAGTTTTATTCCATTTTTGTACTAATGATGCCGTTTTTTTCTTTCTTCTTCATTAAAAAAACATTCAACAAATCAACCGTGTACTAGTGTACTTTTCCTATCTCTGTATGTTGTTCCGTTTATTAGTTTTCGATGTAAAATATGTTTGAATGTGGTTTTCAGTTGCTCCCTGCTCTTCGTTTTGGTTTGTGCGTTCAACAACTACTACTGCCAACACCGGCCAGGCCGATGTATGGCTCCGTGTTTGTGCTAGTGTTAGTCCGATCCTTGGCTCTCACATTTTATGCCATCCTGAGCATCCTTTCCCCTCCCACGTCGCCAATAGTGTGCAAATAAATATGTTTAATCCTCTACGCGTTATAGACGTATATTCATATCATTAGCGAGCTTTTTCTGTTGTTTCAAGTACCGTACACAAATACACACCCACACACATTTACTAATCTGTCGAACAATGTTTGTGTTTAGCGCGTCTTAGGCTCTATATATATATTTATAAATATTGTATGTTGCCTCGTCCGCCTAGTTGTGCTCGATAGTGTCCCTCGTAATCCTTTTAATGCAAAGTGTTCCTCTGTTCAATTTAACGAATATCATCACGCCGCCTGTCACCAAATTCCCTTCTCCCCTTTCCCCCGGTCCAAGGGTGGCCAAACTTACGCAGCCAAAAATGGGTGTCTGGCCCGGGCATACTTCCGGTCGAGCCGTTCGGACGAATCTTGCAGGCCTCAGCGTTGGCCCCAGCGGTTCGCTATGTCATCATGCGTGGCTTTTGTCGCACTCGTACAACGCATGCTCACGCCGGACCAGAGCCAAACCGCCTCGTCTGCCAACGGGAGCCTCTGGCTTCGGTTTGTTTTTGTTTCATCATTCGCCACTCTGCTCTCTTTCCGCTGTTGCTTGCGAAGCTGTCTTTCCGCACAACTGTTCCGCAACACACTTTGAGCAAGATTATGTAGCTTTGCATAAGTGAACATCAGCTGCACCGATGTTTACCGTTCAAAACGGGGCTCGCTATTATCATAGGCGAAAGCACCGTTTAGAGGCAACAGGCGCACGCCTTCGTACTGAGGTGCAGTGGCCAACATGAATGTAAAAAAAACTGCTGCACAATGTAATGGGTCGGCTAGGCATTTGCGTAAAGGCTTCACGACGAATCGACGACAGCAAGAACAAGGGAAAATGAACGCATAATAAATCGGACAAAACAATACAGACACTCTCTCACACCTACACACACACCCACACGCACAAAAGCTCGTATTCAGCCAAGTCGCCCGAGAGTGTGCCGTTTTATAGCAAAAAAAAACACAAACTTTGATTCTATTATGCATAATTAACTCACAAACCGCTCCCTCCATCACCCGTCCTCCCTTTTTTATAGTGATTGTCGCGTTGTTAGGGACCCTCAAACATTAAAATCAAAAGGATACGGATTTGTTTCGTTCGTAAAGAAAACGGTAAGTAACGTTACAAACTTTCTAATCAAACTCCTCAACTCCCCCTTTTTTCTAAAAAAAAGAAATAACGACAATTCGCCAACAAAATGAACAAAACCAAACGAAGCCAAAAGCTTTGACTGATAACAATAGAGAGTGTTGAATGCTGGAGTGACAAAGAGCTTAGGCACAGATCAAGTTTGTTAAAACAACTCACAGCTCACAAGTCAACCTTATTGAGGGCATCAATTTAGATACGATTCATAGACCGCTGACATATACACTTTTGGACACAAAGAAGGTTTAATACAAAGAAAGCTGAAACAATACGCCATTGCAGTACAGTAAAGCATCAAATATCCGGGATGTTCGTGGGGCTTATAATTCTAAATCTGTAGAACATTCTCGCTAAAAGTTTTTTTATTAAAAATGGTATTCATGAAGAGTAAATTGTATGTGAAATGTTGTTTCGCAAAAAATCTTCATCATTGTTAAGACTGACTATGTGAAGGATTTTATCCCGAATTTTGTCTATCCTTGGTAATTATAATTGATGATGTTCGAATCAATGAGATTGTTTTAAATTATAACTAAAATGATAATAAAATGTAAAATTTAAATAATTACAAAGACATCGATGTACAATTTTATAACGACTATGCACCATGAACGGCCATTTATCTGCCCAAAACTCTCAAACTGTATAATGGACGAATTGAATAAATTTAAATATTTTCGTTTATTTGAGAGGAACAAATTTAAATTATTGAATCGAAAACAAATACAATTCTCAAGAATTTAGTAATTATCACGGCTTCAACAGTTGCTTTGAATCCCATTGAATTGTTAAAAAATTAGACGTTTTATTAGTACAAAACAGCCAAACTCAATCGAAAAGGAATGACAGTAGTTGTTGCCTAGATACAACGGTTGCACGTCATTACCCAAGTGACATTTGTTCTATTTTTTTACCATAATCTGCTCGAATGTTGCTCGAGATACCAAAATATGTGGATTTGGGTGTGATAACCTGGGTAAAAAGGGTCAAAATTTCGTTTGTGTGTGCGAATGACCTTCTTTAACTGGATGAAGATGGCATCCAATTCGTTTAAGATTAATTTGCTTTAATATTGGCAAAAATAAAGGTACTTTTTGTACGGCGTTATTTAGTGAAAATTCGATGGTTTTTGTATATAATGACTATACGACAAGTAACAAGAATTGGTAACGTAATTTCCCAAATTATAGAAATGAAAGCATCGAAAAATACGCTTCACAGTCGATTCTAAAGGGCTTGTTCTAAAAGTCCCTTAAACTGGTGCAGTTTAAAGGAAGTTAAGTCTGTAGCAGATCTTTCACAGAAATATAACATTCACAATTTTGATCAGCTAGATGTGTTGAGTTTGAAGCCACGGTAACACAGCTTACAGAAGTAGTGTGTTAAAGCTTTCTTTTGTACAGCTGGGTAGTATTTAAATTCACGAGGAACCTATTTTCTTCCACGAACATCGCTCATACCTCAGCCATTTACGGATAGATGACGGTTTACTGTACTGTACGTACTTCCTGGGAAATCACGCAACTGGCTAGATAAAAAAAATCACTTTAGGTGGAGTAGAAACAAAAACAATCAAATGAAAGAGAGAAAAAAAACTCATTGCAAGCTAGAAATTCAATCAATCCAACTCAACAAATGCAAACCAACCCAGAAATGGAATCCCGCATCCGTTTAAAACCAAAACCAACCACTAACAATTCTAGGAAGCGGAAAATGCAATTGCGGCTATGAATGGGCAATGGCTTGGTTCGAGGAGTATTCGAACTAATTGGGCAACTAGGAAACCCCCTGCAAGCAAAAACGAAAGTAAGTATCCCACGGACGCACGCAAGAGAAACGAACGAATTGCATTTTATTTTAGTTTGTAAGCGACAGCAACAATCAGAAGAAGAAGAAGAAAAGCCACAAAAACTCTTATATAAAAAACAAACAAAAATACGCAGCAAGAAACGAGCAAAGAGCGACGATTTCGCTTGTTTTGTGAACTGTTATTTATGATTGTTTTTGTTTCTGTTGTTTTGTGTTCTGTTTGGTTTGATATTTGGCATTTTTCGATGGCGAATAGAACAGTTGAACTTGTTACTGATTAGGTTTGTGTTGTGTTGTTCGTGTTGTTTGAGCACGTGAGCAAACGGGCACTAACACTGTGTGCACTGAAACGGGGGAAAAAAACCGGTGCTACAAACTGACCAACAATGTTACCCGGCAAGGTGCTCCTAATTACTAGTGTTTCGCAATCAGACGGGGACTACGCTTTAGACATGCAGGGAAGTTTTTAGGGTCGTAGAGTTAGTCAGTTATTTCCAAGGGGCAGAGATTATAGTCGTGGATACAAGGGAGACCATTGAGGCGAAACAACAGCTGCGATAGCAATAGTTGCACCACAACTCTTTGACTACAAATCCAACTTAGAGTAAATATTTTTCGAAAGGTTATGATTTGCCCTTCTTAATGGTGGACAAACCCTTATCCTCTACAAAGGCGCTCTTCGTTTCTATCCTTCACCATACGCGTGCATATTCTGTCGTACTACTTAGCGCCTTGGGTGCGAAGAATTAAGCATTTTGTTTTTCTCTCTTTATATCATTTCGTCGGGATTTGTGTTTGATTATTTTGCCGTATTTCGATCAATCTTCCCGGGCGAATTTTTCCTCCCACAAATGCAGTCTTTGGCCTTGTTACTCTTTGTATACTTAGCAATCACTCCGCCAGGAAACGCTTCAACCATCGGCCAGTCACTCAGTTATAGCCGATGAATCTCTTTATATTTCATTCCCATTACCCACCATGACTACACGATGATAATGATGATGATGATGATGATCAAAATGTTGATAATGATTCTTATTACCTTTTACCTTTAAAAAAAAACAAAGAAAGACGGAAACTAATTCTTCAAATTATCTGTATTAACCCCACGCCTATTGCAGTAGAGCTTTAAGCTTGAATTGAACCCAACACAAACATTCACAATTAAAAAAAAAACTGTAGACCCTATTAACCTGCGTGCGGCCAGAAATATGCTTTATGTAAGTTCACGGTGCATGTACCGCATAACAAAAAAAAACCGATTACATCTATTTCTCCCAATTCTCTATTTTCATCTTAGTTTATACATATATCAATCTTTTCTTATGGCTATCCTCGTAATACACACATCTTTCACTTCCTCTTGTTTTGCCCTCTTCTCATACGTCTGTCTTTCCTTTCTTCATTTATCTGTATTTCTTCTTCTTCTTCTTCTTCCTAATCTCAGTTATGAATGCTGTCTTCTAAGTGATTTACATTTTCTTCTTTCTCTTTTTTAACCTTCTTTTCTTCTTCATTCATTTTTGTCATCTTTATCCAACTTCCTACGGTTTTGCTGTTCTGATTTCCTATTGGTTATATATTGCTCTATTTGCTTTTAATTTCTTTACTTATCTTATTCAACCAACAAATTGTTACGCTTACAATGCTTACGTTTCTTTCAATCATTCATTTTCATTTATAATCCTATTTTAATTTTACTTTTGTAATTTCTATGCATTTTTTATATGTTTACCCATCGTTTCCTTAGAACATCCTTTTTCTATCCATGCTATTTACTATCCCTTTTTACACTCTGATATACACACACTCACACAAGCGCGCGTCCTGTTCATCGATGCCACACTAAGCACACTGACACGTAAAACCCCCCAAGAGCCAGACTGCAGTGTCAATCTAGTTGCCCGGGACAATCTCTTTTAGCAGATTTGTCCACTGTGTACATATGTTTTTTACTCTCACTCTCTCTCTCTCTCTTTCTCTTTTTCACTCTCTCTTTGAGCGATGTGTATAGCCATGTAATACTGTAAAACATTCCTGTTTAGTTTTTCTTTGATTCAGCATTTATTTTCGATCTTAACTATTCGTCAATAACTACGCTAGTTCAAATATGAGTGTTGTATATTTTTCTTCGGTTTTTGGGTTTCGTTTCCCTATTACGTACCTTTGTAGAGTTTGTTATATTCGATTCGCATGCATGATCAATGTCCAAATCAGTCAAAAGCAACAAATGTCCAACCAGATGTGTTGTTGTTTGCTGTTGTTACCCGTGAGCGTGTCTAGTGTAGCGCGCCTGTCCTGGCCGGAATCGAATGCCCCAAACCGTCCGCCATAGGGAGAAGCGTACAAAACAAGCTGTAGTGTCCACGTGCTCTGTTGTGTAGCTTAACGAGCCCGGTTAGCCGACGTTTTGTTGCTCCTTTTCTCTCTCGCGCTCAATATTAACTGTCACTGTTATCGCTAATGCTACTACCACTGTTAGTACAAATGCACCTACCACCTCCGTGCATTGTGTGACCGATGTGTTGTAGAGTGGTGTCGTTTCGACGGATTGTTTTTTTTAATACGGTGTGACGTACTACTAGAGTGCTTACTGTGCTTTTTGTGCTCCTCCCTCCCAGGAATCTGAACCCCCCGGGACACAGAAATAAACCTTGCCCGGAATGAATTAGGTTTGGTGTGCCTTTTTTGTTTACTTTTGCTCGCACATTTGCTTTTACCTTTGTTTTTTCTTTACTACGCTGGGTTATCTGGACTGTGGTTGAACTAGGAGAAGTAAATCCTATCCATCTGATTAGTGATCTTCTGGTAGCAGGTGGTTTAAAATATAGGCATAAGAAAATACAGAACAGTTACAGCAATATCGAATAATTGCAAGCTTAGCCTGTGCTTGTGTGCTTTATGTTCGCCTCCCATAAACCCTATAAATCAAGCCCCCTTTTTACCTTGCTCGGGATCCAAGAATTGTAGTGTTTCCAACAAAAAACTAGAGACCACACAGCGAATCGAAATGGGAATGTTCAAAATCAAAGAGTAAAAACAGTAAAAGGGAGATCATACGATCCGAGAAGTAGAGCAAACGCGCGCCTGTACTAATTGCCTGTACTAATGCCGTCAGGGATGAAAGTGGATTAGAATTCTTGATTGCAAAAATTGTAACAACCAAAAACAAAAAAAACTTGCCCTTATTTTCTATTAATGAATGTGTTGGTGAAATGTTAGCTGACCCTAGAGTTTGTAAACAGCATTTTTCTACCATTTTTCCCCCTCAATATAAAAGCTTATTATGTTAGTACTATAATACTTCTTCGAAATTTTTATTACATTATACTGCATATGTATAGTTTTATATATATATATTACCATTACAATACCGTTATATGCATATAAACATGAATATATAAATATACTACACTTTGCATATTCTACATACTCGTGCAATATACTCATTACATATAAAAAGTTACTTTTGCTAATTGGTTCTGTACAACTTACATTCAAACTCATTAGCACACACACATAGAAACACATAAACACACATCACTCCTTGCGTCAAATGCTATTAGAGAGTTTAACAAGAGTCTGTTAAGGCAGCGTTTACCATCGACGAACGATGGGAAAGCGGTGCCGGGTTGCGAACGTCGCGACACTCATTTACTTACTACGTAGTATGGCTTTCGATGTCTTTTACTAGCGTTTTCTTATCTTATCTCCTACTCGTTCTGTTTTTCTTTTACCACTAAGCTTTTGAATGGTGTGTGTGGGTAGTAGTGCTGTCTGCAAGTATGCGTATTATTATTAGCTGTCAATACCGTTTAGCGCGTTCGACTGAGGTTCGGCTCGACGGTTTGGCGCTGGTCAGTCAGTCAGTCAGTTCACACGAATCCAGGCCAGAATCTGGGGCCGTTTCTACCGTGAGGATCGAAGTACCGGAAAGTTTCTGTGGAAGATCACACGGTAAGAAATGGGCAGCGACTGGCGAGCAGTGTTTGGATGTTACTAAGAATTGCCTAGGCTACTACACTACTGCTGACCAACGCCACCGTCTCCAAACCCGAACCACGGGCACAACTACTCGCACAGCCTTGGTAAAGCGTAGTAAACGCGTTATCCACGCTAATCCACGACTTCCTGTGGATTGTGGAAGTTTGTTAGGTTGTGTGTCGGTTTTGTGAGGCATACGTTAGCGCTCTATGTTGTTTGTACCATATATATATACATATCAATATACATATATATACCTACATTTGTTTCACTACTTTACTTAGCATTGGCTGCAAGGGATGCTGTGTGGATTTTTGCATATGATGTATATTTTTTTCGTTTTGTTCTTTCAATCATTATTCCGAATCGAATCCAAACATACTAATTACTTTCTCTAGTTTACCAATGTGAGCGCTCGAATGTAATCGCACACTCACACAAGTTTGATTCCTTTTTTTTCCATTACTCTTATGATTAATATTATCACAGACATACAAGCAACGATGTATTTTTTTATTTATTTTTGCGCAAAGCAATTTGCGCACCATTCTACCGCCAGCCTTGTTAACGATTGTTTTTCCTTTTCGGTTTCAATTGCCCACCAATCCCGCTCCAAAACGTGCCATTGCAGTCAACGCAAAGCCACTGACATTCGATGAGGTGTACAATCAAAGCAGCCCGACCAACTGCACCGTCTACTGTGGTGGGATCGGTGGCACACTGGCGGGCGGATTGAATGAGGACATTTTGCAGAAAACCTTCTCACCGTTCGGCACCATACAGGAGATCCGGGTGTTCAAGGACAAGGGCTACGCATTCGTAAGGTAGGTGAACCAGCGCCACACGCACGAGCGAACGCTAACCGCCACTGACGTCACTTTCGCGCATGCACAGGTTCTCCACGAAGGAGGCGGCCACTCACGCCATCGTTGCGGTGCACAACTCCGAAATCAATTCCCAAACGGTCAAATGCTCGTGGGGCAAGGAGAGCGGCGATCCGAACAATGCGCCCTCGCTGGCCAGTCAAGCGCTCAGCCAGACCGGCTTCCCGTTCAACACGGCGTACGGCCAGCAGGTAGCTGGGTACTGGTATCCGCCGGCTCCCGCCTACCCAGCAACGCCGGCACCGGCTGCCACACCGCTGCAGGGCCAGTTCCTGCAAGGAATGCAGGGCTACACGTACGGCCAGTTTGCCGGATACCAGCAAGGATACATGGGGTAAGTGGGTTCACCGTTCGCCACTCGCAGGAGTCGTCGAATCAAGCAACGAACTAATGGTGTGACGACGAACTCTCTTTTTTAGCATGGGCATGCAGATTCCCGGAGCCTGGCCAGCCGTACCGGCACAGGCGCAACTGCCGACTGCCGCCCAGCAGATCACGGCCCAGAGCGTTGGCGGAGCGCTGCCCCAGACGGCCGGGGTCGTCGCCTACCCGATGCAGCAGTTCCAGGTGAGCCCAGCACAAATGTAGCCAACTACTGCTAGCACTGACGCACTGGCAAGCACTCTTCTCAATCTACCGTAACTGTGTACCCTTTCCGCAGCCGGGCTTATTGCACCCAGTGTACGCTAAAACTGTCTAGAATGCTTTTTGCCATTGTTGCAAATCCACGCGAGACCCCTATCCTCTATCGCCGTCTATCCTCTCGTTGCCATGCGGGTGCGTACAAGTACGCAGCGTAAACAAGAAAACAAAAGTTGGCTTTTTCTTTAGTAACTATGCTTTCCATTCCGTTTCGTAGCTCACACCGGTAAGATCAAATACTTTTAGTTTGAGAAAATAAAAAATAATAATTTGCTAACGCTTTTCCGCGTACCATCTGATCGTTTTACGTCCACAGCCGCACAGAGTTAAATGGCACAGCCAGCAGTTTTACAAAAATGTTATATATTTTGATATTTTTGTGTTAATATTGCAAGATACCTCAAATATAGAATATTATGTCATTTTTTGGTAGAAAGACGTACAAGTTCATAACAAACGCTACAATTCGCAAATATGATTTTCTCTATGTAATGATGCATATTTGTATTGATCGACAGTAGTTCATCTTTGGGATGTTTTATCTTTTCAGTCCGCTTTTGTTTTGTATGACAATTGGCAGTTTGCAGTAATATCAGCACTCCATACGTTATCTGTTCTATTCAGTGTCATTAACCGATTTGCACATTTGTCAGTTAAAATAAGTTAAAATTTTTTTTTTGCTTTAAATCAGATGTATGCAATATTATTGGATACTAAAGTACTAACATAATACGACTCGTGCAGACCATTTGCATTTTGTTATCTTTTTGATTAATTTCAAATTTATTTTTCATTCGACATTTGACATGTGTTAAAATGATACAATTTCGAGAGTTGGCTCGAGAAAATCAGTTATTGTATCAAAATCGTGAAACCCTGCATCAAAACGACCCATTAATATTCGCGGCAAATTCTATTCGATCTCTGTGGTCTAAAAAATCGTCAGTTTTAGAATAAAAGCAAGAGCAACAAAGTTCCACAAAGTTCCAATCAAAGTTAGTCATACTTTAGTACTAAAACCAGGGAAGATTGAGATTTTTTTTAGAACAAAGAACTCGCATAAAGTTGTCGCAGAAATTAGTTGGTCGTCTACAAGCAGTATTACTCTGAATACATAGTAGGTGACCGCTAACTGAGGTGTAAACAAACTCCAATTAGCGAACAATTATTCATTTAATTTCATTTTTGTTGATATAAACTATAGTAATTCGTTTGATGGCGTGAAGTAATAGCAAACCTACGCAACAGACCCTACATTTGTGGGAAAAAATCACGTTTGAGTGCTTAAATCTGAGAATCACTCCAGTTAGCGAACCTCCAATTAAAAAGCACTCCAGTTTAAACACATCCAGCTGGCGGTCACCTACTGTACTTAAAAGATGAGGAACTCGGAGAATTGCTGACTGTGAAAGTATTTTAACTAAATCAAACTCAAAAACAAAGTAAAAATCTGCGATGCATGATGGTTGTTCACGAGACGTCAAAATCTAATTTGGCAATTTGTCATGTGATCGTAATGAATCGTCCATTCGTTCAATTTCAAGGACAACCCATCTTCTAATGATCGATCAATATGTGACAGATGCAGGCGGGAATTGACAGTTTTAAAATTGAAAAGATAAAACAAACCTATATCCCAAATGTATACTACATCTTGTACTAAACGCATGAGTATTTGTATTATCCTCTCCACGCCCACATACACACGCTCACACCTACACACACGCGAGCATCATAGAAACGGGGTTACACACACTCCCCCGCTATAACTACACGCACACAAAAAATAAAACCCCCCAAAAAAGATTCACCCGTTTTAATGTGTTCCATTTTTCCTCCTACCTACAATTTCAGTTAGCTGAAGACGAATGGTTAGCGCCAAGTCTTCTAGTGTAGCTTCCCTGATGGCCATCACTGTGCGGCTGTGTCTCACAGCGTAATTAGAATGCAGAGGGAGAGAGAGAGAGAGTGGAAAAGAAAGTATTTGAAGATTTTTCAAAACAAACAAAACAAATCAGCCTGTTCATCTAACTATGTACACATACTCACACAAACACATACGAAATTAAACACACACACACAACTCTACAGACAAGCGAATACGATTCCGGTGGTACAAACGAAAAAAAACAACAAACAAAACAAACACATAAAACGCGAAGCATCTATATATGCACAAGCGTGCGGCCATCCGCATGGTTGTGATGAACTAGCAAATGAAACGATGTGAGACCAGAACAACAGCAACAGAACAACAGACATACAAAAATGTAGAAAAAAAAACAAACAAAAAAAAGGAAAAATTAAACTAAAATAAAATGCAAAAAAAAATGTATAACATCCCCTTACTACTGTAGTTATGACAGTGGTTGCTGAAAACTATTTCTAAACAGACCGTGCAAGACGGCGGGATTGCGAAGAAAAAGGAGCAAACAGAAGGGGAAAACAGTTTGAGCTACTACAGGCTGATAGTTAGCAAACGTCATCACTTAATCCAATCATCTATCCAACAGCAGAAACAAACAACCCGGTAGCATAGACAGACAAACAGACAGACAGAAGCGCATGAGTGCGCGTATATATATAAAAATATATATATTGAGCAAAAAACCATGATAGGCATATGTTTGGGAACATGGACGGAGGGGGGGGGAGGGCGGCCGGCGCAGAAAGACGAAGAAAGCACTAACAATTTTACTCCTGATATTTTTCATGATAGATAGTACTCATTAAATGAAACCACACGCAACGCTCCAGACACAGACACCGGGTGTGTGGCACACTTAGGGCATTTACATGGCGAAACTGATTTTTACAGCCAAGCGCAGGTGGTGCAACAAACTACGTAGAACAAAACAAAACATAAACAGAAACAGTGAAGAGTGAAAAAGCAAAACGAAAACACACGACACCCCCCTCCCGCCTCCTCTCTTCCCTACAACACACCCGTTACATCGGGTGGGGGTGTGCGGGAAATGGGGCGGGTGTGTGTGTGTGTGTGTGTGCGTGGTGCCGACAGCAGAAACACTTTGTGAAAACAATAATGATTCGTCCAACGCTAAACGCTAAACTTACCGGTTGACAGACATGACCAGAGAGAGAAAGAGGGAGAGAGAGAGAGGGAGAGAGAGAAAGGGAAAAAGAGAGAAGTAGAATTTATCGCACTAGCGGGACCCAGTGGTACCGGATGGTTTTGAGATGTAACAACAATGACTTGGTAGGCTTTAGGTTTCAGGCAGACAGGCATTTCTTTTCTTCTTCTTCTTGTTTGATCATTTCTCAGTATCATTTATCGCTTACGCGTTCGCAGCGCGAGCGAAGGAACGAACCCAGTGGCAGTTGCGAACAGGCAAGACTGAGGAAGTGCAACCAATGAAGGAGTTGTCGCGGATGCAGATTTCGGCCTCTGCTGATACGCCGCTCTTCGTTAGAACATTGGTGCGATGTATGGGCACCTTTAGCAGTATTGCCGAACCAGAACTTCCACTTGCACTTAGCGCCAAAAACGGTTGGCAAAGTTTGCTGCCTGGGTTTGCGTATCATAACCGATGTTTATGTTCCATTTTAAAGCTGTTTACTTTGTCTCGTAATTGAGTGACTGTTGTAATGTATTGCATTTTGTAGGGTTTTTCATATTATAGCAGATGTATTTCCTCCTCTTTTTTTCGTGCAGATTTTTGTATCATATTTGGAGCGTGTTTTTTGTTGTTGTGTTAGATCACTGACAAACTGGCTTTTTTAAATGTGTAGTGTAAAACTGTTATACTGTATGCAAACTGCTAATGCTCTCTGCCAATAAGAAATCGTATTACTCGTGTTTTTGTGTTTTTCCTTTTTGTTTCGTTTTTACCGCACACTTACGGACCGTTGTGTGCCGTCGCGTGTGACTTTTGTGCATACACTCTAGTGTTGTTGTACTGTTGTCCTTAGGTTTTGCCCTTCAATTCATTTGATATATATACATATAGTTATCTGTTTTATTGACAACCCCAAACGCGTCGTTCCGGTAGTTCCGGATTTGCACGGAAAACCTGGACACTGCGCGAACACAAAAACACGTATGTGTAATGTATGCGGAATGGTATTAACAAAAATTCCAAAACTGCTATATATATTTTTTATTATTTTACCAATTTTTGCGAATATACAATGTTTTATATAAGAGGAAAAAAACTCGAAGGAGAAGCGAAATGAATATAAAAATAAATAAAAAAAACATTTGTTTAGACCAAATATTTTTAAAATAAATGAAAGAAAACAACAGTGTCAATACAATCAAAATTGCATAGAGAACAAAACGAAGTGGAAGAAGAAGAAGAAGAAAGAGAAGCAGAAGTAAAAATACATTCATTTGAAAACCATTGTGATGAAAACTATAACACAACAAAATAAACATTAAACCAACATTGATCCATTGAACAGGAAGGCAAAGCGTAGCAAGAAGGGTAGCAAGTTAGAGATAACTACTAGGGAAAAGTAATCCAAGATGAACATTCAATGATGTTTACTCAAACGAAGAAGAGGATGAAACGACACTGGAATGATAAATTATATTGACGACTAAAGAAAACAATACATATATATATATATATGAAAGTAAATAAATAAATATATATAATTATATATATATTATATATATAGAGGAGCATCATGAAGCTCTAGAATTAAACATACACTTATACATATACACAAAATAGATAGGAGATATTTAATTAACTGTGAACAATTTACCAAACAACAACAGCAACATAAACAGCAAACAAAACAAACAAAAAAGGTGGAGCTCTATATATTGAAATCGTATTTGGCTCTAGACAAACAAACCTAGATAAATATGATGGTTTTTTGAAATGGGAAACACACACACACACACATACGCGGAAACTAAATAGCGGCAAAACATCTTTACACATGAACAAACGCATAGGATTACATAGAGGAAACAGAAACAAAGGAAAAACTTTCAAAACCAAACTCTTCTAAAAAGTTGCAGACGAACCTGTTTGAAATGTTGTATTGTCTTGAGTACAGAAAGAAAGGAAAAAAACACACACACACTACAGCACACATACAGACGCATACACATGTATTGAAGTAAATTACAACTCGCAATTGAATAAAGAGTTAGTGAATAGTGTTAAAATAACGGGGTTTAAACCTAGAACAAACGCGTAAAATTAAGCAAAAACACACAGTAAGAGTAAAAAAGAAACCGAAACTCAATCAAAAGCAAAGCAAGAAGAAAAAAACACATACAAACACATCTAATAAATTCACAATTACAGAAGAAGAAACAAGAAACCAATCAAAGAGCAAAAGAGCAAATAACAAACATGAAGCAATTATTCAAAAACCTAGCGCGCAGCTAACCCGACAGCAGCAAACCGTTGGAGCGCAATTTATTAAAGCAAAAGCAACTTAAAAAGGTATTGAAAATTGGATAGAAGCAATGGCAGAGGAGGGAAAGCATTTGGTGCAATGAAAGATGAGGGAATGTAGAGGAGGACAGAATGAGTGAGCCATTCGAAAAATCATTTTATCGACTCCTCGGTCCCCGATTCTCTCTGCCACCATCCCTTTTTCCCGATGTGATGTTGTCGTTGCGGGAAGGAAGGTGGAAAACAAAGGTGCGGCAAACTAACCCAGCGCGGGAGAGGACTGCCGCACTGGTAAATGTCTTGTACATTGTAGATGCACATCATTTTAATGTATTTCGTTTCGAGAGCGAACCCATTTTTGCTTGGTAACGTACTACTGTATTTGATTTCTTAGGGCGTTGCTTTGGACCAACTGTATCACACAGTTGCCGTTAGAATATGAGTTGGGAAACATGTTTGATTTGTTTGAATGTGCCGATGGTTGATACATCAATTTCTACTCTAGCAATTTAACCAAAACGAAACAAAACAAACCAAACCAGTGACCAGTGTAGTAGCAATTTTCATTGTGACGATGGTGGTAAGGATGAAAACCCAAAACACAAGATGGTAGTGACAGTAATGGCGTATGAACTATACAGAGAGAGAGAGAAACAAAAAGAGAACAGAAAGAGAACAGAAAGCGCAGAAAATAGTAATGCAAAGCAAACAAGTCTTCTTACTATTGGACGAGATCCCTAAGACACATTAGAGGAGATTCCCATATCTCGTATATTAAAATAATATATTTACATATATATACACACACACACACAAACACACGCACAGACACACCCACACACACGTACACACATGGAGTCCCTATGACAAAAAAAAACACACACGGAAATAAGACGGAAAATGGAAGAAAAAGGTGTTTGTTACTTTATTTACAACGTATTTGAACGACGTATTTGATTGTATTTCAGTTGGTGTGTAGTAGCCCTTTTTGGAGGATGGTTTTGAGTTTTAGATAAACATATATACATACATATATTGCGTATAGTTTGGTAAACCTACCTTCAGCCAAAACGACGCGAGTACGCGAGAGAAACGTAGCACAGCCGTGCAGAATCTTAAACAACCTTTAACAATTTAATCATTAACGAACCGAACAGAACAGACTTTCTCGGTAGGCTAGACTTTCTACAAACACTAATAAAAAAAAAAAAAACGAGGCGGACGCGCCAGACCAGACTAAGGGCATTAATGAAGCAGGTGTAGCAGCAACCATCTGTTAAACACTGCAACGCTGCAACACACAGCACTAAAATAAAGCACCACAAGCGAGGGATTAGGAAAGTAAAACAGGAAGGATGGAAGAAACGCAACAACATAAGTAAATAAGATACTAATCAATTAAACCTTACCATTTAAAGCAACAGAAACTAACAGAATAAAAACAAACCCAAATTAATAAAGAAACAAGCAAACAAAACCCACACACACACACAAACACAGTAACAAACAAACGAACAAAGTCAACAGAAACAACAACCATTTATATAGCGATTAAAATAAGGATGGAGAGTAAGCCAAGCTAAAGCTCCCATAGAACCACACACAGACAAAAAAAAACATATAGAAAACATGTTTACCAGTGCGAATTATTAGATAGGTATTGGAATCTTTCAATGAAGTAAAATCAAACGAGAACCTACAAGAAGTAGCAAGAGAGATAAAACTAAACCACTAAAAACATAAACAAATACACACACACACACACATATACACATATACAACAAGCACCATACTACAATCGAGCAAAATCGAAACAATTGAAACATGAATCAAACGTATTAATTTGGCCTTTCTTCCCATAACTCATCAGCCAAGCCCCTTCCCCCCAGTTTTTACGCGTGTGTGTGTGTTTGTGTGTGATGCAGAACAATCTTTAGTAATGTATTTGCGAAAACAAAAGCCACAATAGAGTACCGGATCCATACACCAGGAGCGAATGAATATTTAAATTACAAAACTCAGCAGCACAAAAAAACACACTCACATACACACACAACAAAGAAGCAAGCTAAGAAATGTACTAAAAACTATTGACAGAAACTCTAATTAAATGCAAAAAAATAATACAAGTTTGGGTTGTGATGGAATCGACGACACTCATGCACCGAGAAAAACATGGAGAAGAAAAGGTGGCCAATGAGGAGAATCAACAAAGGGGGAAAAAGGGAATGCACGTGCGAGAGTGTATAAATATATAAAACACAATACATGCATTTGTTGATCGCGGACAGTAGAGTAGTAGCCGCTGCTAACAAACTAACCAGAGCGCGGACGACGTCCCAGGAGCGTTCTTAAAAGATAGAAAGGTCTATTTTTAGTGCATATTGTAGCTGATGATGATTTGAGTATTAAACTGAACCGAACCAATAGGAACGTTTTCATTTCTGTCTGTCAGTCTCTCGCAACTCTCTCTCTCTCTCTTTCGCTTTCTTGGTGGGGGCTAGCGGGAGGATGTCTTTGAGAAGAGAGAGAGAGACAGAGAGAAAGAGAGAGAGAGAGAGAGAGAGAGAGAGAGAAAGGATGGGTGCTTGATAGCAACCGGTACCGGAGTGAAGACACTTTTTTCATAACAAGCAAAGCAAACCAATTAGATAGCAATAGGAAAATTCTACCGTCGGGCAATATATATACATATACACATGTGGCAAGCGTTTGTCGGATGATGAGAATGAATTGATTTACCGCAAACACTTTACTAAAACAACCTTAAACTTAACCAGCAAAACTAAGCAACAGAAGAATGGCAATCGATATTAAAATGCAAGATGGAGCAGAACCACTGTGTTACCAGTTACTATAATACGGGAGACATAGCAGAAAGGGAAGGAATAGGGAAGAAAGGCTTTCATGGTAGCAAAGCACAACACTGCAATTAAGCGACTACTACTACTACTACTACTCCTACTACTACTAATACTACAGCTACTACTACACCTACTATTAAGCAATCTACACAAACACGCACACAGACACAACACAACAACAGAAAGAGCAACAGAAGTAAACCCAACTAATCCTACCATCTAAGAACTTCTCTACCAAGCTACTATAAGTATTTACCGAAGAAAAACAAACAAACAAACTCTATCCAACATAAACGTCACACAAAGACAAACAAACACACACAAACACACACGAACACACTGCTAGTGATTACTGAATACTATTAACGATTCCGATGCCTACCTCTGACGGGAGGAGGGAAGCACACCACCACGTGGAACTGAACTACTGTGATTTCCTTTTGTTTTCTGCTTAACAAAAACAAAAACAAAACAAAAACGATTTTTCCCCCAGTTTTGGACCCCTTATTACTGATAGCTCCCGAGAGCCAACTCTCTCCCCCCCCCCTCATCTAGGTTGTTTGTTCAACATTGCTCAGCTCGATGATGATAGCTCGTTGATTGTTTAAAACCACTTCGTTGTTGAGTTCGTTATTTAGAAAAATTGAATTGACTTTCGTGTGAGACAAGCAAAGCGCAGGAGAAAAACCGAAAAAAGAAACAAGCGAATCTATTTCACTGGAGGAAGAAGAAGGCAAGAAAGGTAGGGAGCCAGCTAATCCAGCTAAGCAAGCGGCACAAGCCATGGTTAAGCGTGTGGTTCGGGTATTACGCTGATATTATTAAGGTATATTAAATAAGGCCGCCATTCATCACCACTATCCCGGGTGCAAGCGGGCAAAACACAGTTGTGTGCAAATTGTTGTGTTGGATCGACGTGGAAAAGAGAGACAAAAAAAAACAAAACAAAACAAAACTATATGAAAAGCAACGATCTCGGTTAGTTTTTAATCGGCAAAGCAAGCAGCGTGCAATTACAGTAGAGAATTTATTGAACTTAGTAAACCAACCAGACCGCCACACCAGACAGACACGCACGGATATGGGGATGGGATGCGAGCGACGCATTCGTTCGCGTAGGGTGGAAATCATATGCCAAGCTTTTGATACACTTCACCTCACACTCGGTTTGGGTTTGTGGGTTCTATCAGACAGGACATACACCGGACATGCACTTGTGCTCCCCATAGTTGTCGCCGTCGTCGTCGTCTTCGTGCTCGGTTTTGAGTGCTATTGAATTTAATGGCGAACTGCCAAATGATCACGGAACACTAAACAGCATTAAGAAAGTATGAAGGGAAAGAAGAAGAAGAAGAAGAAGAAGAAAAACAAGAGCTATGTGAAACCAGAAACAAAACAAGAAGGGGAGAGTTGAAACCAGAGTGTCGAAGAATTATTAAGTATTACATTAAGGAAAACAATGAAACAAACAAAAACAAACACACAAAAAAACACACACACACATGTAATCGCAATTGAATGAGGAAAGCTACTTGTAAGGTACACAAAAAAGAAGACAAAAGAATACATAATACATGCCACTACAGCACACAAACATTATGATTAAATATTGACAAAACAAGAAGCAAGAAAAGAAAAGAACACAAACAAACAAATCAAACATATTATATTTATAAATGGAACGAAACAATGAACTGTTTGTAAAACACACACATACATATTTGCTGCTATAATAATGGTTTGAAAGAAGAAGAAAAGAGCAAATCGTAGCATAAGTGCGAGGAAACATGAGAATGTTCAGTGCGCAAGGTTCTGCGTTAATACTTTAAAATGCAATTTCGGGGTAAGTTGAAAAGTGAATTAGGATATGGATAAAGAAGGAAAAACATCACAGAACACACATACAAACACATACAAAACCAAAAGCACATCGTCTCCGCAAGACATTTAAATGAGCAAACGGATTGAGGTGCATTGCACTTACTCTCAACCCTACTTTGGAGGACTGAACCAAGTCGAAAGGAAGCGAAACAATGAAACTAACTTGTTAAATGCAATAAGGTAAAACAAAACAAAAAACAGTGGGAAAAATATAATACACACAAAAAAGCAACATACACTTACACAGGCTAAGGGTATATGGTGTAAGCGAAACATTCATAAAATCAAGAGGAAGCTCCATCAGACACACATAAATACACAACATAAACAACACATGTTAGCACATTATAGATGTAGACGCACATATGAATAAAAAAAAACAAATAAAAGGAGAATAAAAAAAGACAAGAAACACACACACCCCCCAAAAATGTGTATCATTACATTGAGATAAACATATGTAGCCCCATGCTTAAACCGGTGATAGTTTACTTGACGCTGCGTCCTATAGGAATTGGAAACAGATGAATTAAACTACCGCCATCAAATCAGAAACAAAAAATAAACACATATTTAATGATTTACCCCATAATTGAATACAACAAAATACATTATTTAAAACACTGTTTAAAACATTTTAGTTAAACACCTCGCCACATTGGAGTGATTTGGCTGATAATTGGTTCGTTTTTAACACTTAAACAACACTTTTCTAAACAACGATAAAAAGGCAACCCTCACAACACTCAACATGTGATTAGACCGACGTGGGACTATTTGGAGATGTATGTGTGCGTGTACAGTTGTTCACAAAAGTACAGTTCAATTCAAACTACTAGACGTAAGAAAGTATACAACATACGCACACACACACAAACACACACACACAGCATACACAAACAATTGCAAGGGCAACAACAAACTACATTAAAAACACAAAAAAGAGAGTGAAAAATATATACCAAACCAATGTTTGCAAATCTATAATTTTACAAGTACGATATAAAGAAAACAAAACATAACGAAACAGAAAGAAAGAAAATAGCGACAGGCAATAGCTGCTAAAAACGAAGCGAGGGGAAGAACAAGAGAAGCAACTACAATGTGCTAAGCTGTTTTAAAATGAATTAAATATATATACACACACACATATATATATCTGCATATTGCGAAATGAGGCCCCAAATTTGGGAAACGAGATGACTCAGTAATAGTCAAATTATGTGCACGGGAAGGAGGCATGCACGGAATCGCAGCATAAGCGGAAACAATTGAACCATGAAATCCAAAAAAACGAAATTAAAAAAACAAACAAACCAAACCAAAACAGCAAAAACAACAACAACAACAAATCAACCATAAACTACTACAGTTGTATTGACACGAAAATATCAATAAAACATGATGATTAACAAGCAATGATTGGATTTTCTGTTCTATTCACAAACATTGAGATTGAGAAATTAGGTTGGAAACGCGATTGGAAAATGGGATAAGGTAAGTAGGAGCTTTGCTATCGGACATAAAAGGGTGGGTAAACGGAGCGTAATCGTTTTGTGGAATTTTGAAGTTAAGTATCTAGCGACAGCTGACCGCAAATATCACTACAATTCTTTAATTTTTATTCTCAAAAATATTTTTTCAGTACGATTTTGTTCTTTTGTTGTGATCTTTTCGTCATCACAAAACGATGAAAAAATGATTAAATGTTAGTAACACTACGAGCATTCGCTCGATGGCACATAACACTTTTTGGTCTCTTTCGCCTATTGCCGCTAGATGGCGGTAGTGGAGAACCAAATCACACTAGCTAGCGAGTACGCTCCATGTACCCATTTTTTATTATTTTTTTTGTAGAGACATTGAGCCGTCCATGTGCTCATGCTTTAAGTAGTGCTATGGGTAATCCGCAGCGGAGTCATGGATAAACTCCGACTCCGGTGCGCAAAATGTGACTCCGACTCCGGATCATAACCGGATTTGACTTCGGTTCAGTCCGGATCAGTCCGAATCAGTCCGGATCAGTCCAGATCAATCTGGATGAGTCCGGAGGAGTCCGGATGAGTCCGGATCAGTCCGGGTGAGATTAACAGATGCCTTTCAAGTAAGGCATCGAATATGTACGAAAAGGTGTAACAATTTACACGAACTGATCCGGACTGATCTGGACTGATGCGGACTGATGCGGACTAATCCGGATTGATCCGGACACGGAGTCGATGAGTCCGAAGGTTTTCCAATTCGATCGAGTTTGTGAAAGTGGCTGAATGTCTCTCTAGGCTGATGGTCCCTTGAAGATTCACCTTAGAGATATGTCACTGTACTTACTACCGTCTTTCTTTAAGGATGGTCTACACTGACTGGTTCTCAAGCAATTAGGAGGTAAGTGACTTGACGCTCCCACAATACTAGTTATGATGTAGCGTTAAAGAATATCTAGGAACTTACGTACACAGTAATTAATTACTCTCGCCTCTCGTCCAGTTAAATACCTGTTTTATCTTTTCAGACTATATATAAGCTATGTGTCGCACTTTTACTTGTAACTACCATCTATTTGACATCAATTAACCGAAAAATGTTTTAGGGATAGACTCAGACCACAGCTTACGTAAAATATATTGTTTTGTTCATTCTGATTAATATTTGTGTATAATTGCTAATGTGTGATACTTTGACACTAGGCTATAAGCATTACTTTTAGTGCATTCATGTAGGATTTCCATGATTTACTTTACTAATCCTGGCTGAAAGAGAATAATGCCATCTGATTCGCATAGAGAGCGCCACATCAAAGCAAAACAAATATTAACCATGTAATCAAGTAACGTGCGATCTTATATATCCAGCAATTTTGTATAGAGTACCATAAGAGTAAAATATACTTATATTTCACCTAAATAATGTTGCCTTAAACAAAGTTACTAATTGAACACTGCGACCTGTTTGGGAATTCCTGACAATGGGGGCCTTCACGATTCTAGTTAGTTTTTTGTATGGAGTTTGACAGTTGGAGGCCTGCAATTTTCAGTCTAGATTATTCTAGCATCAAAGCTAGAATTAGATTCGAGTACCTGCTCGAAAACACGGTGTTGTTTACATTTATCCCAACGTGCATTAAAGAGATCAGGTGGTGGAATCTGGAATCAAAGTGTATGTAGTCCAGGTGGTCTCATAGCATTTTTTATAACCAATTTTGAACATCACTTTTTGACAGAACGAGTTAAAACTTTTGCTCCAATGAGCTTTCTGAAGGCTTGACGAATACACAAAACACTCTTAAAATCTTCATTCAGAAGCAGAAGCGATAAAAATCAGCCTTCTAAATTCATACACCTTGGGATAAGCCCACCTGTATATTATACACGCTTAGATAGCTGCTCGAAAACTGCTATACAATGCAAACAGCTGACAGGCTGAAATATCAGCCTACGAACTTCAAACGGAAAGGGCCCCAATATTAATAAATAATAAGACATGGTTTTATGGGGTTCTTTCTTGGCTCTTTCCTGGGGGAAGTGAACTTTATGTGATGGGAAGTGGACTCTACGGCACCATTTCAGATAAGGCTCATCTGAATTCCAATAAGAATTTCCAATGCTCAGCCACGTCATCCACTAAAAAGTCATAGCTGATGCAAAACTTTACAACTGGTGAAACATGTCAAACTTTACATTTTTTGTCATCAATTTTAGTGTACGAAGAGAAAGAAGAACGCCTTTCGAAATCATCTTACAAAGTATTTTTTATGTAAACTGACTGATATAAAGTATAATATTTACAGTTATCGATTTATATATATTTATATTTATATTTATAGTTTAATTAATTGCGGCTCAGCAATTTTTCTTGTTGTTTTACCTTTCATAATCCGAATCTATTTGTAGCTAGCAACGATTTTCGACATTTTTTTTTTTATATTTGCTTTCGGTCCTGCTCATCATCTTTGTTTTATGATTTTTTTTTGCATTTTCATGTTTTTCCATTAGTTTGCACCTACGTACTAAGAAGTTGTGTGTGTGTGTAATTTTATCTCGTAGTCATTCCGCTTACACTTCTAGTAACTTCTTTTATCGAACATTAAATTCAATAATCCCACAGAAAAAAAATTATAAACGTAAATTAAAGAAAAGAACATTCAACGATAAAAATAAAGGCCCAATTGAAGAAAAAAACATACCAATTACAGAGCAATAGCAGAAAACACACAACTATCAGTGTCAGGCGCGCGCATCAGTGGGAGCGCAAAAATTAACACAAATTAGTAGATGTAAAGCATAATAAGCATAGGGAGGATCAGGGCACAACGGTGTGAGAACAAATGAGTGGCGTACAAAACATATCAAACACGTGAGAAACCGAGCGCGCCTCATTCGCAAATTTTGAATAATTCCTCTATAGTTGCATTCTTAGTACACCTCTGGTTACGGAGTTACAGAGCACGGTCACAATATTATTTTGTACGGAAATCAACAATTTTACCCTGACAAAAACTAACAAACCTGATTATAGCGTGTTTAAATAAAGACCCCCATTTGCGGTTTTTTTTCTTCCTTAGCGCACAGATATTGTGTGTTTTGTGTTATTCTTGCACGGCTGACTACAAATCGTGCGCATGGGGGGGGGGGAGTACAGCACAGAAACGGCCGCCCTAGACACACAAAACCAAATTCAATCATTTTCCACATTACAGTCCTGCACTACATCTAAAGCACGATAAGTATATACGCTTTATACTTTCACTTAAGTGTTATTCCACCCACTTCGTAATAACACATGTGCACAACCAGTACACGTGCAGATTGTTGTTTGCAAAGCAGACACGTTACCAAGTACGCTACCCATAACGCAAGCCGGTAGCTTAACACTTGAACACCCACACACAAATCCATGTACAACTATGGCTCCACAACAAACAAAAAAAAACACAATAATAATAAACGTCGGTGCAGTTATCATTATGTACCAGCCGTGTGGTGTACGACGGATGTATGGGAGTTCTAAATTGGATAGGGTGTCGGTGCAGAGACGCCAAGCCTTCCCCCATCTCGGCTTGTACTGCCTAAAAATACAAGCCTCGGGGCGTGTAACCAGCCAAGCAGAGATGCCTGAGTAGTTTTTTTTTTTGTATCTGCTGTCTACTCTTTTTCGTACTTTTTATCGTTTTACTACGCAGCCACACTTCGTGTGTTTTCTCCTGCTTGTCTCCTGTTGTCGGATCACACCATCAAAGTGCGAATACAATGAACTTTACACCTACAGGGCGAATTCGCGTAGAGGCCTTCCGCGTATCTACTTCGATAAGTTCGCGCGCGGTTTAATATCGGGGCAGAAATACTAGTATTCCTCTACTGGTTTCGTTATTGGGTTGTTTTTGTTTTTCTCTTGCTTTGTGTTTGTAGGAACATCAATCAGATTCAGCCATTCAGCTAAAAAATGGCATGAAAAGGGGGATTTGAGGCAAAAAAAAAGAATAACCATTATAATTTTAACTTGCCGCATGCAGCGCCATGTTGCAAGTCTGCTTTCGAAGACCTTGCTTCGAGAGCGCACAGGGCAGAAAATAAAACACACATCCACCCGCGCAACATCCACTGTGAGCGCGTTTGTGTGTGTGTATCTGTGTCTGTGTGTGTATCTGTCTGGCAGTTTGAAAAAGAAAGCTACTAATACGTAACTCTTTCTCTCTCTCTCTCTAGTGCGGCGTAACTCGCATCGGAGCAAAACTAACTACCTTCTCATAACATCGGTTGAGAAATAGCCGTTCGGACCGCGATTACTCACATTAAATCAGGATAGTTTGTCCCCTGCAGCATTGAATTAGCACTGCTTTAGTTATGAACATTGCTTTCACTAGATTTACTGTTGTTGATGCTGCTGCTGTTGCTGCTGCTCGGCATTGCACCGTCGGGCGCCGGTCCGGCCGTATTGTCACCGCCGCTGCTGTTACTACTTTGCGCCGGCGTTTTGTACGGCTTTGCCTTGTGAGCACCAGCTGCGTACTGTGAGGTTTGCTGCTGATGTTTGCTGATGTTACTGTTGCTACCTACATTACCTGACGTGGAGGGCTGCTGCATGTTGCTACGGGTAAGAAAGGCAAGGGAACGATGGCTGCTGCTCGGGTTGTTAAACGTGCGGACTACACGATTTCCTGCCGATCCGCTCCTGCGCCGCATCACCTGTGTTGTGTCGCCGAAGGAGCCGGTGCGGGTGCGTAGCCGGTTCGATACCTCCACCGGTCTGTTTCCCGTTGAATCGCATCTAGAACACACACAAGGTAAAATAAATTGTCGTTAGAAAGTGTATAACACATGTATGAAGATGTAGTATTGTGGAACAGGTATGGGAAGAAAACAACATGAGTGATTAAATTTAAGCACGTGTCTGTAAAAATATTCAACACTCCAGCTTAAATCATCAAAAGGTCGCTACTAGTAAATTATCTATTTTACTCAAGACACCAGGCGTCTCCATCACGATCACGTGCTATTATGTGTTGAACAATTTTAAATATTTCAATTTGTACATACATCCTTCCCTATCAGCTGTGTGGAAAAAGCAATAAAAAAACCCCAATGCCTTTGTTTTTCGCAACATTATCGACGCACACGATACAAGGTGTTGTTATTAATGTAGTTCAAATTAGTTTCACTCCGTTTTGTACTCACCGGTTACGACTTGTGTAGTGACCAGTATTGCTGTGACTCGATGAACCGGCTCCACTTCCGCTGCTGCCACCGCGGCGACTTCCTCCGGCCTGGTAAGCATGGCTACCGGCATGCGACGGTCCCGGTGCGGAACCGACCACCACCGCGACACCCTCGCTCTCCGAAACGCTTCTCGGGCGGCGCTTCGTTTGACACGGTTTGAGAGTACCAACGCCCTCAAGCATTTCGTTGATCTGCGGTTCCAGCACACGGAAATCTTCGATCGAATTGAACTTGTCCAAATATTCCTTCAGCTTGGGGTTTACCGTGAGCTTGGAAGCGTTTTTGTAGTACTTTTGGAAGGCCCAAAATTTCTCCAGCCCGTACAGTTGACCTATGAAGTATGGGGGAGAGGAAACCAAAAAAAAAAGATATACATTTGTGTTAGAGCGAACATCATTAGTGGTGCCGCCCCACGCTGTTCGTACCATTTTCGTAGTCTGATACCGTCTCGTGCTGGAAGTCTTCGTACAGCTGCGCCCGGAACTTCTTCTCCAACCCGTACGAATAGAACCGGAACAAACACTCCAGCCCGTACCGGAAACCCTCGGCGGCATCCTCGATCGCGAGCTGCCGGAACTCGTTGTACATGTTCTTGTTGAAGTTCTCGCGCAAGAAGAACGACCAGAACCGGAACAGTGTGTTCATCTCCTGCGACTGACCCGGGCCCATCCGCTTGCGCTCCTTCAGGCACCGGCTGTGGTACTTGTGGTACACCTGCTGCGTGAACCCGTTCTCCTTCAGCAGCGCGTGGGACGGATGCTGAAAGACCGGCAGGCTGTGGGGCAGTGAGCCGTAGCTGGACGCGGTCGGGCTCGTGCCGGCCGAGCTGCCAATACTGGTCGTGCGGGGCCGATGCTCCACCGCGTCCAGCACCCAGCCGACGTGGCTCTCGACCGGTGGATTGTTCAGGTGGCGCGTTTTGCGCTTGCGGGGCGTGATCGGATCGACAAACTCGTCCTTGTTGACGGCGTAGAAGCGCGCCTTGTGCCGGTTGCCGGTGGTCGTCGAGGCGGTGCTCACATTAAGCCCGCTCACGTCCAGCAGCGACTGATCGTCGACCATGCTGCTGTCGTTGAGCGCTGCCGACGACGGTGGCGACGACGCTGCCGGCGGCGATGCGATGGTCACACTCGGTGGTGCCATCGGCGCGGAGGGCTGCGGCGATGCCACCTCCAGCGTTGCCAGCTTGGTCGGCTTCGTCACGAGCTTGTCGTACTCTTCCTGCGAGATGAGGTTCACCGTCCGATAGCCATGGTAGCCGCCACCGCGCCGCCCATCGCTCTTGCTCGTGAGCAGATCCTCCTCGTAGTTGTACAGCCCATCGTTGATGATGCGCTCCAGGTCCTGCGTAATTTTCGTGCGCGTCGTGAAATCGCCCGTACGATCGTACCCATCGTGCTTGGGCAGCCGGTTCGTGATCTGGGTCACGATCAGCAGCTTGTTGATTTCCGTGTCCGGTATCTCGTAATCCGACTCGTCGTCGTCCTCCGACCAGTTGTCGGTGAAATGGTTCACCCGACCGCCACAGCTGCGCGGTATGTCCAGCTCTTCGTCGAACTGGAAGTCAAGTTCTTCGCGCTCTTCCGTGGTGGACGCAGCATTCGCTCCTGCTGCTGCTGCCGCCGCTGCCGGTGCGGTGCCCAGGTTGTCCTGCTTCAGTTGTTGCGTCGTTGCGTTGCTGCTACCCTGCTGGGGCTTCGCCTGCTGCGATGATGATTGTTTTGCGAGCTGCTCCATCGATGCAGCCTTCTTGCTACCAGCAATGTCATTCGACAGCGGTCCACTGACACTGCTGGTAGCGCTACTGTTTTTTGTCTGCTGCTTTGCCTGTTGCTGCTGCTGCTGCTGCTGCGCTGGTGCTTGCTGAGGGTGAGATTGGCTCGACCGAGATCTTCTCTTTACTTCCTTCCATAAGGCGGCCTCTGGTTGTGGCTGTTGTTGCTGCTGTTCGGCTGATTCCTCTTCCGGCTGCGCAGTTGCTGCCGCAGGCTTCTCGTCCACCTTCACCGTTTTGCCTTCCTTGCCTCCCTCACTACCACCCCCATGCTGTTGGGCCGCCTTACCCTTCTTCCCACCGCCAGCAGCAGCCGGTGGTGGATTGGGCTGCTTTTTCTCGTTCGCTTTACTTTTCGGTGGCTTATTTTCTACTTGCGCGGCCGCCGGAACGAATTCCGGCACGTCGGGGTTTAAGTTTTCTTCTGCCGATTTCCCACTCTCCGCGGGCGGTGGCTGAGCGGCAGGGGCAGCATTGGACTTCTGCGCTACCTCTTTGACGGAGCAAGGCTTCACCATCGGCGCTACGTTCACGCACGGTATTAGCAGCGGCACGGTTTTGCTCGCTTTGCTTACTGGGTTGCGAATATTTCTCGGTAACGGGGGTGGTGGAATACTAGACAGGATCTTCGAGGCCACCTGCAGCTGCGGCACGGCTGCGACATCGGCACCGTCGCCAGCGACCGGAACCGATGTCGGCGCAGGAACCGCCGCCGACGCCGCCGCCCCCTGTTGCTGCTGTTCTTGCCCGGCCGGTTTAGCGTCTGGCGCTTGTTGCTCTCCCTGCACCGTCTGCGATGGCAACGCCGACGTCCGGTCCTGCTGCTGCTGCTGGTCGGCGAAAGTAACTCCAAAGTTCATCGCACCATTCACGATCGTGACCGAGTGATCGATTGGCCACATCGTGGGGTTGACGCGCGTGCGCACCTTGTAGTCTTCGATCAGCTCCAGCTTTTCCGATTCCTTGATTGCTTCGGTGATTATGTCAATATCGTCGGTGAGCGCTTGCACTCGATGGAACGATGCGATAAGCGTAACCGGAAGGAAGCCCTCCGGGTCCATTTTTCGCCGCAGGTAGAAATCACGATTTAGATTTTCCTCGCTAAAGTAATATTCACTGTGCCAAGCGACAAGAAAGGGAAATAAAAATGAACAATTAGTTTCAACAGAAAAATAAAGTTAGTGGGAAGACGGCAGAAGGTTTGTAAGAACAAGGCGGCCAACTTACATTTGCTTTTTAATACACTCCTTAATGCTCAGCTGATCCATTCCTATCAATGGCGCACCGTTGTAGTAGAACGTGCTTAGATAAGGCATGATGAACGCCGCCTGGTCGGTACCGATTTTGGTGTTCACCGCGGTGAAGTCTTGGAAATCCTGCCCAGTTCCAAGCGGGATGCCGCCAACCACACCGTTCTCGACGCCGGCCGCAGCACCCGTTGTGGCAGTGGTCCGATCGTTCATATGACGGTTGGCTCCTCCGCGCATGGGCGCCCCGCGTCTGTAGCCGAAGTTCATTCCACCGCGTCCGGTAGCGATGCGGCCACTGCCGCCTCTGCCACCGCGGTAAGCCGGCGGACCGCCGCCTCCTCCGCGGGTAGTCCGCCCTCTAGGCATACGGCCACCCGGCGGAGCCCCGTTGCCCCGGTGCGACTGCGGCTGATGCTGCTGATGCTGCGCTTGCTGCTGTTGCTGCTGCTGCTGCTGCTGCGGCGGCTGCTGTTGCTGCTGCTGTTGCGCCTGTGGCTGTTGGTTAGCATGCTGCGCCTGGCCGGCTGACTGCTGTCCCCCGGCCGACGAATCCTGATGCTGATGCCAACCGCTCTCTTCGTAGTCGTCGTACCGCCGGTGCCGGGGCGTTCGCGCACGTCTTTCGCGCGCCTTCGGCAGCTCTATTTCCAGCGGAACCCACTTCGGTTTCGGGCCCTTGCGCGTGTTGTTGCTAGCGGATGCGGCCGACCCATTTACCTCGCCTTCAGCTGCCGTTCCACGGCCTCGGCTGTGCGGTCGGCTCTGCGAAGTGGTGGCCGTCGCTTGCTCCGAGGCGGCGGTATCAGTAGTTGCTCCATCCGAGTTGGCCTGTTTCGACGCCGTGCTGGATGCCGTTGCAGGTTGTTTCGGTGGAGCAGCAGCAGCAGCAGTTGAGGATGGTGCCGCAGCGTTCTTTCCTCCCTCTTCGTTGGTCGATTTCGGACCGGTTTGATTATTAGCGCGGGCAGTAGAAGCACGTGCGGATGCTCCATCCGCTGTTTTGGTAGCATTATCTTTAACGACGGCGCTGTTGTTGCTAGTGTTCGTCGAGGAGGTGCTCTTCGAGGTACTTGGACCGCTTTCAGGAACTGGGACATCCGCTGGCTGCTGGTGCTTCTTCGGCGACGACGACGACGATTGCGCTGGTGGAGCATTCATCGGTTCTGACGATTTTGGCTGTACCCCGGCCGTCGATGTGGACGAAACTGCTGAGCCGGTTGCTTTCGAAGCAGCGTTTTGCTTTTCTGCGCTCGCTTCGGACGATCCACCCTTCTTGGGACCGTCGGCTGGGGTGTTCTTTTTCTCGCCCAGTGTTGGCCAGTCTCCACTGTTCGCTGTGAAATCGGCAGCCTGGGGGAAGTGACAATTTTAAGCAATCAATAAAACATAAAAATAACCCCCGCTCAACGGTTAGCAGCAAAATCCCAAACCCACCTTTGCGTTGTTACGTTTTTTATCAGACTTTCCACCGGCCGGAGCTGCTGGCTTGCTACCGTTCGGGTCGTTGGGCATTGCTTTCTGGTTGCCATTTCCTGTGTAATGTTTACAACGAAATAGAAAACAAAATCGCTATTACTTCATCGTTCATCCACAATAGCTGGTTTGCAGTTTTGCAAATCAGCGATCAGCCCGTTATCAGCAATGTGTATACGAGCCCTAGCGCCCTCGACTTGCTGTGGCCTTGGTTTACCTTGAGCTTTGGTTGGCTGTTTCGGCTGTACATTCCGCTTTTCATTCGATCCAGTTGCGCTTGAAACGTCCGATTTTTCCACAGCTGCAACCGCGCTGGCTGGGCTTGGGACGGCAGGTGTAGCAGCGGCAGCCGCCGTGCTGGGCGCCGCTGCTGGCGCTACCTTGGCTGTGTTGGACTTGGTCTGGGCACGTGTATCGTTCACTGGAATCGGAGCCGGTTCTATGGACGGGGTGACCTGCGCCAAGAAAAAGGGGTGTAACAGACAACATTAATAACATTAAACACCCACCATGTAGACAAGCGACCACCACCTACCTTCCATGCGTTCACCTTTGGCAGTGGCGCTTCAACAAACTTCTTCGCATCCTCCTTGCCGCGGTCTTCCTCGTCCGATGGTGAGCCTGCCGGACCGGCCACAGCACCACCGGGAGCGGCCGCTTGCTGTAGCTGCTTCCCGGGTGCTCCGCTGGTGCTGCTGGCACCGCCGGCACTGCCACCTTCCGCCGTCGCATCGTGCAGCTTCTCGTCCTTTGCTGATTCGCCGGCCGCATTCGCGAGATTGCGACTGCGATCGCTCGACTTACGTTTGCCGAAATCTTTCCGGTACGATCCGCCCTTCTCGTCCGGTCCGCCACCACGTTCGTGTGAGAGCTTGCCCTGCTTGCCTACGTGCGTTTGCGTTCCTGGAGCCGCCGGGCGCCTGCCAGACCCCCTAGCAGCTCCAGCGGCTGACTGTTTTTCTCCGGACGATTTCGGACCACCATGTGGCGTTGAAGCGCCGGCGGCGGCGGCGGCAGCAGCAGCGGCAGCGGCCGCCTTTGCCTTACGATCGCGCTTGTGATGCGACACCACTGGGACAAAGTTGGCATCATCTTCCAGCTCGTCGGGCGTGTTGTTTTTCACATCCAGCTCATTGCTGAGCGGAACCTTCGCCTCGTCTGCCATCGGTGCGGTGCTGGTGGCCGCCGATCCGGTCGCGGCAGTGTTTGTGGGGTTGTGGGCCGTGGCCGTACCGAGCGTTACCGACTCTTTGCCTGCCACCGGTTTGCCTTTGCTGCTGCTACTGTTCGGAGGTGCACCACTGCCCGGTCGCTCACTGCCAATGTTTTCCTTGTTGTTGTCGGCTTGATGCGAAACGTCTTTGCCCTGCTGCTCCTTCAGATTCAACAACACGTTGGCGTACGAAGAGCTAGAGTTGTTGTTGTTGTTGTTGTTGTTGTTGTTGTTGCTGCTGCTGTTGGTATTGTTGTTATTGTTGTTGTTGTTGTTGTTGTTATTTGCTGCGTTGCTAACACTGGTTCCATGTGATACCTGTGTTGATGCCATTGCTTTCGCTCGCTGCAATTATTTTCCGATTAGCGGAAACGGCTCTCTTTAGGTGGATCGCGCAAGCTTCGAGGTTTGACGTGACGAGTTTTCGCGTATGTTTTGCTTCCACACCAAAACTCTCAGTTAATTTGTAAATGAATAAAAATAAACGCACACACAACACACAAAACTTTGAACAAACCCGCTCGGCGCAACGCGACCCAAGTGCCCCAAGCGCGCGCTGCCGTGTCTGTGTGTGTAAAACTTGCGCTTCCTTTCACAAAAAGCTCAGCTTCCGGTTAGCACGCCGTTCTGCTTCTTCTTCTTCTTCGCACACCGCAAATTCGGGTGGTCACAATCACAAAATAATTGCCCAAAAAATAAAAACCAAAATGTTCACAAAGAAAACAACTTTACCGGCCAACACCCCCGGCGCCGTTCACCCCTGCCACTTCTTCGCCGTCACTGTGTAGATGGAGAAGCAAAAATCATAAAAAGCGTGTGAGAAAAAGGCATTCCATTTGTCCAAATCCGAGAGCACGTTGCTACACGCTGCGGGCACTGGGAGTCAGTTCGAAAAGGGATACTACACCGACCACCAAACCGACCCCGACACTGCTGGGCGAAGGACCGTGCACAACACAACACATACACACACACACGCACACATACACACCCAAAATTTGACCACACCGCAGCAGCCCTTGGATCACGAGCACTTTTTCGCAGTCGGCGCTCCTCTACCAGTGTGCAGTGCAGAGCGAGAGAAAGAGAGACAGAGAGCGAACGAAATAGAACAATGTTTCTCTCGCACGAAAGGTCCGGCTCTGGGCCCTCTGCACAGCGATGCGAGCGAGAGGGAAAGCGAACTGCTCCACGATAACACGCGCGAGAGCGAGAACGCGTATTGACGTTCTCGATTACCTCGTGTAGTGCACACCGTCGTCGTACACACGTAGATCAAAATTCGAAAGCACACATTTTTTACTTTATTTCGGGAGCACCAAAATCAACATGCATCCTACACACCCGCCTGTACGACCGATACACGGCGAAAGGGGGCGGGAATGTGGCAGTAAAATTGACGTGAAAATTCTGATCCACAATCGAGCGGATTCGAGCGAATCAGCCACAATACAATGGAAACGACCCCACTAGTCTTATGGCGATCGTTGGCCACAGGCGCTTTTCAACGTGTCCCGAAATTACACTCCGAAAAAATCCCGCACCAAAATGGCAAATATATTTATCGCCGTGTGCCCGTGCAAACACTACGCGTGTGTGTGTGTGTATTGGCCGTGTGTAACCTGATGACATAATATATGCTACCATACACAGAGGCAAAGTCTCGCGACCACCACACACCGTGCGGCAGCAGACTGAGCCGCGTAACCCTCGTGAGAAGCACGACAGCGGCGGCGGCGGCGGCGGCGGCGACGATGACGACCAAGACGACGACAACGACGAAGACGGTGCGCTCTGGCTACACGTTTCAGTTCCGTTTCCTCCACCTGCCGATTATCGGACGCGCTCCCGGGGGTTGCTCTCTTCCTCACCGGTGTGGCGCCGCAAACGTTATCGGCGTACCGTACACAGGGCGAGTTCCGGAACATGCGGGACACGCGATTCCCTCTGCATGCGGCGCCGCAACCGACTGGGCAACGGTTTGGAAAGGCAAAGTTAGCTACACCACCACCACCGTCTACCACTGATCATACAGCAAAGGTTTTCGCACCTGTCTGTACAAGTGAAACACTATCCGGAAGGCGCTTCCTTTCTATCATGTGCTCCGAATTCCGTATAGGGAGTAAATGCGCTAGCACCGAAGCCTCTCTCACTGAACACACCGTCACACATACGACACACACACACACACGCACACACCGTACAGTCCCAACCCGCAGTACGCGCATATGATCCGATGTCCTTGCTAGATTTAGCTAGACTTGGTCGGCAGCACCCTACACTACACTACACACACCGACCGTGCACCACATGTGCCATCGTGCTCAGGCCTGCTTCTTCCTCCTGGCAGGCAGACAGGCGGAGAGCAACACCGCTGCCGTACCTCGTCCGCACACGGAGCACACTGTTTCCACACCGTACTAACCAAGCCGGGCGCTAGGCTAATGCACCGTATTCCATGTTCGGTCGCAGGCTGGCGCTTATCGTGTATCGTAAAACTGCGTGCCACGCGGCTAATAGAGCTGGTCGAAGCTGGTGAGCACGGATTTTAGCACGGATAAATATTTTGTTTCCTTCACGAAACCACGTTTTCGTGCGGAGCAGGATCCCACAATGATTTTTTTAAGGTTAACGTTAGCTGTCAATGTGCGCACCCGTACAGCATGGCGAGCGTTTTTGACGTTCGAATATCGCTACATCTCGCTCATTTTATCTACCCTGCCTTTACTTGCCTGCAGTGCTCGTTTCAAAGTGAGCGTTTGTTTTTAGGTAAACACTTATGATTCAAGAGGCGAAAGAACTCCGTTGGAGCCAAAGCCTCTATAAACTATACGAACAACAACAACCACTTATGACAGATTTTGGTGCACCAGTATTTTAGGAGAATGCGAATAGCTACAAACATCGGTATATTCAAACGCCCTCGTGAACCTGAATGCATATCGACGGAAAAGAATAAACTCACTAAAATCCGTAGTACAGAAAGTCAACCATGCTCTATGGCGTTCTGCCTGGCCCTGCTTCTTGTCCATATTCGTCTGTCTTCAATTTACAACAGACGCAGCTCAACCTAACCCAGCCTTCCAGCTAGCTGGCGATTCTGCCTATAATACCGTAAAGCATGTCGTATTTAATCACCCTTTTGGCAACGCATGTGTCCGCTCTTCAGCTACTGGTCTCCGCAAGGATACACCATGCTTCAAGAATGTTTTTTTTTCTTTTGACAAACCATTATAACATAATTATTATATAAGAAAAAAATATCTTCCCTAGAAGATGTTTGAGAGCGACGTGATGTATAGACTAGAAATCATACAACAATACAGAGGGAATGTGAATGCTCTTCAAGCGAGGAAGCTCCTCTGTGTCGCTATCACACCAACAGATGACGCCACTAGCTTTTTGCTACTTTTAGAATGCATGAGTCGTTTGCCGTCTGTTAAATGAAGTCATTTTGTATTCCGTTCAGGTTGAGAGTTTGAGTCGTTTAGAGCCAAAACCATCAACCAAAATAACCTCACTTCCATAAAAAATAAATTTAAAAAACGTAGGTGTATGAGCAGTTTTTGTGCAACTGCTGCACTAGCCTGCCTTACTTATTTGAGTTACACCAACAGCTACACGCTTGTTTGATAACCATCAGTCGGCATGGCACGCCAAAGGCCTCGTCAGAACCGGCACGGAATAAATACATTCATAAAAGCATCGTCAAAAGTGCTCTACCGGCTTTCCCCGATTCCCCCAGCGACCCAAAGCCACCAGCGAATGAAGACTGTAATAAAAAGCCACCACCGGAACAGCTGATGCAATAGCAAGTGAAACTACTTCTAGACGGCCCAAAAAAATTTCGCGATAATTTTTGGCGACACTTTCCATCTGTCAAACTGTCTACGTTGAAGGACGAAAGTATGGCTTACTTCGATTGTTTCGTCGCGAAACGCTCGCTTTGCATTTCTGTGAAAATTTCACAAATGCATATCGACAGTGACAAACCCGCGACAATCACGGTTGCCCTTGGTTTTGTTCTAAAACCGAGAAGTTTCATTAGCAAAAAGAGCTCGCAGAAAATTTGCCACGGTACAAAAGTTGGTCATCTAGAACCAGTGTGAGACGGAGGAGCGAAAATGTAAATATAGAAATGAGGGGGATATGGAGGCAGGGGTGGTGTGTATTAATGGTTTCGGTCATTTAATTTTATCCACCAACACAATCACACACCAACGCGAGATTTTTGGCGGCCATATTGAATCCTCTAAATCCCTCGCAACGCCTTTCAAAAACGCTCACCAGCGAGGAAAAATCGCACTGCTTTGGCGCGTTGGCGAGCTCGTGAAAACTAGTTTTGCCTAGCGGGGGCCTAGCGGGCCGGTTTACGGCTGTTTGACAGCTGCCAATACGAATGCCGAACGTGCTGCGGTTGTGCCGCGGCCGCATGAAGCACCGTGTCGACAAACGGCCTATTTTTCGGCTCGCGGTTTGACAGCGGCCAATTTTGATCCGACAACTTCCGCCAACCCTTCGTTTTCGGACAGGGTGATTTTCGTTTCGTGGTTTTCAAATTTTCCAACGGCGCTTTTGCACATGCAAATAGAAACGGAAGGGAACCGATGTTGACTATTTGCTTGTCCTTTGCTTTCGAAAGGGGAGCGAAACCATCGCCAAAGGATCAACTTTACGTTTTGAATTCCTAGCAATGAAGATGTTTCGACAACAGAAGATTTTGTTTACAAAAGTTTTAAAATGCGAAATTTACTGAAAATTCGCATTACATGATTTGTGAGGAAAATACACAAATTTGAAGCCATGTTAGGCCTTTTTTGTTCGCGGAACTACTTTTTTTCAAGTTGTTAAATTGCGACAACAAGCGAGTAAGTTCTCAACCATTGCATATATTCTCAACTTACTTTTCTCACTTTTTGACGTTCACTGCAAATGTAAACAAACATCAACACCGACAGCGGGAAGAATAACACCACACTCAACAGTTCAATAACTAAAATCTTTACAACAAATATTGGAAAACAGAAAGAAGCTTTATATTTTTCTTCTTTCGTTAGTGTTGCGTTCAATTCCGTTTACAATTAAACAAATTATACTTACTCGATACATGTAAAATCGCCTCAGATTTGCCCATCGTATGTGGGCCGACGACCTGTCGAACCAGGAAAGCGAAGAAGAAGAAGAAGAAGAACTCTGACTAAACAATTGTGATATCAGCTGTTTTTGATGCCAAAGCAAACCAAGTGCAGGTTCCGTTGCGATTGCGGCCTCAGATGAGGTTGAGGCATCAACCGGACTTGAGCCAGTCAACGGCAGTGGGAAGCGTTTATTTACATTAAAAGTGTATGTGTGCCCCCGAGTGGTTGGCGCAAGATGGAAAACTTTAACGAATACTGGGAGTTGTTTGTCGACAAGAAGGATTCGATTGCAAAGGTAGGTCCTAGCAGTGGCTTCCATTTATATTTCTAACCCTGTCGCTTACCCGACCGCAAGCGATGACTAATGCTCGCCCCTTCAAATGCTCTGTTGCTCATTTTTCTGCATCAGGAAATCATCGCGTACTACAAAACGCTCGACGACTACGAAGATGGGACCGAGCTGTCGGAACAGTGTCGCAGGTTTTTCCGCAAAAACATGATCCACAGCCCGTACCCGACCTGCCAGCTGCTGAAGCTGTTGGCCATGTCGAAAATATCGGCCAAAAACAGTGCAATCTACGAGATCGCAACGGCAGCCGTGCTGGACGCGTTTGAGCAGCACGACGAGCAGCAAACGGACCGTAACAAGTGCTACAACATTCTTGCCAACAGTCTGATGTCCGTGAAAGCTATCGGCAACTTGAAAGCACTCTTGCTGAGGGCGCTCGAACGTAAAGCGATCGAGCTGGAGCAGCTAATGCTGGCACTGTTTTCCCGCAAAAGCGTAAAGCTAATGGTACACCTTATGCCGGAGCTGGTGGGGCCGCTGCAGCAGCATCAGGCCGGCGAAGTGCTCGACAAAAAGCGACACTTTTTCGGCAGCTTGCTCACACCCAGCGCCAAGACGTTCTATGTGCACCATACGAACTATGTTCGCTTCATCGAACAAGTGGCACTGGCAAACGCAGCAGACGGTGGTTCATTTTCCGCCGCGGTTGAAACGGTCGGTGCCCTGCCGATTGCCAAATCGTACCTCAACGCCTACCTGCTCGAGCTGCAGCGTTGCCACCGGATACAGCAAACACTGCAGCTCGACGAAACGCTACTGCCGGCGCAGGACTTTTCCCAGCACGCAACCGTACTGAGCATGATGGTGCGGGCCCGAGCCGACCTGAACGAGGTTGACTTTGCTAAGCTGCAGGCTGTGATGCGAACGAACCAGACGCTGCACGAACAGATAACAGCCCTGTCCAGTGAACCAGAATCGGGCGCGGAAAATGCGCATGACGTCATGGCACTGGTTGAGCTGCAGGCACTGTTTGTGCTGTACAAGGCAATCGAGGAGGAAGCGGTGGCCAGCGTGTCCCAGGATGCCGCTTCCCTTATCACCACCAACAATCTGGACGCTCAGCTAAAGTGTCTTTTCAAAGAAACCGACATGCAAACGTTCATGCACGCGATGGAGTCCATCTTTACGATGCTGTTCGTGCGCGGGGAGCTGATAGGCAACGACACAAACCTGCCCGAAAGACGAACCTTCCTCTGCAGCACCGCCCTGCTGGGCGCATTAACGTCCAGCATAAAGTCCATCATGATTACGAGGAAACACTCCGCCTCCTATCAAGAAGCGGACGACACGCTGAAGCGACGCTTTCAAACGCTCCTCGACCTCGTCATCGACGTTTGCTGGCGCTTATCGCTGTTTGACGAACGGCCCTCCCTGGAAGCCACCGTGCCACCGACCGAACCCGCGAACTGTGCGCAACCGGTTCGACTCGTCGATATGCCGCCAGTGCCCACCACACTGACCCACATTACCGAAACCGTGTGTGAATCAGCGTCCGCGTCCGGCAATGCGAAGCTGTTCCATAGCGTTGAATCGATCGCTGCGATCGATTTTGCCGTCGGGCAACGGCACCGGTACGGCTATTACGGCACGCTGCCGAAGCACAAATCTTCCCGCCGGGCTAACAGAAACCCACTGACTGCGACGGGATCGAGCAATTCGGGCGGAAGCAACAAAGACCTGCAACGGCAAGGCTCCCTGTCGGTCGATCCGAAATCGGAAAGCCTCGCGTACGATCGCAAAGCAACGGACGGCGGTTTATGGAGCCGAAAGCACTTCACCAAACTGTTTGCCACACCGGAAACCCTCGCGATCGTGTGCCTCACGAACGACAGGATGAGCTTTGCGAAGCAAATTATCGACAATCACGGTCTACGGGACCGGCCGGTGGGCCGGCTGGTGGAACGGATTGAACAGATGCAGGCGCTGAAGGCCGATCTATCCGCGCTGATCAAAAAGAACGAACGCAAGCGTGAAACGGCACGCGGCAGCAGCGGAACACAGTCGAGCGACAGCAACAATGACGCCCTGCTGGACGACATACGCAGCAAAACGGCCATGGGGTTCGAGATTTCCAAAGTGCTCAGCACGATCGAAACGTTTCTCAAGTCGCAACCGGTGCAGCCGGGCACCGATGCGAGCGTCCCGGTCCCGCTGGATCGGTTCGTTGCTCGGTACCCTTTCCTGAGCGGTCTGACCGGGGCCAATCTGCACCTCAGCCAGATCGTGGACGCCGTGCTGAACTTACCCTTCAGCTACGAGCTAAACCTGGCGATCTACAATTTTGTGCTGAAAAATGCACACCAAACAACGGGCGCCTGTCACCCGTCCACCGGCATGATGTCGAGCAGCATTGCCGGTCATGGAGGGGAAACGGCCCAGCTGAGCGGAAATTACGTATCCTTCTTCGGGAACATTATTGACACGTTGCAGCTTGCGCACAAAACGGCACGCGCAAGCGCCTGCCGGCTCACCATTGCGGAGCTGCTGTCGCGCGAAGTGTGCCCGCTGGATGCGGTTGAGAATGGGTTGGTGTTGAAGAGGCGTGCTCGCTTCCACGGTATGGTCGAGCGGGCGGACGAGTTGCTACACCCGCCGGCCGATGATCCGGAGCGATCGTACGCACTGCTGGCGGACTCGTGTGGCGGCGGCGGCTCTGCATCGTTGGCCAAAGTGAAGCTTTATTTGGAACATTTGACAAAGCTATTACAATCGCTGCTTTCCACTGGAACCGATCGGCGGACTGGCAATGAGCCGCTTACCACCAACCTTAACGAACTCATGCAAACGGACGCACAGACGGTGATGTTGGAACGGTTGTTTGCAAAGGATGTAGCGTTCGCCACCATGGATCAAATGGCCAGCATGCTGGGCATCAATCTGGTCCAAGCGCTTGGCAAGCGGCTGCTCGGCCCGGGCGAGGAAATCAAACCGATGCTACACGATGCCCCTGCCCTGTGGGAATACATTGCAAGCAAAAGCGAGCTCTTGTGTCAGTTGTGTGCGATTCAAATCAACGGTGCGGAAGCTTCGACAAACAAGTCGCTGGTCGGAAACTACAGCAAGCTCATGAATGCGCCGGACCTCCCGTTCGGCTGCAGTCACATTCGCACGAGTAAAGCCAATGCTATGCAGGCATGCAATCCCTTTTCCCTGGACAGCAATCGACCGTGCTGCATGCTACAGGCCCAGGAAGACAACGACCACATTCGGTCAAAGTTGCTCCCAAACGAGGACGACGTTTCGATGGAGCAGAAAGCGCAGGCTTTACTCGCGAACGTTGACCAGTACACGGTGGCGAACGAGTGGATCAGTGCTTCCGAGCATCTGCTGACGGCAGTTGCCAAAAATGTCACTCCCCGGCAGTGCACGATTGTGCCGGCAACACGCCACAAGCTGCAGCAAACAGCGAACGAGCTGCGAACGTATCTGCGCGTGGGAACCATTCTTCAACTGGCGTCACCGGACGAAGGTGGTGCCGAGGGGGCCGGTTGGCAAAGGGCGAGGAAGTTTTCCGCCGAAAACAAAAGCACCGTCCTGCATCAGCTGATCGAGTTGGGCGAGCTGCGGGTGTGTGCCGACTGGATCAAGCTGCACCCGATCGAGGCCGAGCGGGAGCTGGAGATGTTCATGTACGCGGTGCACAAGCTTTCGGCCGCATCAACCGTGGCGGTGATCCCGACGACGACGACGAGTCTGGAGCCGGACAGTGAGCCCCCGATTGCGCTGCTGTTTCGAATCATTGAAACGATGCCGGTCGAGGCCGTGGTGAAGCTGTACGAAACGATCATGCTAAACATCCGCAGCGTGCCGGTCGTCAGCTACATGCTGGGCTATCTGGAGCGCAACACCACCACTAAGCCGCTGTACCAAAAGTATCAACTGTCGCTCAAAATATTCGAACATCTGTCGCACGACGAGTACGAGGGGCTGTGGAATTTGGCCAGCCGGCCGTTGCTGATCGTAGAGCAGTGCTTGATGAACTCGCGGCTGGAGCTGTTGGCCGGTGTGATGCGCTCCATCCGGGGACTGCTGGTGGCGGACGTCTGCGCGCACTGCTACGAGCACCGGGAGTACATTCGCGACCTGCACGACGCCGTTCAGAGTGGGACGGAGCGGGAGCAGCAACCGCAAACGAGCACCGTACTGCGCCACTATCCCGTGCACGATGGGCTGTTCATCAGCCACGAGTGCGTCGACTGTCTGTTGCGCGTGTACGCCGGCAAAGCGCTCGAGTACAAAGTATTCCCAGATGTGGTGGGCTCGGCCGACACGCTACCCGATGGTCCAGTCAGCCGCGTTTCGAGCTACGATTCGCTGAGCGAAGTGGGGCAACCGTTCGTGATGCCGAAAGACATTCCCGGTCGCGATCGGTGGGTGAAGGACGAGGAGGCGCTGCACTGCATGTGCTGTCGTCGCACCTTTTCCATGCTAAACCGTCGGCACCACTGCCGGCGGTGCGGTCGGGTCGTGTGCCACTCGTGCTCGAAGCGCAAGCTGTGCCTGCAAAGCTTTTACGAGGACGTTGCCGTGCGCGTGTGTGACGACTGTTGGCACAATTTGGCGGGCACGAAAGACACGTCGGCAGTGGCAGCAGCAGCAGTGCCATCGGCCGCCGTATCGCAATCGCGCACCTCCGATACCGGCAGCCAGTACGAGTGGCAGCTGACCGGCAACGAACGGTACGACAATGTGATCCGCGACGAGTACAGCTACGAGTACGCACCGTCCACGAGCCAGTGCCTGGCGATCTGCAACCTGCACACACCGAACGAAGAGATGGCCAGCTTCCTGCTGTACCACTGTGCCAAGCTGGAGGCGCTGCTGCGCCCGCTGCATCCCGGCGTGCCGAATCCCGAGATCGACTATGCGCTGGTCGCGCGCATGCTGCTCAACCTGACGCTCGGCGTGAAGGTGCGCGGTGGCGGCGCCGAGGTCGAGAAGATGAAGGAGCACGCCGAGATCATTCTCTCGATCGTGCACGACAACTGCGAGTCGCTGCTGCTGGACGCCCCCTCGATGAGCAACCATGGCAGCTTGCGCAAACTGCGCGATGCGCTCGTGAAGGCGGAAAAGTGGACGCTCGCCCTGGAACTGTCGCTCAAGTGTGGCTTCTCGCTCAACGGTGTGATGGCCGCCTGGGGTATGGCCTGTCTGCGGGCGGGCTGCTACGAGACGGCGCGCGAAAAGTTCTCCCACTGTCTGCCACGCGTTGCCAGCGAGGCGGAGTGCGAAGCGGTACTGCGCATGATCGAGGCACCGCGTGCGGGCATCGCAACGGTCGTACCGATCGTCAAGCGTCCCGCTCGCTGTCCGCCACTGCTCAACGAGATTGTTTACGCGCTGGCGTACACGGCGCGTCTTGGCGCACCGTCCGAGCGCGTGACGGCAAGGGTTAATGCCGCTCGGCACGCGTCCGCGGGCAGTGGCGCTGTGGGCGCAGCGCACGAACCAGCCCTAAACATACTGAGCACGCTGGCCAACCTGCGCAACGTGTGCCAGGGAGAGTTCGACGGCGACGTGCCCGGTCCGAATGCGGAACGGCTCGCGCGCCACGACGCGGCATCCATCGTGATGTGCAGCCGGCTGTTCGAAGAATCCATGCACTACCTGCTGGCGTACGGGTCGCACGCAAGCGTGGTGCAGTTTCTGATGCGCTACGCCCAGACGGAGGTGGCCGCACTGCGCTACATCCTTGCGCAGCGCGTTGAACCGGATGTGTTTCTGCAGACGGTGCTGCTGCCGTACCTGCAGCACGGCGAGCTGGAGACGATCGTGCAGCGGCTGTCGGACATTGACGATACGCTGCTAGAGTGGCGCGAGTACATCCGGTACGCTTGCCGCTATCTCGAGACGAACGACATGCTGAACAGCCTGTACAGCTTGCAGCTGCTGCTGAAGGATCCGATACGGGCGAGCATGACGTGCGTGCGCTTCTACACCACGGGCTGTCGCACGTTTGCCGATCTGCAGGCCGCCGAGCATCATCTCAAAACCAGTGTCACCCATTTGCAGGTAAGCATCGGTCTTGGCAGTTTTTGTTGGTTTAGTTGCACAACACAACTAATTTCCATTTGGTATTTCACATGCAGAATGAGCTGGAACTGTGCAACTGGCAAGAGGTACGGCTGAACAGCACCGGCACAGCGATCGAAACGCACCATTCCCTGCTGATGAAGCTGGATCCGAAGGAGTTGAACAATCACATCAACACCATTCTGCTGCAGCTCGATGTGACCAAATTTTTGGCCACCTGTGAAGCGAAAGGCCGCCAAACGGTTGCCCTGCTGCCAAAGGTAGGTGTACCTGAGCACGCTGTCAGGATTGATGGCGAAGTACGTTGGTGGTGTAATGGTTTAATATTTTATTGCAGATTTTTCGTGAAGCTTCTCAACTACCAACGCTCTTTGGTGGCAGCCATGATAAGCTGCAGCTTGCCATCCTGACGCTTGTGTGTGGCCAGAATGTGGAGGAAGCTTTCGGTCTGTCGTACAGGTAAGTTTAACATGGCAGATGGTGTTGTGTTTCATGCAGTCTTCGTAACGATTCATTTATATTGATCTTCAATGATCACTGATTCGAATCGCGAATCAAAACTCAAAACATTTATGAATTATTAAAGGTTCAAATATTATATAGCTATAATATTACACGTGTAAATGTGGGTAGGTTTCCTGATGATCGATCATTTTCGAACTTTCCTTGATGATCGATCTCGAACCTTTCTGATTCATTTTAGTTGCTTTCGAGATATGTTGTACGAGAAACCGCTGTAATTCATTTATGTTCATTTGTATTCATTTATTTGTTTATTTAATGTGCACTTTTTTTTTATTCCGGAGGAACGGTCCGAAAAGGCTGCAATGCTAATGTGCACTTTTATGTTTGCTCTTATTTTCACTTTTTGCATCTTTGGTCATATCAGACTCACTCATCCTCATGTCGTAGCTAGTGTTGAGTAAATCTGGTTCTGATTCATGAATCTTACTGAATCTTTGGAATGATTAATGAATCTAATTCTCGGTTGCAATGATTCATGAATCTCTAATGATTCATAAATCTTCAAAGATTTGAAAGATTCAAGATTCATACATCTCGAAAGATCTCAAGTGATTCATACATCTCTAAAGATGCCAGCCTTTGCAGGCTTTCAAGACTTCTTGTTCAATCAAGTACCAAGCAATCGGATAGTTTGTTTTGCTACGGGGAGACGGTTGGCTTAAATCCACGACGGGCATGTTGTTAGGAAGGATCGCGCAAATTCAATATTTTGAACATCATACATCTCTAAAAATACATGAATCCCTGGAGATATATGAGTTTTAATCTATTAAATTCATGAATCTTTGAAGATTCATTTGTGTATAGAGATTCATTTATCTATCGAGATTCATGTATCCTTGGAGAATCATGAATTTTTTGAGATTCATGAATCCTTGGAAATTCACGAATCTTTACAGATTCATGAACCTTTGAAGAGTCGATTCGAGATCCGAATCACTCATCACTCAAGATTCATATGAATGAATCTCAACGAAAGATTCGCGAAATCCAACACTAGTCGTAGCCCCTTTATAATATTGTACCAAATGTGTTGTGCTTCATGATTCTTTCGTAAAGATTCTTTGATTACCATTAAGAGACTCCAATGGAATCTCCAAGTGTTTATGAGCATCTAAAGCGACAGTAAAGTTGGCAGTATCCATCACACATGTAGATGTGATCTTGCAAGGAGTAGGCTAGCTCACACGAAAATCATAGGTCTACCATTACGTAGCAGTAGTTGAAGTAGGAGTTGTACTTATTTATACATACTGTTCGCTTTCTTCACAAACTCATTACATTGGTTAGTTTTCATTTAGGACTTTATCAATATGGGATGATTATAGAGGACGATCCTACTAGTGGTGGGAGCTCTGAATCGGACCTACCCGATTCCAATTCCGTGTTCGGAATCAATTACGGAACCGATTCCGATGCTGGAATTGATTCCGATTCCGGAGTCGATTCTAGAGTCGATTCCGGGGCCGACTCCGGAGTCGCTTTCGGAGCCGATTCCGGAGCCGATTCCAGAGTTGACTCCGGAGCCGATTCCAGAGTTGACCCCGGAGCGAAATCAGTCTAGGAATCTCCATGAGAATGGAGTACAAGTAAATTTTGATTTTTTGCGGTTATCAATACGTTGTATGATTGGACCCAAACGCCTATTTTTATGGCGATGCCAAAACTGACTCCGTTTGGAAGCGAATTCTAATTTAGGAGCCAATTCCGATTCGAGAGCTGATTTCGATTCCAGAACCGATTCCGGATCCGATTCCGATTCCGGAACCGGTTCCGGAATCAATTCTGGAGCCGATTTCGGAAACAATTCCGGAGTTGATTCCGATACCGGAGCCGATTCCGCAATCGATTGTGGAAACTGATTCCGGACCTACTATCCGGAATCGATTCCAGAAAATTGCGGAGCTAGCCGGAATCGATTCCGACAAAAACTTCATTTTTCCCATCACTAGATACTAGAGGGAAATAGTGAAAAACCCTGGTATACCGTCAGCCATAACGTAATACTCGGGAATCGTTTCATGAGACACCGAAGAGAGGCAAAATTAAAGATCCACCCCACTACAATCAAGCGCTACAAAAAAGGAAGAAACTTTAGAGATTTATATTTTGTTAGCGAATCACGAATCTTTAGATGTACATAAATTGCCAGAGACACATGAATATTAATTAATCTCAAAGCTTGAAATTTAGATGCAAAGATTCACTTTGATCATGAATCTGAATCAGTTTTATACACCTCTAATCACTCATGAACGACCGATAATCAGTGTAAATACAGTGATCTTCGAGCGATATGATAATTTCAAGATTTTATTCATCAATCTTTTGTCAATTGATTCTAAAAATGGGAGATTTCGATTGATTGAGTTACTTTGAAGATTCATTGCAGAATCAAATTCATTGCAACGGCATAGTAAATGTGTGACGCATTGATCAAACTGTTTTGCTTTCCTTTCCTTCCCACAGAATCATACAAGACTACAATCTCGACATGCAGCGAGTGTACGCGCTGACGGCAAAGTATTTCATCAACCATGGCAAAATTGAAGACGTCGGCAAACTGCTGGACGCGATCGTGAGCAACGAGTGCAGCAGCATTACGACGAGCGCCACAACCGAACCGGCCGTATCGGCGATCTGCGACGAAATCGTACGCGTGTCCGTGGACGTGGCCATTAGCCGGCACGGTACCGGTGTGAACACGAAGGTCGCCCTCGAGACGCTGATCAATCGGGCCAGCTCGGTGGCGGTGCGCATTCACTGCTACATCGTATCGGGACAGCTGAAGGCGGCCTACTTGCTAGCGAACCGGCACCAGCGTACGGGTGACATACGGAAAATTCTTCGCCAGGCGGAACTGCTCGGACAGATGCACGTGAAGCGGCTGTGCGAGGCACGGCTTAGCCATCAGGAGAGCAACCCGTGAGAGCTGGGGCGCAAAACGAACACACAAGTGATAGGGCAGTGCAAGCAACACTGCGATGCTTTTGTGCCTCGATGAGAAAGAATTTCAATTTAATCGACTGTTATCGAAACTGTTATACACATCAATCTACAATCAAACGTGATATTAATCCTTCTCTATAACTCATTACTCAATTAGTCATTAAACCAAAAAAAAAAACGGAAAAGAAGCTGATATTTTTGGACACGTATTATACCTGTTTAGAAAAAACGACAACTGTAATGTGTTAATGTTTAATAAAATATTTAATATAGCCTAGCTGCATTCTAGACAAATGAAACAAATCGATCAAATGTTTGTCAACTGTGGGTAGAGAGCGCTGTTAGTACGAAACTACGCGTCGAAATCGAACGGCGGTTTGTCGGCGAAAATATCGCAATGGAAAAATGATTTTTATTTTGCTCAATCAAGCTAAAATTTGCATCGTCAACTGCAAAGCGGTTGCGCTGTCACTACCGAACCGATTCCAGGAACCCATATACATTCTATTGTTTCCGCTTACTAGTTATCACATATTGTATCATTTCCATTTTGTTTGCTCTTGTTTGCTACGTATTATAACTGGTTATCCCGTTCGCGTCGTATACTGGTTTTTTTCTCGTACGTCAAATCTATCGAAGCCAAAAAACAAACGCCACACACACACACTTATTATTTATCTTGCTTTCTCTGCTCTTTTCCTATCGCACTTTTCGCTTTCCCTTTCGCACTACCACTCTACCATTCTGTCTTTTTGTTTTAAATTTAGCATGTTAGCCACTGATCCCAACCAATTAGCCATACAATATTATTAGTTTAACTACACTGCAAGCGAAGCTTTTACATCTTATAATGTGTTTTAAGATTTTTGATTTTGCACTTCTTTTTTTTTTGGTTTGCAATTGCCTAAAATTTAGTGTGATGCCTATGTGATAATGTGTTTTTATAATTTCGCTACCCTTACTAACTGGCTAAGTCGATCTAGACTAATTTTTAGTTAAGCTCCAAAATGTTGCCGACCTTTCTCAGACTCGTTGTAGAAGTAGATTTGAAAGACAAAAACAAAACGTTTCCTGTTTTCTCTACCATCTTCCTTTTTAAGCGAATTTTTAGTAGCAATGTTTTGATTTTTTTGTTCGTCAATTTTGTTGTTTCTTACTCTATCCCCGTTTGGATTGTGCCGTTATTGTCTATTTCTTTTCTTTTGTGTTGTGTGTTGTGTGTGTTTTTATCGTTGTTGATTCGTTTGTTTGTTGATTACTGTTGTTTTCTATTTTTTTTCTTGTTGTTTTGTGTCGTTTTTTTTGTTGTACTTTACACTAATTATTTTAGCCCCCAGCATTATTTGTTACTTACTTCTTTCATCTTTTCTGCCAATTTCTGCCCATTTCTGTAATCATGTTCATGGTTTGTCCCTTTGCCTACAACTGCATACTCTTTTCACATCATGTTCACCTCCTCCTTTCGCGTCCAATTTCCGGGTCTCGCTTGTAAGCACCGAAGAGCTCAGGAACAACTGCACTTTTCCACCACCATGTTCGGTATGGTGCTGTAGATCACGTTGTAGCTCATGTCAAAGTACAGCAGCCGGATCGAGTTCATCTTCTTCGGCGAGCAGCACGGTATGGCCGAGGTGCTGAGCTGCATCACGTGCGTGTGCTCGTACTTGGGCAGGAAGCTGATCATGCACTCACCGGCACAGTACCACGCTTCGTAGCGCTTCGGCGCGATGATCCAATCCCAGCCAAACTTCTCAAAGTCCACCGTCAGCGGGTACCGGCAGCAGCGCGTCTCGTTCGCATTCTCGTCACAGTTGAGCGAGAGGTTGCGCTTGATGCGCTTCTTCGGCGCATCGCGAAACTCGATCTCGATGTACGGTATCTGTGTGTTTGCGGGAGAAAATGAACGAACACAAGTGTAAATACATTTGAATGAGCATGGGCATGACAGCTTTTTCGATGGCAAACGGTTACGGTTGATAGTTGATCGTTTGAATATGTTGAACTTTGGTATTTGGCAATTTGGCAATTTGGCAATTTGGTGAACTACCTGTGAAAAAATATAGCTAAAAGTTGGAGTACATACAAATAATTATAATAAATGTGTAGAGCTGCTATATAAAAAGTACAATATTTGTTCATTATTTACTTTCAACACTTTCACGTATGAAAGCAACAATCTTACCACTATACTAACCACGATCCTTTGATTCTTTGTTAAAAAATCCATTTCTTCACTCCACGTTTACTGCTTTCCCGTGTAATGTGATAATAAATTAAGCTTCTATTATTGTGTCTTACCAAGCACAAACTATTAGTTGATTTCGAAGTACGAATATTTACAGATTATTTTCGGTTCACTCCATTTACTGTCCTCTTGCTCGCACTGCAAATCAGAAGCTAAATCTAAACCACTGCACACATATATTCGATAAATATGCATTCATTTTACCAACACTTTCCACACTTAAGTTCGCTTAAATCGACTATTTCAACGATCTTTCCACTCGATCACACTCTATAAGAAGATCCTGTGAACCTTCCCTGTGAAGGAACATATGCCGTTTAAACGGGAAAAGATGCTGATAGACAGTCATATATACGAATTCCCATTCCCGCGTGAGCTGGTAGTTGGTTGCAGCGATATTCTCTGAACAATCCCCCAACCCCATTCGCTCTCTAAAGGCAGGGACATATTCCGTGAGAACCGGGGAGGTACTGCTGAGGGAGTCACATTGCACGAGCGGCCTTTTGTTTTTGGGGTGGCGCCAATTTAATTGACACCAATGGTCAATTGATCTTAATTGGGTACAAGTGGGACGGACAACAGGCCGTCAAATGCAGTGAACGAACACGAATAAGCTGTGGGAGTACGAGAAATTTCAGGAAAGAACACTTCCTTGTGCCAAAAACCTGTGTGATCCCCTAGTGTTTAGTGTTAGTACGCCAATGGAATGTGCTAGTATGTTGCATTCATGCTCTTTAAACTTATGAGCCAAGTTGCTAGTTTCGTTGTACCCATCGTTACAAGCAGGCACTGCTTAGGTAAACACAGCCGCCCTGGGTTCGTATCTCGAACTATATGGCTTGGCAAGATCGTTTTGATCGTCTGTGTGCGGGTGAAGATGAAAAAAGCGAATCGCCCGAGATCAGAGTCGATCCAATCAGCTGGGTGAGTAATCGCATCTGTGAGTTTACTGCTTGCTGAACAAATTGTTGCGACAGCACGTTACTAAACCCTTTTCTTTACTAAATGGCTTAGTGCTGATCTTTTAACAAATCTAGTATAGTTAATAAGGTAAACAAGCTTGGTTATTAATTTCTTTAATTGATTCGAAATTGCGCTGCTTAAGTGCACTTTTTGGTCAGTTTTAGTGATATGCACATTGAGTCAATATGTAGTGTCAAATTTTATCATTAAATACTAAGAGTGTATTTAACTCATTTACGAATTCACTCTTCGAAGTGACTGGCAACACATTTAAAGTGAATTACATCACTCTTTCGAATAGAGATGGGTCTCTGTGTGAATCAGATTCATAAATACGAATCAAATTGCAAAATGAATCATTGATTCTGCAGCTCAAATATTGCGACTCATGAATGTTGCAATTCATCAATCGTTGAAAATTAATGATTCTCATTAGATTCTTCGATCTCTAAAGATTCTGCAACTTCTAAACTACTGCAAATTCTGTCTCTTTTCTGTGTGCCATTGGCAGAGGCGGATTTATCCTTCTCGGGGCCCTAAGCGGGGGATAGAATTGGGGCCCCTAGTTTCCTTTCCTTAAAAATTATATCCCATTTTTATGAATACCTCGCTACGAATACCAAATATGTCATCCTGATTTCGTTAGGGATTAATTTTCTTCTAACGTTTTTTTTATGGCAGTTAGTTAATTATTTTAATAGCTTCTATAGTCTTCGTTTAATCAAGCTAACATATTTTGCATATTTTTAGGACGTGCATCATCGTTGTTTCCGGTATTGCAAACATCAAAACTATATTAAATACTAGCTATACTAGTTTTACTATTGTTTAGAGTAAAGAAGCATTTCATTCTCTGTAGTATTTTTTCAACACAAGTACGCATTAGATCGTTTTTCCAAGCTAAGAGTCTTTTATATTGAAATGAATCAATGAACGATGAAATGATAAACTGTAGCTATTAAAACTCCAGACTTTCCGAATTTCAGTACAGATCTAGGCATATCTAGATAAAGATATATCTGGAAAACCTGACAAAAAATCTGAATTTTACTTATTTATACTTTTGTATTTTTAGAGCAGAGTTTGCAATACATTTGTTTGCATATTCATGTACATGAGCAGTGAAAGCCACTATACAAAGCTTGTGTGATTTCCTGTTTCACAGATACATAAAATATGTGGCTGAAATCCAAGCGTCCGACAATGGTTATCCTGCTCTTGCGTATTTGTAGTCTTTTCGTCCTTGCAATTGAGACAGTTTAGGAAGTTCTTAAAAAATATAAATAATTCGTCCCAGGAGCTTCTTTATGTCTTATTGTCAGGAGAGGATTTATTGTTTTTAATATGCAAGAGTGCGAAAGTATGTAATATTTGTTTTGGCCTTCAAAAATTATCTCCAAAGTACGTAACAACTTTTAATTGCTATAAACGTTATCAACACATTCCACACACTTACTGGTAAGAATGTATTACTTTGAGAATGATTTCGTTTTCCGTTCGTTTGTGCATTATTAACAAAAAATCAATCGCTTATAAAAGTGAACTAACACATAAAAAATTAGCTTTGGGCCCCCTTCAGGCCGGGGCCCCACGCGGTCGCTCAGTCCGCTTATAGGAAAATCCGCCACTGGCCATTGGGCCTACTTACAATATACACGAATCTTTTAAAATTCAATTCGAGATTCGTATCACTCGTCATGCAATACTGTATCATAAAAATACATATTTTTTACTAATACATTGGGGTTATAATCATTCATTCGCGATACCGTCTAGTGCTTCAAACTTTTCGCATTCATGTCACTCACTCACTAGTACTGGTTTTAGCAGGTGATAACAGGTGATAGAGAGTGAGTGATATGAATCCAAAGAGAGCGACTCACTAGTCGGCACAGGCAGGGAACGAGCTGAATCCAAAAAGAGTGGTAATTAAAAGATTCACTCTTTGGGGCGCAAAAGCGTGACAAGTGATTTAACTCCCCACGCCGATTTAACGCTACTGGTAACGATCAGTCCCAAAGTCGCACTAACTTGCATCCAACATCATGCCCTATTCTGCTTCGAACAAACCAAGCTTATCAATCGCTACAGTATGTACCGGAAGATCCTCTACAGTGCATGCTGCTCGTGTAACATACCGCTGCTACATTGCTCGGTATGCGCACTTCTTGCGTTCAGTTTCTCATCGAATCAACCGAATCATTGCCGCGATGTGTTTGATTTTTGTTTGTTCTTTTCTTTCACAGTTGATTTGACAATGTTATCCCATTTAGCATTATTTAATTATTTTAAGAAAAAAAACACCCCAAATAAAAGCCTCGATATGAATGTATAACATATTCCGTACACAAAATTCCACAAACACAGAGCTAGAGTGCAATACAGGTTTCTTTTTTTTTTGTTGAGTCGGTTTTTTTTATTAGTAAAGTTTTGTCACTGCAACACACTCCTCCTCTCCTTCTCCTCCTCTTTCTCTCGCAACACAACAATGGAAGAAAGATTTGGAAAATGATGATATTATCTCTAGTTCGAAGGAAGGAAGAAAGAGCTTATACTATTGCACTTGGTTTTCATTGCATCAATTCTGACATTATTCAAACGTGTGTGTGAGTGTGTTTGCGTGTGAGTGTATGTGTGTAAGTTTTCCCTCTTTCCTCGTCTCGTCTCTTCGTTGGCCGCGCGTGGCACGCATAGAAGGAACTCCCTTCCGAGGGACCCCTTTCTCCGGTGCTAGCCCTTTCACTTATAATGAATTTAATATGTTCTGCCGTTTTTTTCTCCATTTTCCTTTTCTCCTGTTTTACACACCAATCACTTGTATCTGTTTTCATTTTTTCTTTTTTTTGCATTTTCCAACACACAGCGCATAAAGAGTTTGAGCTCGGAAAATGTTTCCACAGCTCCACACAGTTGCTTTTCTTTGCAAGAATTACGTAAAATATATGTGAAGAAGAAAATCATCACCATCCATATCATTATTATCATCAAGATTAAAGTAAAAAAAAACAGCATATACTTGTCTGGAGTTTGTCCATCATTTGTTCATTGCACACCTTTGCTAAGTTCTGTTTTTGCTTCCTTTGCTTCGACTCCTTCCCTGCTTTCCTCTCCATTCTCCGTGTTGGCAGCTACTTAGAATATAATTCATAATTGCTACCATCATGCATTTATACATGCTATAAATATATTTAATGTGTATATATATATTTGTTTGTATGTTTCAAGTGTATATAATGAGCATCCGAATATGATTTGTTCCTTTTCATTGAGGTTGAGAAAGGCTGAAGGAAACTGAACTGTATGAAAAACGTGTAACGCGCGCCTAACGACTCACCGACGTGTGATCATCCACCTGTCTTCTGCTTGCTTGCTTGTGTAGGGATAAATATTAGTGATGTTGCCCTATAAGAAGGTGCTGCCTCCCCCCCCCCACATCCCGGTCGTTTGTTTAGTAAAGATAATTTTCAAAAATGTTTCCGAGTTATCCTAAGCAATCATTCATAAGAGGTCAAAAACCGGGAAACGGGGCTTAAATATACGACCGCAAACCGCAAAGAAATTGCGCTCAGTGTGACAACAGTCTGTCAAGTGTTTAGTGTTTAATTGATGAGGCATTACATTTGCTAGCTTTTCACTTCCTTTTTTCCTTTCCTTTTTTTTTGTTATTTATTTATTTGCTGTTGCTTCTCTTCTGGCATCCTGTCTGAAATACACTAAAATCTCTACAGCTCTACATGCGCAAGAAGCGGCATAACGGGCTAGGCCACCGCAAATTCAAATTCAACTACTACAAAGGTTCACGACACACACACGCACACACACACCAACAACAAGAACGAGGCAAAAGTAAAGAGAAAGTGCCGTAAAAGCGCGCAAAAGCAACACTACCGTATAGAGAGTACGTACTACTACTACAAAATGGTTTTTTTTTGTTTGCTAGGTATCTTTAAGATACAACCTTCTGTGTTTAGCTGTTTGTTTAGTTTGGGTTTTTTTTGTTTTGTTTGCTTGCTAGTTTGCCTATGGTTTGCAAGGGATGCGGCTGCGCTCTGTGCTAGTGATTTATCTACAATTTTTGCCGCTTTTCTGCTAACAGCGCCATCGTATAATAATACCGTGTGTTCATAAGGATGGAAATTGCAAGCTGCTCACAGCAACAACAAAAGGAAAAAATAAATCATTCACAGGAATTGACCCCCCCAAATGCACTGCCCCTTTATGTAAGCAGTTTTTTCCCTTGTTTTCTTGATTGCCTTAAGACAACATGATCATCATTCCCACGATCATGATCGATTGGGAAACAGATACATCGAAACCTCACTAATAAGAATAATAACATTAGCGATACATGAATGTGTCAGCATACACTAGAATGGGAATGATAATACTAATCGTGCGTAATACTTATCGTGTAACTAATATCTAAAGGAAAATAATCTCATCTCTTCCACACGACGGCAACGAACGACGCGGCGCGTCTAACGAAAATTTGAAATCCCTCGGCTTTGGCAAAATGTATCCTTGTGTCCATCCTTATACGATCTCTCTTTCTCTCTCTCTCTCTCTCTGTCTGGGGGTCTTTACGCATCCCCATCTTCTTGTTGAACCTCCCTTCCATTCCTATTATTCCATTCAACCATCGTGGCGCTTCATGTTGCTGGTTCTAATTAACGCTTCTCTCACTACACGAAATTGCAATGAATGATTGTACTACTGCTTTTTTTATACAAAAAAGATTAAGTAGGTATGCAACAACAAGCTGAACTTCCCCGACTCACAACAGTACAATATATATGTATAAGTAGCATTCACTGAAGTAGAACGCGCGGGATGGGGTGATGGTGGTGATGGTCGTGTGAACCGAACAGCTACGATAAGCGCGGTGCGTGCAAGTACGCAATTATAAGCTACTAACGATTCATCATTTCTAATTTTTCTTGATTGCCTCGCGGTTGTGTTTTTTTTTTGTGTCTTTTGTTTCGCCCTCCATTCTAATCAATCAGATAATAAGACAGTTGCGTTGAGCCAACATTAACGAACAAACTCTGTATATCGCGCTGTACCAAGCAGCAGCAGCATCATCATCATCATCATATGGGTATGATTTGGTTCTTCGGTTTATTGTTTTGCGACAGGGGACGGGGAAATAAACGGATACTACACAAGCCAGTTAAATATTACCCTTTAAATGTTAGAAAACTAACGGTGCAAACGTTCCCTACATTAGCCTAAGGCCAAAAAACACAAACGAAACAAGTGGCCCAATCAACTGTGCCCGAATAAGCGAATGTATGTATATGGTCTTTCGCAGACAAACTCGTTTGAATCAATTGATATTCCTTTTCTTTGAATACTACAGTTTTATATTGTTTGTTACGTATTAATAATTATTGATCGAGTGCATATAATACTACATTTGATGTCTCCTCTTCATTCTCGCTGTTGATATAACTGGAGCTAGTTTAGCCCATTTTACTAAACGGGACAAAGGGGGTAATAGTCGCAGGAAGCGTTTCTTCAAACGTTTAACACAACTAACAACAAACAAAAACGTCGTTACGGAATACGCACAAAAGTATTCTCAAAATCTTATAATGTGCATAACCAAAACACAAAAAACAAAACAGAACCAACAAACACAGATGTCCAAACACAAACATCAGGGTGAACATGAAAAATAAATGTGTGTATCAGAGTTTCGTATACCTTAGCTATATCGGAGCAACGTTTCTTGTTTTTAGTAAAGAATGATATTTTTCTACTAGTTTTCTACCGATTCAGTTATTCTGCGTGGTCATATTCAGCAACGACACACAACAGACTGGTCACAACAATTGAATGGTCCGTCTTCATCGCATCGAACCACTACCGCGCTACCGAAACAAACGCGAGTCGCTAAGTAGAACAACTACGACCACCGGGTTTGGTTGAATTCCGCCAATGATTCTACTATTATGATGATAAATACTAATCTTTCTAGTGTAGTATCGTGCACAACTCTTCCTATCGCTCTATCTCTGTCTCCCGTGCGTGTGAGTGTCTGTTTGTGGATGAATTTAATCTCCCCTCCTCAAGGTAGGGTAATGTATAACGAGGAGAAGGAAGTATATAAGTAGTACATTCTATTCGCGAAGTTCATAAGATTTTTTGCGTGATTCATGTTAGTTGGTTGGTTGGTTTTTTTTTTGTTGCTTCTTTTGCTTGTTCTACCACCCCACCATGGTTCCGCGTGTGTATAATATAATTGTTTATCAATAGAATTATCTTTACAATTGTTTTCGTTTTACAAAAGTACGTGTGTATATTGTACGTATGCGTAAGCACACACAAATCACCAGTCAAAACGCTCGCGCGATCGAGCGCACGAGTTATTTTTCTTGTGTGTGTTTTTCGAGATGATCCTCTCCCCATCATAATTTCTTCAAAGTGTCCTGTTGGTTTGGTTTTTTTTTGTTTCTTGTTAGTTCCACATTATCTGTATCTATTTCAGAGTTTTATAACTTCAATCAAACATCTACTTTTCTGTCCTCTCTCTCTTTCTCTATTTTTCAGTTTACTGTAAATTGATTAACACTGTTCTAGCCATTCGTTCTTCGTTCGTTTTAAGAGCAGTTCAATAAATTGATCAAAGGTCGATTCACAAGACTACTTGCTTGTTCAGGCTCATCTAGAATAATGCTCTCTCCTCTCTCTCTCTCTGCTTGCTTCATCATCGGCCATATTACGAATAAACGAATATGGTGATAAATCGTATCATTATTATAATTATATCATATAAACATGGTCAGTCATTTGATTGGTTTTTGTTTTGTAAGAATTGTAAATATGTCGCTAAATTTGTTTTATGCTTCTGCATTTATGCCACGTCTCTGCCTGTGTGCGTGTGCGTGTGTGAGCTTGTTGCAGAATTTTTACATACAAGCACACCAGCAGCGTGCGCACTCACCCACCGCACCGCACCGCACCGCACACACACACACACCCCTCGTCTACATATTTGCATATTACATATACATCAGATTCAGACTCAAGAGGAATCAAGTGTATAACAACAATCAGCGTCAATATATGTGGTATGAAAAAGTTTATAACAAGAAAAATGATTTGCTGCTCGCCCGGCGCTCTCGACTAACGAAGCCGTCCACTGACTATTGCTTGATAAAGTATTAGTAGAAGGTGGATGGGGTGGGAAAGGGGGTGTGGAAATGTTATATCACGCATATGATGTACCAATGAGCGGGCGCATATGATATGTGTCCAAGATCAATTGTCGATGTCCACGCTACTCTCTCTCTCTACTCGCAAATAGGACAAACGGAAAACTCAAAACGATCAAACCCTACCCTATTTAGCTAGCTGGTTCACTATGCCCAACACTACCTTCTTCGCTTCGGTGTTTTCTTTTTGTAACTAAACGCTTTCTATACTCGTTCAATTCTGTTACATAGAGTTGCATTTTAAAAAGGCAAACATTTCTCCCTTCTCCTATTATTCCCTGTCCCATTAGTGAGCGTGTAATAATCCTTCAGTAGATGGATGTACCATGGACGAACTGATCGTTTCGAGGCGCAACAATCTTGAGCTTTAGGGCTCCACAGTCTGGCCACTCTGATGGAGCATAATAATGTGTTTGATAGTAGTACTAGTATTGTGTGACGAAGTAAACGAACACGTGTTTTTTTCCTGTTTGCATAGCCTACAAGAGTTCTGAACGTTCTGGTCCGAAACATTCTTCCTCACTTTCTCCCCTCTTCGCCTAATCTCATTCGATATGATTGATCGCGGTATAAGATGGTAAAGATGAACACAGAAAAATTCATTTCTTCTCTCGCATGAGGTGATTGATCATATATGATTTTTTTCATTTATTTTACTGTCCTTTTCTGTTCCTTTTTTCTCTCATTTCACTTTTAAGATCTTATGCTTCATTGTGTCTCACTCGCACTTCCCACATGCTACAGGGGAATTTCAGCACGTTTTACAATATTGTTGCTTTCCTGGTCGATGAAAGCGTGTGCGATGTCACCCTTGCTTTCCTTTCAATTACACTTATCAAATCTTACTAGTTTGCGAAAAAAGATCTTTCGCGTAAACCTTAACCTAGGGGTTTCTTATTAACCACAATATGTTTTATATATTGTATATAGGTTGATTGCAAAGCAACATCACAATTCTATTTCCACATTTCCTTAATCTTAGATTATTAGTAGTGTGTGGTGGTGGTGAGTGTGTCTCCTTGTGCATTATGAGCTCGATGGAACTCCTGCACGCAACACACAAACACACACAGCACACAGCACACATGTTTGTCCGTCGCATATCATCATTTGCTCGTTAGCTAACTCGTTTTACTATGCTTGTCGTAAGTTCTATCAAACAGCGCTAAGGATGGAGAAGAGTGTTTGGGGGAATGGAACAAGGGCGGTTGTAATTACTGCTATGGGTACGGAAGGAATCTGGCTCTACTATAAGATTCCTCGGCTTTCTACGGGGGGTTCTGAAAATTATGTGGAAAATTTAGCATTTTCCAGGGACGGCCGCAAAACCAGGGCCCCTTCCACCCAAAAGTTGGGCCGATTAATCATATTCTGCCACAGCGACAGCTCCTTGCCGGTCGAATCCATCCACTCGACCGCTCTGCCATTGTGTTTGCCTGTGCCGTAAGCAAAGCAAAACAAACCCATTGCAGCAAATTGAAGTGTCCCATTGTGGGGTTTTTATTTAATGAAAACAAATAAAAAAAAGAAAAAAGAAACATAAATTAACACAATAACATCCTCGTGGCTTGTACAGCCAACACTTCTACCGAAAGACTTACCGTTTCCGAGCGAAAAGCGAACGCCGCCTAAAAATTCGTTACTTGCCAGCCGATCGTGATCCCATATTGTAAGCTCCAGCGCGCGCTCAGACAGTTCTGCCAGCGAAACGTCTTCGTACACGAAGGTGTAATTCCACACCGGAGAGTTCGTTCGTTTGATAACGGGCGTTTTTTGTTTCGAGCTTCGATTCTTATCCGGTAGTAAATAGCTGTTATTGTAAAGGAAACAAGGGTCAAATTGGCTAAATTCTTTTTAAAAGGAATTCCCCGCGTTCAAACCCTCACATACCTCTTGCAGAACGCGTCACAGGTACCGTTCGACTTGATTGGTTGCAAGTGTTTTGCTTCCTTTACCAGCACGTGCAGTGCACCCTTGCTATGGCCGGAAAGGGTCGACGATGAGTTGGACGTGAGCGAGCGTGTGCTAAACTTGCGCAGGTTCAGCGTCCCGAAGCCACTGCTGGTCGAGCCACCGCTGCCACCGATAACGCCGCTTCCGGCACCCATGATGCCGCCCCCGTCGGCATCAGCTGAGACATACTTTAAGCCAACGATAATGTCGCCCTTGTACGCTGACAGATCTTCGAATGGTTCGCTCTAAAATGAAGCAAAAGTTAGGGCAATGTTCCGTTTCTGTTTGCGCCGACCACCAAGCGTAAAGCTACACCCCCTTACCCGCTCCTGAAGCTGATACCACTGAGGCTGCGGATTGTCAAACACCTTGTCCTGCAGACCCATCATCACCTCGCCGAGAAAGTCGTTCCTGCCAAACATGTCGGAATGCCACACCGTGATCCATATCGTGCGCGTTTGCAGACTGTTCAGGCTCATGTGAAACCGCAGCACTTCGTCGAACACCGGATTCAGCGTGTGTTTCTTTACCTTCGTCTTACGCTTACCGCTCTTCGATTTGTCCGGCAAAAGGTAAACCTACAAAATAAATTGAAATTTTAGCTCATTTTACATAACTACTCATGGTGACCGGGATCAAATCAGTCCAAACGCTCTCTGCCCCTACCTTTACGTAGGGATCGCTGCGGTTTCGCTTTGTATCGACCGCCGCCAAATCCTTGCACTGCTTCACGTGGATCTCGAGCGCGCCCTGCTTGTAGTTGTACTGCATACCGAATTCGATCTGTCCGCGAACCGTAACAGTACCATAGCGGCCCTCCCCGGCGCCGGAGTACACGCTCGCCATCGAGTCCGATCGTACACCGAGCGAGCTAAGGCTGGCGCGATTCTGATGCAGTGCCACCAGCCGGTCAATGTCTTCGTCCGACTGGGACGGCCAATTGTCGCTGGCCCCGCCGGCCGATCCGACCGGCGACGACACGATGCTTCCGCCCTTGTGCTGCATGCCATTCGAGGCCGTACCGTCGCCCTGCCGGTCGTAGCCGTCGCCCGCTGCCGAGCGCGAACCTCCGCTGCCGTGCGGATCGTCCTCGGTGCCAAGAGCGCCTGTCGATCCCGTCAGCTCCGGGCTATGGCTTTCCTCTGAAAAAGCGAAAAGGATTGATTAATTGGATTATTACGGAAAACGTTTTTTAGAATTTTTATCCAGTTAAACGCAATTGCAATTTGAAATCTCACTTGTGTGTGTGTGTGCGATACCTTTCTTTTACATACGTAAGATCAAGGTTGAACATGCTTGTGCACGAGTAGAAAAAAATCACATGCAAAAGCCAAACGAGGTAACATCCCAACCACAGTTACGCCGGTGGTGGTGGTTGTGATAAAGAGAGCCCTTCCCCGACCGTCTCTCTTCGCTCCAAGCTCATACAGGCGCTTTCGAGGCTAACCTAATTCGATCTCACCGAGGATCGCTTTGCTCTCCCGAAACGGAGAGGCCAACCGTTTCCGGCAGCAGACGCTAAACTTCTTGCGCAAACTATTGTCCCCGCTGCTAACGTCGTCCAGCTCGAGCGATTCGAGAAACCGATCCGACACTGACCGAAAGCTATCGTTCCAGCCCCAGCTAGCGTTTTTATTCAGCTTGCGTATGGTGCTCTTCTGCGACGGTGACAGCGCATCGTAATCGGGACCAGCCGCATTGGCCGAGCCGGCTAGGGCCACCGTGGTGCCGCCTAGCTGCAGTTTGTACGCCTCAAACGCGGCATCGACATCTTCGTCATCGTGGCCGCCCTTGCGCTGCCAGCACGATTCGGTGGAGTTACTACAGCACCGCCAGCAACGACACCACGAACAGCAGCATAACAAACCACTCCAGCGTAACAGGGCACTGCAGCCACATGTTCGATCAGTCGTCCGCGCTTCAGCGCTTCCACCACCTCCTTTCGCTGACCCTTTTCTACTCGCACAACAGCCAAACAGCTTCAATTTCCACCTTTTTCGGGTACGTTTTCTTTCCCTGCCAGTCGATCCTCCTCTATGGGCGGAAGCATTTCCCCTATTCGGTTCCTTGCGCGTATTGCTGTGCTGGGAGACAGTTCCCTTGGTTTCCTCTGCATTTGAAATGTTCACAACACTAACACTTTCTTTTTCCTGTGATTTAAAGTGTGAATAGCTGTGGACGGTGCGCTTTTTCTTCTTCCACCATTTCACTTTGCCCATTATCGTCCTTATCGACGCTCTTTATCACGCGCACACACACGATCACATTTTCACTCGAGCCTGATGCGAATCGAAACAGATCAATCGCAGGACGGGGACTATACGCTGTGCAGGTAGCTTCACACGTTTGTCTGCTGTGTCGATCACTTACATTTACCAATTGACGAGATTCAATAGTCGCTGCATATACCAGATTCGGTTCTACCCGTCTCCCGCCGCGAGCGATACAACCTTGTTCGTTCTCCACCACTGATTGACGACAATGACGACTACGGGCACATATGTACGGGTGACGCGATAGCATATCGAACATGACCATCCAATGCGAATTAACGCTTCCCCCGGTTGCGACACACCTATACACAAATCGCACTCTTCTCGGTGAGCAAATACATATGTGTTACGCCCTTACCCGAGACAAATATCTTCCTCCTCGCTGGAGGAGGAATATCACAGTGGAGCACAAATATAATTGACACCACGGGTCAACAATTACTCTCAATTGGCCCAGATCTAATGTGCCCTCTCAGAACTTCTAACGATCGTGATAAACTTACACACAAACACACACACACGTTGCAAAACAAGTCCGAACAATCGAATGGGGAGTTAAATTATAGATGAATGGTTAACATAATATGCAAGGAATTAATAGACTAAACTCTATTATTGGGCACTACGAGACGCATTATCGATATTATTTGATACCTTCTGCTTTTAGGTTCTAGTTTAAGAAGCAGATAATACACACGAAGAAATTGTCGGCCCTATGGTCTAACCTTCAAATGCACGGCTTCTCAACAACCAATCTAGGCTCATCCTGAGTTTAAATCTAGAAAGAACCATACGTAACTGTCTTTTCAAAAATCTTATTAAAACCCCCTCTTTATGGATGAAGATCGACTGAAACTCAACGATCGTGTACTTGTGAACATATGAAATACTGGGTGAAATACATCTCACAAACAAAATTGAAATCAATTGGAAATATATATATATATATATATATATATATATATATATATATATATATATATATATATATATATATATATATATATATATATATATATATATATATATATATATATATATATATACCATTCTAAACCAAAAGAAAGAATATTGCATAAAATTGAAGGAAAATAAATAAGTAGAGAATTAGATATACACAAAGTTACATACAACAAGGCGTTATAATTTACTTTTTGATGCGCTCCAATGACAATTTCATAATTCGTTTACGGTGAAATTTGATACTTCAGTGTAAAATGAGAAGAAAAAAATGTTAAACTTATTAATAATCTTAAATAATTTACTGTAGAAAACGTTTCAAATCGTTGAAGCATTGAATACTCTTTCATTTGATGTATAAAATGAAAACCACATTTTGGTATAAAAAAAAATTACTTAAAAAATTTACGTTTACTTGCTTTCGATCGCCAATTAGACCTTAAGGGCCGAATTAATCCACCCCGTCCTCCATTAAACCGAGTAAACAGCGACAGGATTGATAATTTCAATGTCTTTTGATGCATGAGCTGCTATACTGTTTTTTTTAGTTGGACTGCATGGCATTCTGTGAAAAAAGTGGTCTAATCACTACCAGACTTGAACAACCAAAATGAACAACAAAACAGCTATTTGGTGAACTAGCCAAAACAGCACGTACGCTGTGTAGCGACCGATTATCTATAGTCCAAAAGAATTTAGTTACGCTTGTCGTTTAGCAATCATGACGTTCTGAACCGAGCCTACAAAAACTCCTGTGAAACTTACCATTGGACAGTTGCTGCATGCGATTACGCCGCTCGCGCCTTGGATACGGTGGCTGCAGGCCCGGCGCGGACATGGCCCGCTTGGGCGCGGACGGTGGCCGATTAAAGCCCGGTGCCCGGTAGCGCGCACTTTTCACATTGTTCTGCAGGAAATGGTACACACTTTGCGACTTTTGTCCCATGCCCACACCACCACCACTACTACTACCGGTGGTAGCGGATAGCGGTTTGGAGGAGGCACCACTGACCACCAACGATGATCCCGGCGTGCCCGGGGCGGACGAGCCGGCGGACGAGGACGCTACCGACTGCATGATGGTCTGCAGATTCGAGGTCGGCAGTCGGGGCAGCGAGTTGGTGGTGCCGCTGGTCATCGTCGTGTTCTGCAAGCTACGCGGTAGCGTAGATCGAGAAGCCAAGACCAGCCTGTTGCTGCTGCCTCCCTTCATGACGCCTTCGTCCGAGTCCGTATCCTCCTCGTCGGCCGCCACACTGGACAATCGGCGCCGACTGCCCGACGTGGACGAGCTGGGCGGGTAGTGTTGATGGTGATGTTGCTGATGAGGTTGCTGCTGCTGTTGCACTTGAAGATATTGTTGATTATAATGGTGCGATTGCTGCTGTTTCGCCTCCCACAGCTCTTCCCGATCGCCGCCTATGCTGCCGCAGCTCCGTACGCGGTCCAGCTGCTCCTGGCTAAGGTTTTGATTGTTAAACAGCAGATCGCCGGCCGATCGGCGCTTCGCTACCAGTATCGATTTCGAGGAGGACGAGTTGTCCAGCATGGACAGCTTCGTGCGCGAGTCGCCGTTCGCGAGCAGCGCCGACTCAAAGCTTCCGCGCCACGAGAACCGCTCGTAATCGCTCGCTTCTCCTCGTTCCTCGCCCACCATATCACTACCGGTGCCGGAGTACGGATACTGATACTGTCCCTGCGTTCGCTGGTCGCTCAGCAGCAGGTCGTGGCTCTTGCTCCTCGGCAGCATCATTGCGTACGAGGCCGACGACGACGACGACATACCAGCAGCACCACCTTCGCCTGCTCCCATCTCATCCTCTTCCTCCGGCCCACCGGTGAGAGTGGTCGGACCGGGTGCTATCGCTCCCACGGCCGCCCCTCGTGCCCTGTGATGATGGTAATGATGCTGACGCTCGTTGCTCTCCGACGTACTGCTATCCTCATCGTCCTCCGTCGTGGTAGCCGAAATGTGCTGATGGTGATGATGGTGATGGTGATGCAGATGATGATGGTGGTGTCCCATTGCACCGGTCGCTGACGCACTAGCGCCGGCCGCACCAATTCCACCGCCCGGTAGCATTGTTTGACCCGACTTGCGGTGACTGCTGATACGATGCTGTTTCGGTGAGACGCTGGCGTGCGATTCACCACTGCTGACTTCGTGCATTAGCGCCACCAATCGGCTCCCGATATGGTGCATCACCTTCGCTATCAGCGGTGGCGACGAGGAGGAACTGTTCGCTGCACCAGCCGTGCCCGTAGCTGGCGATCCGTTCGCACCCGTATCGATGGGTTCGTCGCTTGTGTCCACCCTTGCTGGAGGCTCGCTCACAACGACCTTGGAAAGGGACGCCACCAAACGCTGATACACGAAGGCAGTCTCTTTGCTGAGTGGCGTTTGATGGTACGGTGGCTGATGCTGCTGCTGCTGCTGCTGAAGGTGATGATGGCGATGGTGCGCTATCAGCGGCGATTCTTCCTTCTGCGCCACCGTCACTAGGCCACCGTCGCCGATGTCACCCTCCTCGTCCTTGCGGGCGCTGCTCCCGTCAAACTTGCTAATGATCTGCCGACAGCTGGCCGAAATTTCCTCCTGCAGCCCGAACGGATTGCCACCGACGACGGCGGCCGCCGCTGCCGTCCCCTCCAGGTCGGAGCTGGTGTAGTCGGACGAGTCGTACGAGTCGGACCACGTGTCCTCGCTGCTCAGGTACTCGACGATCTCGCGCACCTGCTCGTCCCGTATGCCCGGCACCGTTTTCATCAGCCGCGTCAGCTCGCTCTCGAAGTACACCAGCTGGGGCGGTTTCGTACGCATGCTGGCGGCGCGCGGCCGAGCGACAGGCGTGCTGCCACCCTGCTGCGGTGTGTTCGACCCGCTCACGCCCGGCGTCGAGCCGGTCGAGTTGGGCAGCTTGCGCGTGTTGGCCGAGGCGGCCACGAGGGATTTGAAAAATTGGCGCATTTTCGACATCATCAGGTTCGTCTCCTCGTCCGAGCTCCAGTTGTTAAAGCTGTCCTTGCGCACCAAGTTCACCAGGCCTCCCTTTGGCAGACCGCCGGCCGAGCCGGGCGAGATCGGTGGCCGCGCGGTGACGCTACTTTCGGGCGCACGTTGCGCCTCCGCTGAAAGCATCTCGCTTCCGCCTTCTTTGATGTCCGCTTTGCCTTCCTCCAGGATGGGTTCCACCGTCGCCGTGGCGATTGCTTTCGAAGCCGAGCCCGCTTGGTCCTCCTTTAGCAAATCGTCGTTGCTGCCAATGAAGCCACTGTCCCGGCTGGTTTGCTTTCTCGAGTTTTCGATCCCTGCGACTGGTAGAAGCGATGGACTGCCAGGCGCCACCAGACTGCCACCCGCATCGAGCGGAATCGACGGTAGCGGCGTTTTTCGACTATCCTCCGACTCGGATCCAATCGCTCCCGGGCCAGCGTCCCCAACGAGCGCATGGTGCTGCTGCTGTTGCTGTTGCTCAGCCCGCGCCAGCGCTGCGTCCATCTTCTTGGCCATGAACTTTTTCTTCCGCTTGCCTATCGTGTCGTGCAGTGAGGCCGATTCCGTCCGTTCTTGGTGCGCATACAGCGCAGACGCCGATTCGTCGCAGGTATCTGTTTCGGAGGAGTTGTCCAAATCGCCGCTTCCACCAATGACGGCATTCCCTGAGCTGGGGCCACCACCACCGCCACTCCCGGCGATCATACCAGTCGCATCGTACGATGAACCACCACCGGACTGGCTAACGTTCGATCCGATCGACTCATGACCGTGCTGCTGCTGCTCCGACTCCTTCCCTGCCAGCAGCAGATTGTCCAGCGAGCTGTGGGACCGTGTCGCTCCCCTCGCCCTTACCAGCCGCTTGCGACGCTGCTCCGGACTAGCATGGCCCTCGCTATCACTACCCACGCTACCACCGCTTCCGTCCGATCCGTTGCCACCGCCTCCATTGCCAACGCCACCACCACTAGCGCCGCCGCCATTCCCCCGATCGCTGGTACTGTTGTACCCGAGGAAGCCGGTCAGGAAGTACTTCTCCAGCCGGGACGACGCCAAATCGGCCACCGAGTCGGCGGAATGGTCTCCCTGCTCGTCGTCCTCCGGATCGTGGCTTTCGAACGATGCTCCCGACAGCCGCGCCGCCGACGCACTTCCCGACGCCGTCCCACTGCCCAGCGAATCGTGCCCGTCGCTGCACAGCGAGCTGCTTTCTTCCGACATTTCGCTCTGCTCGTCGTGCAGCATCATGCCGTACCCGGTTCCTCCCGCCCCATCGGCGCCATCCACAGCTCCGCCGTGCTTGCTCGAGCTGCCACCACCACCACCACCAACGTCCCCGCTGAGTCCGTAGAAAAAGTACTTCTCCAACTCGGAAGCCGACAACCGATTGGCCGGATCGCGCCGATTGTCACCATCGTCGTCATCGTCGTCCTCATCGTCTCCGCCGCGGCCGCCAGCGTCAAAGCCATGCTCACCACCGCCAGCTCCCCGTGCACGGCCCCGGCCCCGCTTGCGACCATGCGTCCCTGCCGATCCACGACCCTCCATCTCGCTATCCTCGCAGCTTTCCTCCACGATCGTGTGGAGCGTAAAATCGATCGCCGTCCGGTTGTAGCCGCGAAGCTCCTCCTCGCGATCGTTCGCGAACGACATCTCCTCGCTCGAATCGTCCAGATCGGAATCGGTCGCCGTGGTCGTGGCGAACTCCTCCTCGTCCTGGCTAATCTCCTCCACCCACGAGTCATCGTCGGCCAGCCCATCCTCCAGGCAGATCACCGCCGACAGTGTGGCCGAGCCGGTCGTTACGGTAACGTTTTCACCCTGCGTCACGTTACCGTTTTGCATGTCATCACCGTCATCATCGTCGGCCTCGTAACGTTCCATCTCACTACTGTACAACTGAGCCGCCGCTGCTTCCTCCATCGAGTCAAAGCTCACAAAGTTCTCACCACCATCACTACCAACACCATCCGCCGCCGCGTCGTCATTTTCACCTTCCCGCTGGACGGGCACACATTGACGCGGGTACGATTCATCACAGTCACTGCCACGATCAACACTGTCGTCACTACGGGCGCCCTCGTCCATGACGGGGCGGTGGTCCAGCTCCAGCGGCGCTCCAGCAGCAGCGATCAATGTCGTCGCAGGGTTTTGTTCATACCCCTCCGTTGAACTCTTTCGATCGTGCTCAGCAGCATCCGCACCAGCAGCAGAAGACGACGATGGCTGCTGCACTGCTGCTGTGGTGTGTACGTGGTGGTGCTGCTGCATGGTACCGCTACCACTACTACCCGCCGGACGCTGCGCTGGCAGACATTCTGGCAGACTGGGGCAGGTCGTTTCTGTTACACTCGCCGTCGTGTGCTTCAGCAGCAACTGCTGCTGCTGCGTGACCTCATCGGGTACAACGGCGACGGACGGCGAAAGAACGTGAACCACTTCTTCCTCACTGGCCCGCTCTGCTGGCCCGCTTTCGGGTAGCACCAGCACCGTTGTGGGGGTGGAGGAACTTGCTACGTTTACCTGTATCTCGGCCGTTTCTTCGTTCGTTTCGCTGCCGTCGTTTACACTTTCTCGATGATCACTGGCAACGCGAGACGATGGACCAGCTGCCGTGATCATAACAAGACTCGTGAACTTGTTGCTGCTGTTACCGTTGCTGCTGCTTTGGGGTGTAGTAAGGGGTGATCTTATGTCGCCCAGGGCAGCAACCGAGCAACCCGTACTGCTGGTCGTGGCGCCACCACCAACACATTCACGCTCCGTCGTCGCGTCACTGACGCAAGCATTCGCGCACCCCTGCGCTGGTGTTGGTGTGCGCACGCGATACACACCTGTAACGCTGCTAATGCTATTACCGTCCGTGCACGACGACGACTCGCCCGTTTGATGGTGTGCGTGGTGTTGTGGTTTCTCTTCCACTTTTATGCTATCGCCCTGCTGCTGCTGCTGCTCGGGAGGGTGTTTCTGCTGGCAACAATCTGCATCGAGCGCAAGCGTGTCGGGTGCACCTTTCTCTTCTAACTTTTGCTGCTGCTGCTGCTGCGGCGGTTCGTTGTGTGCGTACGTTTCACCAGCATTCGCGCTACGTTCGATGTTTGCTGGTGGGCTGCTGCTGCTGTCAGTATTGCCGCTTATGCGGCTTCCTCCTTCCACCTCGTCGTCGCACTGCCGTTGTTCCACATTGCTGCTGCCCTGCTGCTGTTGCCCGTGATCTACCAGCGCCTTCGCTGCGTTGGCCGCTTCGGTCGTTGGTGGGGCGGACCGACGTCCGCTGCCTACGATCGATTCGTTCTGCTCTTCGATTGACACCTCCGCACTTTGGCGAACCAATTTATCGTCCGTCTGCTCCTCCGCCCGATCGGGGGATATGTTTTTCACTCGCTTTAGCACCACTATCCCTCCACTACCACCACTGCCGTCGTCGTCGTAGCCCCCCGCGGGGGGAAAGCCTGCAACCTCACCGTAACGGCGACGGTTCGCTTCCGCCTTTATCGATTGATTGTCGTTGTTGTTGTCGCTGTCGGTATCGGTTGGCCCTTCGCCATCATCGTCGTCACTGCTGCCGCTGCTGCCGCTGCTCCCCCGTCCCGGATTAATCACCATTACTGCGCTGAACCGCTTCCCACGGCTACTGCTACCACCAGCACCGCGTGGTAACCTTCTTTCCTCCTCCTCGTCGTCATCACCGTCAAAGCAACAACCGTCATCATCATCATCATCATCGTCATCATCTTCCCGTCGCTCGCCGCCGTCCTCGCTGTCCGACGACGCGGAGGAGCTGCTGCCCCTTTCCCTCAGCGACGAGGCGGCGGACGAGGCCGAAGTGGCGTACGGACTGTTGCTGTTGCTCCCGTCGGCCAAATGGAACGAGTACTTTCCCACCCGGACTTTACGGATGCCGCCACCGCCTTCCTCTCCGTCCTGCTGCTGCTCCAGGGCGGCGGTGGTGGTGTTTTCCGCTTCACTCGACGATGCACTCGACGATGACGGTGAGGATCGGCCGCCCGTCTGGGCCAGATGGTACAGCAGCTCGTACTGCAAGTGCCCATCCGGCTGGCCCTCCCCTACCATCACCATCGTGCTATTTTTAGAACCCTTCCCCAACCACTCACTACGGTCGCACTGTTTCACCTCCTTGCGTTCGCTTGCTTCCTCCGCCCCGCGGGAAGTCGTCGCCATCGCCGCTTCCCTTGCTTTCACTACTGTTTCGTTAGCCGCGGGCGGCGTATCGTCGCCATCGTTTACCGTTCGCTTATCGATTCCCGCACCCGGTCGATTATCACTCGCAACTCGATTGTCGTCGCCGTTCGCCATATCGCGCGCTGCCCCAAACTGCTGCGCCGCTGAAGCTTCTACGCTTTGTTGTGGGGCGGTCGGCGGTTCGCGCTGCTGTAACGCGATATCGGGCAACCCGTCGGGCGACACAATGGCAAGCTGCTGCTCCATCGTATCTAATCCTGCAGCACCGGCTGCGGCGATGGTGGTGGTGCCCCCAGCTGATGACGGTGCCGATGATGATGTTGCCGCACCACTGGCACGTACATTACTGTCCGGCGCAATCTCGCGTGTTTCGGGCCGACGCGAGCGGCCACCGCTATTATCTTGCGCTTGAATGGCGATGATATCGTTCGCTGCGCTCGCCGTAACCGGAACGGCGGCCGTAACCGGGAACTCACCTGCGCGCACTGGTGGTACAACAACACCGCCCCGATGTAGCAGTTGTAGTGCAGCGGCAGCAGCAGCAGCATCAGCTTCGTCAACCACCGATGACGACGACAACGAATCGCGATCAGATGAACGCAACGAAGAACAGCGGCGGGCGCTATCACTTACACTACCAACCGCACCAGTAGGCGACGATGGGGCTGCTTTCTGCACATGCACTCTACCACCAACACCAACACTAACACTGCCAGCAGTGGACGCGTTTGATGCACTGACTGCACCGACAGTCGACACAGGGCTCCGACCAGTTCCGAATACACGTTCCGATTCCGCACCACCACCACCACCACTACCGCTACCACTCTTGCTGTGTCGCGCAGTAAGATGCTTGCACGTGCGCACTTTCGTAGCCGCATTTCGCTCATTATCGCTGCTGTCATGGCTTTCGGATGTGGCACAGGTTGCTTCGAGCAGTTCGCGACGCGCACTACCACCACCAACACGGCACGCACATTTCGGATAGTTGGGCAGCTGCTGCTGCTGCTGCTTTCTGCCTACGGTCGACGGTTCCGGTTCCGGAGCAACACTACTACTGCGCACGCTCGCCGCCTCACTTTCGGCAAACTTTTGCCACAACTGCTGCATTAAATCCGTGCGTATCGCGAACTCTGCCGATGCGCCACCGGCCAGCGTGTCTGCCGTAGCCCCACCAGCGCCGTGCATTAGCAGCAGCTGCTGCTGCTGCTCGTACAGCCAGCTCTGGAAGGCTGCAATCGGCACTGGGACGGGCACCGGCACCGGTATCGGTACGTACTGCATCTGTCGACGGTTGCAGCACTCACAGTGACAGAACGGCTGCGACGACGGCGCGGACGTTGGTGGCTGAGTGTCGGGCTTTCGGGCGCCGCTCGCTTTGGCCGTGCTACCGGTCGCCGCGTTCGCGCACTGCCCGTGGGATAATCCTTCACATTTCCCCAGGCCCGTTGCCATTGCAAGCATCTCGTAGAAGAAGGCACTCTTCGCTTCGTCCGCACCGGGCATCATGTCGGGCTCGAAATAGTCCCAGTCGCACTCGTCCAGCGAGGGAGCGGAGGCCGCCGCCGAGTAACGGTGACGCCTGGCATGCCGCATCGCGGTCGAGGACGAGGTCGAGCTGCTGTCGTACTCTTCCTCCTTGCTGGACGAGTCGGAGCTGAAGAACACCAGCCGGTACTCTTCGTAGTCGGGCGGTAGCATCGCGGCTGCTCCGGCTCGAACGCTCTGCTGGCCACCGATTGATTGCATCCGCCCAGCAGCTTCCGTTTCCGACGACGAGTAGCCCCCGAGCGTGCCGGACTCGTCGGTCAATCCATCCGCACTGCTATGGCACTCGTCTGTAAGTGAGGGGTCGTGATTGCGCCAGTGCAAAACACGTGGAAACCGGGAATCGTCCCCCAAACGGGATGACAACGAGATGATTTATAGAACAGAAGAGAAACGTTTTTTCGTCAGAACAAAAGAGACACGCAAAAAAACATACGCACAACGCTATACCTAGGTCTACCACCGTACTCTAAAGCTCGTCACCTTCAACTGTTAGGCACCAGAACACACCAGAGAGTAGAAATATTAGCACATTATACACGCATTGTTCTACACAGAGAGACACACAGAGAGGGAGAGAGCGAAACGCAAACAAACCCGAGCCCTGCAGCGCAGCGAATGTTAGTTGAGCGGTTTGGAATTAGAAGCAAAGGTTAATTCTAGTACGCAACCGTACTTCCCAACACACCTACGACACGTGCGTTCTTGCTTCCAAAGGCACGCCACCTACTAAACAGCTTCCCACACCCGTTATTAGGCACTCATTAGCGACGCTTCTACTGTTACATACACTCCACACCACACACACACACAAGCGGATTTCAAATACATTATTCAATATCATCATTACAACACACTTACGGTTGGCATTGGATGGTTTGCACTTGTTCTCTTCCCGGCGCTGCAGTACCACCTTCTTGAAGATGACGGCGGCCGCTTCGACCGCATTCTGGATCTCCGCCTCGCCCAGCGTGGTTTTGTTGTCCTTCTGTAAGAGCAAAGCAGGCAAGCAACAAAAAAGTCATGCATTACTAGTTCATACAATTGTAGAATCAAAAGAGCTGATATTTTAATTGAATCAATTTACTTGAACGCGTGGATTCAAAACCGAGTCCCGGGTTAAATAATGGACAACAAATAAAAACTTTAAAAAATAAGTATTGGTATAGTTTCAAACGAACGATCGATCACGACCGATAGCTCATTATGTGCAATAGTTCACGGATGAACTAATTGTTGGTTCATTTTTGGGCAAAATTTGTCCTCTGAGGGACTGTTCAAATTAATTTGTGTTCATTTCAGAGTCTTTCTGGTTCATTTTAGATAATTGTATATTCATTTCATTTCAAATTTTTGTTTCCAGGGTCCTACTAGATATTCATCCTGTGTTTATACACTGTTAATGTTGAAATTGTATCAAAGAGACGTGTTATACCCATACTGCTATAATCAAAAATGTAGAATGTATTCATCGATCGTTTGTCAAATCTCAAGTTACCCATACAGTAATAACTGGAGCGAGTCGATCGGTTGTATATTCAATGTATGCGTTAGCATATTTGTAAGAAATGGTAAGATTTTACATAAGATCTGCTGTAAACAAAAGTCGTCATCAGGTTGTTAGAAGAACATGACATGGAAATAAACAAAATTAACTATAAAATACTTCATTAAGTTTAACAATTATGATCTCAAAAGGACTGGTTTGTTCCTGGTTTGAATAGAGTAATTTTAGAAAAAAAAACATAAACCATTTTTTCAACCGTCATTATATCACAAATCAAAAATTATGTTATACATATGACTGAAGATTATTTTTCTTCATCAAGTTCATCGCAAACTATCGACCATCATCGATCGTTGCTCAGTATAGCCTCATTATAAAATCACGTAAAAAAAAGATTGAATAAATGAATGAATCTGCCTGTGTGATTGATGATCCTTTTTCGTTGTTGTTAAGATCTAACTAGATCATGTCGTCTTACAAACGTTTTATTTTACTATAAAATTGATGTTTTTGCCATTGGTTAAAGTTCCCGAATCGGAATCATACTACATCTGCCATTGGCCATGACGATTCATGTGCGCGTTCGACATTAAAACTGACCTAACACAAGTACCAAAAGATCCAATAAAAAAAAATCATTATCCTTGTTGGCACGATATCGACCTCGTGCGAAATCTGTCAGGCGATTGTTGACAAATATCGAGCTATCTTGATAATAGCTCGAATAAGTCACAATAAACCCCTCAGATGGCGCTATAACATATAGACAAGGACGAAAATACGAGACAGCTAGATCTCCAACATTAGGGCCAATTAGGAGAAAGTTCATCTACAGTCAACTTTAGGGCAAACAAGGTCAAGGAGATCAGCTGATCGAGTAAAATGCCGCCATCGCAAAAGGGACAGTAGCAAAAGTCAAGCGAAAGAAGAAAGACTATTTTTTGGACTGTGCGGCGAAAACCCTATATGCGAGAGCCAGTTGCAAGAAAGTCTACAAAGCTACCAAAATAAACGGATTGTTACCAGGCGTAACAACAATCCTTGAGATTAAGAGCCCGAAAAAACTGCCTTATAGTATTCTTCTTCTAATTTGGCGTAACGTCCTACGCGGACATGCCGGTCTATATATATATATATATAGGCTTTCGAGACATAATTCATTACCACACAGCCGGGTAGTCGATCCTTGCTACTAGAGGACGGTCCATTCTAGGCTTGAACCCACGACGGGCAAGTTATTGAGTCGTTCGAGTTGTCGACTGTACCACGGGACCTTGTAATATTCATGAACTATAACATAATCGGAGCGGTCCCGTACAGTCGTCAACTCGCTTTTGGAATGACTATTCATAGAAGATTCAATCGAATCGTATCGTGTGATGGACACTAATCACTAACTGTGATACATGATACACGAAACTTTTTAAACGGATCAAATGTTAAAAGAAACCATGATCCTCAAACCATTTTAGAATTAATTTGCTAAAAATATTGATTGGATAAGGATTCATTAACTATCAAAGAATGCACAAACTAGAGGTGTGCCAAATGAACCAGAACCATACGGTTCATTCAGTTTAAGTGAAAAAATGAAAGAGCCGGTTCACAAGAGAAGAATGCTATGGTTTTTTTGATACACCAAAATTTAAAAAAAAATCATGAAAATGAGTGCTAACATTCATGGTCATTTTGAAATAACGAATAGAAAACCCTTCTAACATTTATGGTCATTTTGAAATAACGAACAGAAACCCTACCAACATTCGCAAATTTAGAGAAAAAAAAACCCCAACAAATGGTCGATTTTAAACCGTTTCTGTGAATTGCTTTCTAGGATCAAATTGTAGACTGTCAATATTGGCTTGCTTTTCATGCGATTATCCAACGTATTAATCTTTGGTTCTTCCGATTCACAGACTTTACAGGCATTGCTGTTTTGCAAAAGAACAAAAGAATCACACTCAGTTCACTCACGTTCACTTAAAAGAACCGAAATGCCCACCTCTAGTATAAACTATCACTTAGCACTCCAGTAAACTATCACCTCCGCACTTAACATCAAAACTCTTGTTAGGTAACTTGATGACTCTTTTGACTAAACGATTAGCCGAAATTAATAATCTTGGATCTTTTATAATATTTTACAAGAAACACTGATCAAATCAGACGTGTTTATAGTGAAAATATTGAATAACTGCAATAGCTTTCAATTTTAATGGCTTTTATGGCTAATATTGTGGAACAAATTGTAAGTTACTGCTATAAGGTCAACTTTCCATAACTATTCTCGATTATCTTACGAAAGAATTGTAATTTTTAATTCAAACTAATATACAAAAAATAACCATGAATCTTCTTTGAGAATCATAAAATTCATGATCGCAAATATTCAATATTGACCACCAATTTAAATCTTTAGAAGCTTCACAAACGATCATAAACGTTTTGCACGGCTCAGTTTCATGATTCGATTCGTATTTTAAATGATTCTCGTAAAACAAGTTTCAACCCAATCACAACATTAACGCCATTCTTACCGAGGAGGGCGGTTTGTAGGTGAGGTTGATATGCTCATCGCTGCTATTGTCGTCCGACTGATGGCCGGCACTCTCGGAGAAGATACCGTCGTCGAGCGATTTCGACACGTCCACGTCCTGCCCGCGGCTGCCGTACTTTTCCTCCATCAGCTTCGACGCCACAATGTCCAGGCTTTTCGAGTCTCGCTTCTGCAGCCGCTGGCGCTGCAAAATCTGCTGGAAGGCCGATATCTTGCGCTGACCAAACGACTGGAAGCCACCGATCGCACCACCGCCCGTGCCGGCCAGTCCTCCACCGCCACCGGGCACGTTACCGGCGAGCGTCGTAGCCGACCCGCCGTAACCGCTGGTGCGCGTGTTGTTGCTGCTGCAGCTCGACTCCGTCACGATGCCGGGCGAGACGGACGACGGGCCGCCACTGCCTGCTCCGGTGTCCGGTGTCTGGTACTGTTGTGCCCCGTAGCTTCCCGGCTGCAGGTTGGACGCTTTCGACGTGATCGTACCGCAGTCGAACGATTTGATGTTCTTCCTGCGCGGCGAAGTGCTCGACCCGATCGCCGACGATGGTTTGTGCTGACGATCCTGCAGCTCCGTCAGTGGTTTCGGTGAGGGAATTTTGCTCGAGTCAAGCTTTTTCGAATTATACACCTGTGAAACAATTACAGTAGAACGATTAGGTTTCTATCGCAGAGCACCCGGCACCCAGCACGCTTACCTGTGTATCCTTTTCCGGATGTGACAACGACCGACGAGTGATCGGTTTCGGCGGCTTTGCAGCAGGTGCCTCCTCCGAGATGGAGCGCATCGTTTCCGGTTTCCTTTTGGTCGGCTCACTAACATGGGCAGCAACTGCTGGGCCGCCGCCAATAGCACTATCGACGCCATCGATCATGGCACTAGTGCCGCCACCTCCCAGCTCGTCCTGATGATCGTACACATCGCGCGATTTCCGGCGTGATCGCAACCGATCCTTTCTATTGGCCATTCCGTAGCTAACGCCCGGCGTTCCGCCCACCGAATCGGGACTGGAATCGTTCGGTACAAATGGCAGCCTTTGCTGCTGCTGTTGCTGCTGCTGGTTCTGCATCAGCATGAACGCTTCGTTGCCGCCTCGTGCCGCCTCCTCACCGTCCTGATAGCTGACCGTCTCGATCGGTCCGAGCGAAAACTCTTGATCCTCGTCGTAAAACTCGTCGTATCCCGACGACGCTGCTGCTGCTGCTGCTGGTCCACCGCCGTACAACTCGTAGCCCATCATCATCGTACCGTCCTCCGCCGCCGCCATCGTTTGCTTCGCCTCGGCGAACGTTTTCTGTTTGGGAGATGAGGAGGAGGATGATGAGGTGGTGGTTCGTTTGTCTGCGGTGTGCGGGCCGTGCCCGGCAACGCTATGACCAGCGCCACCGATCAGCAGCTCGTCCCTCACGTGCTCTTGACGTACCAGTCTCGGCGAGCGGCTGCCGCCCGGTCCGCCGCCCCCGGTCGGTATTTCCGGCAGCATGCGGCGCCCCTCGCTCACCGTACCCATGCCGAGCAGGGCGGGCGGCGCGCGGGCCGCCGGCGCCATCGTGTACTCCTCGTTGCTGTGGCTGCGCACCTTGATCATCTTCGAGGCGACTGCGGACGCGAGCGAGGTCGAGGAGGAGTGGCTAACGCCGGCGATCGGGCCGCCGCCGCCGATCGCCGCTCCCCCCACCACACCACTGCTGACGGTCGATGCCGAGGGCGAGGTGTTGAGGTGCGTCGGGAAGTGCTGCTGTGAGTGGAAGGGACGTGGTGCGGGTGCGGCAGGTTGGGGAAAGAGAAAGGAGGCTTTCTGGCGCGGCGAGATCGGCATAAACTTCGGCCCGTGCTGGTGCACCGACAGCGAGTTCATCGTGACGCCGGCCGGCGCTCCCCCGGTGCCGGTGCCGTCCGTGCCGACCAGCGAGCTGCAGGAGGAGGCGGCGGCCAGCGCCATCGGCAGCAGCACCGGCGCCGACTGGGGGCCACCGGGCGCGGCCGGCTGCTGCTGCTGCTGCTGGGCGGGGGCCATGGCGCCCGCCGGAAGCGTGTTTTGGCGTGCAAAGTCGGGAGAGCGCTTGATGCTGTGCGGTGACAGTTGCTTTTTGGGAGGGGAGGTGGGAAGCAATTTCATGTGCTGCTCGGGATTGGGGAGTGTGGCCTGGCGGGTCATTTGGTAGCTGCCGGGGCGCGCTCCGCCCCTACCGCCCGGCCCGACCTGGTGCGGGCTGGTGCCGGCGCTTTCGCTCGCCCCCGGGCCCGACTCGGTCCCGCTGTCGGGCGACTTGTTAAACACCAGCCGGTTCGGGGAGGTGGGCAGCTGGCGCTGCTGACCTACCGGCGGAGGCCCCTGCTGCTGCTGCTGCTGCTGCTGCTGTGACTGCAAAGGCTGCGTTGACAGGGACGAAGAAGAGGGTGAAGAATGGGATTGGATCTGTAATAGGAACGGGTCGTTCGTGTTCGAAGGAAAGGTGGACTGACGTACAAAGGGGGGAAAGCGCTGCTGCTGCTGCTTGGACATGATCGTATCGAGCCCGTCCCGCTCCGGCGACTTCGAGTACAGATTGGTCCGGCTGTTCGGCGAGGAGGACATCATTATCTTCGGCCCACTGCCATGCAGCGGTCCACCGCCGCCGCTCCCCCCCTCCAGCTGCATCTCGTTCGGTTTGCAGGGCAGCGTCGACTGTCGGCGTATTTTGTAGCGCGCCGCGAGCGGCGACCGATGGTCCGACCCGGTCTCGTTGTCCGCCTCATTGTCCGTGTGGTACGGGCTGGTGCCGTACTGGGGGCTCGGGCTGAGCTGCTGCTTCGGCGACACGGACGCGGCGCCCGGCGGCATCAGATTGTTATTGCTGCCGTAGTAGATGGCGCCACCGTCCGGGTTCGGCAGCGTCGACTGTCTCGGGGGCATGGCGCGGCGCAGGGCCGCCGACGGCCGGTGATTGCCGCCCATGTGCTCCTCCGCCGCCGCCATCGCCTCCTCCTCCTCGCCGTACTCGTCCTCGTCCGCCATCGAGAGGGGATTGAAGTAGGGATGCTTCACCAGCGACGGGTAGCTGCTTTGCGACTGCTTGCGGGGCAGGTGCGGGTTCGGGTAGGGCTGCACGTCCGGGTCGCGCGTGGCCCCGTTATCATCTTCTGCATCTAAACAAAACAAAACACGACGAACCATGGATTAATTAAGGGGTGCAGTGCAGCAAATTCCCTTTGTTCCATCTCTTGCTCTCGCGGACTCCCGTTGCCCGTTTGCTCCGGGTCCTTTGGCAGAGCGGAGATGAAATGCCACTACCCAAAGATGATCTCTACCGAGCCTACAATGATACAAGGAGCAAATAAAGTTCCCTCTTTTGTGCGCTAGAGATGGAGTAAAAGCGGATGACGATGGAGCGATATGGCTACAGAAGAAGAAAAAAAAAGCACGGCAAAAGAGCATGAAAAGACTACAGAAATCTACAGATGAGCAGCGGCGGGATGATTCTCCGAGTGGTCACTTCCACCTTCATCCCTCCCCCAGTATCCTCCCCCTTTGGTGGATGAAAGATGTAGTGCATAGTTTAGATGATGGCGATGATGGGCGACCGATAAACAACACCCTGTGTTTCGCTCTCTCTCTCGCTCTGGTTCGATGATTCCTGCGGCGGTGACTTACTGGATATTGTCCACGAGCGGCGTATGCTCTTCCTCAGCCAGTCCGTCGTCGCGGACGTCGTCGCCCCGGCCGGTAGGTAGTCTTTCGAGATGGAGCTGCGCCGCTTCAGATTGCTATCCGCATAATCGCTCATCCAATCGCTTTCGTCGGCCAGCTGGCTCGGTCGTTCGGGGCTGCAAAAAAAACCGGAAAAAACAGTAATGAGCAACACACACAAACTTTGTTGCGTAGGTCTCTAAGAACTGTGGAAATGGTACGACTGGGAAACACTCCCTTGAGAGCCCAACCTTGTTGTTGAAAGTGTGACTTTGTTCAAAGGAGAGCCGTTTTGGCCGGGGTGGGGAGATGGAAGGAAAAGGGAGGTAGTTACGAAATAACTGCGAAAATGCGACAAGCAAACCCCGAAAATTGCCGCATTCCCACAATATACCAACGCGTCTGGAGAGAGCCTTAAATAAATACATTTTGCCCGCCGCCACCACCAGCAGAAGGGAAGAAGATGCTACAGTGCGCCGCTAACGCCTATTTGAAGAATGATAAGTCACGTAAATTAATATTCCCAGTGCGGGTATATACACACACACACATTGACACACAAACCCACCGGGCTGCTCTTTGCCGTGTCTTCTGTTTGCGGAAATGGATGTTTCTGTTGGACTTTTCGGGCGGAGTTCAAACTACCTTGCGCGCGTTTTGGGCCGTTGCGCAAAAATCGAACAGCGCACGATAGAACAAAAAAAACTTACTAATCGGCAAGACAGGAGGAGAGAGCAAAAAAGTGTGCAATTAGTACCTTGCCACGGTCGAAAGAAATCACAGCCACACACACACACACGCGCAGTGGGGTGGTTGTAATGTGTGGTGGTCGTGGACGGCCTCATATGCATAAAAATGAGTCGCGCATTCTCTTCTTCGCGCGCCCGCGTGTCCGCGGCTGGACGTCTTGTGCGCACACAAGGGCAAACACACAACGGCACCACACAGCAACACACAAGCACTCCAAATGCACCTTCTAGGGGTGGTACGTATGAGCGTGTGTGTGTGTATGGCATTTCGCTTACGGTTAACCCGGTGCGCATCGCCTCGAACCACACGCAAAAACGGCGGCGGCGGCGACAGTCAAGTGACACTTGTTCGATTTGATTGGAATCCTGCATTGGCATGGCAACGACGCGCAGCACGCTGGAAAGATGCGTTTGTCGATGCAATGTGGAGGGGGGGGGGGGAAGCGGGGAGGTTTTAACGCCCCCTTCATTCGAGCGTACACACACGCACACACACACACAAGCCGTGTATTATCGTTTTCTAACAATAAAGAACGTGCGCTGCTTTTTTTGTCTTCCTTCCACACTCTCTCAACGGCCATTGATCGGAAGTGACCGGGAATTGTGAAAGGAAACAAACACACACACGCACACACACACACACATGGGTCGAGGCTTTTCACCCCGTTTTTCGATGCTAAAGGATGTGTGTGAACACACCACACCACGAGCCATAATTAACCATTCGACACATGTCGTCGATGTCGCTCTTTGGATCTTCACCTTCCCACCCACCCCCTACCCAAGGTATCGCTTCTTCGCCACAACTCAACGAACCTTTTCTTTGCGTTTTTTTGTTTTGCTGTTTCAAGTCCATTCTTGGCCGGTTTATAGAGGACAGTGTCGGATGGGGTGGAGGGGGAGATGGTAAGAGAGGGAGAAGGTTTCTCCTTTCAATTTCAAGCTGGAGAGATGAAGCCGAGCTCGGCTATTTTTAAACACCGCAGCAGCACACCCGCAGCTTTCCGTCGTCCTGATTAAACCCCGTTTGCAACGGGGAGCGAGCAAGAGTAGGGAAGGGAAGGGGTAGAGTGCGGGTCAAACTCACCTGCGCGCTTAATTCCACTACAATCGAGAGGTTGTTTTCTGTTGTTTCTGACCCAAAAAATCGGACGACCGCACAACACACACTTTGCTGTTTGAAACGGTTATCCTTTTGTTGTATCGCTTCTTCTTCTTCTTCTTCTTCCTCTTCTTTATTCTACCTTATACCTAACACAACACACAAATGATTGTCAAAACGCACTTGCTACTGCCGTTGGTCACGCACACGCGAGATTCAATGGCCTCCGCCACGGTGATGCAAAAGATCTGGCCCGGACCATTCAACGCACCACGCAGAAAACGGTCTTGCCTGCTCAACTGTTGCTTGCGTTCTTTACCATCCATACACACAGAACCAGTCCAGCAGCGCCACCGCCACACACGCTCGCTCAGTAAACGCGCAGACCCCACACTCGCATACACCTGCAGCAAACACACACACAAAAAAGCGTCACAACGCACGCACACACATGTACGTTCTTCGTTCAAATTTATTCTCGTGTTGAGCGAGTGTGTGTGTGCCGTGTAAAGTTGTTGCGCTATACACACAAAGAGCGCCCCGTACACACGCTGACTAAGCGAATGGGCCCAGATGGCCCCGCTAACGTTTGTGTTGACAGCTCGCGTGCTCGCGAGCTTTTGGGAGCAAGTGTGCGAGAGCCACGGCCACGGAAAAGCTTCACCAGATGCATGCTATCTCGCTCTTTCGCACTCACATCGCCGATGGCAGGTGAGAAAGGGGAAGCAAGATCTTGCTCTGCTGCGCTTCCGAGAGAAAGAGAGAGAGAGCGAGCGAGAGAGCGAAAGCTGCTGCCGAACGAGAGCGAGAGTGTTTTGACATTAGAAAAGGGGAAGTTACGGTGAAAGCTCACAAACGTCGCCCTGGGGAAAGGGAAATGTATCCCGGGAAACACAGGATCGAGCGCGTGCGGCATACACAGACGCGGTGGCCCACCTGTACGTGTGTGCATTTGTTTTGACGCGCGCAGGTGTGTGTGTGTTTATGGTGCGAAAGCAAACGGGCTGCCGCACTACCACACACACCCGGACATGTGTTGCTTCATCTGACAGAGGGCGCCTGTTGCTAATCGCGTTGCCTTGTGTGCAGCAAGCAACAGCTCCAGCGGTCCTTGTTTTTTCTCCCCCCTTTCATCTTCGTCTATCACACCACTTTACGTAATGTCACCGCGCTTGTGTGTGTGTATGTGGGGGGAGGATGGGACACATCTTCTAGGAAGCGGTGCAACAGATTTTCTACCCACCACCGGCCCCCTTCCATCTGTTTTGTGTGCATCTTTTGTAAGCACACTGTCGCTACTATGACACGCTGTTCGCAGAACGATTGAAAACGTTCAACTCTTCATCTCTCCTCCCTCCTCTCCCACTTCACCTACTGCAACCACCACCCGCCCAGCCGGGGTGTAGTTTGGTCCGGGAGCACCCAGCGTTTGGCTCTCGCCCGGGAGTGTGAGCGGAGCTGTTTTGTACGTGTGTTTTCGAGCTGACGCTGCCGTTGCCGTTGCTGTCGGTGCTGCGGGCGGAAATTCCGTACGCTTTTAACTGAGATCGTGTTCTCTGTGCTGTGGGTGATGCCTTTTTTAGCCATGCTGCCGCGCGCTCTGACTCTATCAATCAAACTCAACTGCAGCATCCACGCGTCCCTTTGGTTTCTGCCATTGAAATGCTGTCTTAACCCTTTGGGTTGCCGCCTTTATTTGACTTGGATTTTTACATGTTATGAAATTGCGTTTTTTCCTATAACACTGTTTATGCTAGCAAAGAGATGAGTATTTAATATTTTGTTACAATTGAATTAAGTTTTTATTTTTTTAATATTTTATAAACTATTAACTCTCAGTAGCATATAGCATATATTACTAATTTTGGCACGATAGTCTAACGAAAAAGCGTGTCGTCTTCTTCAAGACCGGACTTGCCATCCGTCAACCCATTCCCTGGGCTGACTTTTTTCTGCTGTGACCGTGACCTAGGCCACCAATGCAGGTGCAATGTGCTCAACAAATGACAAGCAGGAAATACTGTAAATACAACCACCAGATACAATACCTTAAGCCGTAGCCATTCCCATAAGAAATGCAGTCAAGTAAAATATTGCTTTTTAAAAATCCTTAAATATATTGTTATGGGCAATATTATTAAATTGAAAGTTTATGCGCTTTTGTTACTTATCTCCCTTTCCCTGTTTATGTACAATAAATCAGAGAGTATCGTTATTTGTTTTGCCAAAAAAATATATAATTATTCATACATTAATTATAGGTTCATTAAAAAAATCAAAGATCTTATATGTTGGTAAATACGTTTAGTTTGTATTCAAAACAACATCAGTAATTCAAATAAAAAGGGCGTCGTACAGAATATGTTCCAACAGCCTGGGGTCCGCGGACCACTTGTCGTGGGAATCGAACCACGTCTGGACTTGTAGGCGCCGACGCATGAATTCAATGAAACCAATGAATCATCGAACCATCACCCCGCTGGGGTCGTGGTGATTGTGTGTTAAATTTACAGGGCACTGGATACAAACCACAAAAATGTCCCCAACACCGACACCGACATAGACAAATGCAAGAGCATTCCAGAAGGACACTTAAGGCCCGGATCGATGAAAACTGTTGCGCCTACACATTTGATGCTAAACAGTAAGGATATGGAACTTTCGAACTCAGGGAACAGGTTTGATGCAGAAGAAACAAATCAGGGGTTTTCATGTTTTTCATGTGCAATCGACAGAAAAGAAATATTCAAACTATCTTCACAAATTGTATTAAATAAACGATTAAGTGCATAAAAGTACTAATACTAAGGTACTAATGAAAATACTAAGCGTAAATAACTATTTATCGAATATATTTTGGCTGAAAAACGTGATATTCGACCTACGCAAAAATTGGACTCACGACACCCTTTGTGAACAGTCCAATTGGAAATTCCTATTGGATTCCAAATGAGCCTGTCAAAACTAGATGCTTATTGTAATAATCTATGCAGGGGAGAAAACTGAGATTATGGAGAAAATCGTATACCAGCTTCCGCGTATCTCTTACACTGCTTGTACGGGGATATTCTGAAAACTTATATTCTGAAGCTGTTTAAAAACTTATATCCTGAAGCTGGATATTCTGAAGCTGTTTAAAACGATCTTAACCACACATATTGCACTACAAATCAACTGAACTTGTGGTCAGGTAAGTACTTCTGATTTTAAGCAGATGGAATCAATTTTTATTGATATAATTGTTGATTTGTGTGTCCAATATATGTCATAAACATAGCACATAAACAAATTCATCGTTTACATGACAAATAGAAAAATGGAAATTTCCAAAACGCTTTTCATGTCATGTTGTTTATTGCACAGCTTTTGGTGCAAATTGGGGGCATTTAAAACAAATTTTGTATTTTTTAACTAAAAAGATGCATATTATTCAAGGGCTTTGATTGTGGAGCGCTTTGGCTTCAAATTATTATAATGTATTTCAACAGAAAAATTTTCTTGGCATGGATTTCTGGTAATACACGAGCGATTTCATCAGAAAAATACCAAGACAACATAATAATTCTCAAATAATTCTCAACCATTTTTATGACTTCATATTGAATGCTTCTTTGCGTCTAAAGAACATATCCATAGCAATATGCTGTAATTTTGATAGTCTATTTGCGCCTCACATCTTATAGGTCTAGAAATGGTTTTAACTAGTGATGGGTAAAGTTGGCAAAAATCCGGAGTCGACTCCGATCCAACTCCGATAAATTCGGAATCGACTTCGGAAGGTAGGTCCGCGCTGTAATATCCGGAGTCGTTCGGAATCGTCCGAAATCGCCCGGAGTCGTCCGGAATCGCCCCGAGTCGCCCGGAGTAGGAGTCGTTCGGAGTCGTGCAGAGAAGCCCGGAGTCTTCCGGAGTCGTTCGGAGTCGTCCGGAGTCGCCCGGAGTCGGAGTCGTCTAGAGTCGTCTAGAGTCCAACTCCGATTCCGAACGACTCCGTACGACTCCGAACGACTCCGAACGACTCCGGACGATTCCGAACGACTCCGGACGACTCCGACTCCATTTTGCCGAAGTCGAAATCGGACTAACAATAGTCGGAGTCGGATCGGAGTCGTGGGTGCTCTCCATACAGCACATCACTAGTTTTAACTAGTAGTCTTAACATAGTTCTGTAGACGGGCTCTTTCAGTTTTAAGTGAGTTTAATATAGCCTTATAGGTCATACACGACATTCAAATGAAAAAGGAAGACTTCATCGAATAACCGTAGCAACAGCGTTAAAACTATGATAAGATTTAAAATGTTCCTTGGGTGATAACAATCTCTACCATCGATTTTGATGCATTTAAATGCATGTGGACGCGATTAATAGAAATTATCGAAGAAATAACACTGGCGTCGGTTTAAAGTAAAACTGGCAAAGAATGCCTCCGGTGGTGAACTGACCGACAGAAAATATATATTTACTGTGGCATCAGGGCTTACTAGGGGTCAGACACATTTATAATTTATTCTAGTACATCATGGCAGTTTTTGAAAATTTAAAAGCGGTGTGGCCCTGGACTGCATTTGAAGAAATTAAAAAAAATATATATTACAAACTACCGGAATTTGAAGCTGTCCGTAATTTGAATCTTATCGGTATAGTGACATCGACCAGAATTCACTTTAAACAAAGGTAGGCAAATCTGAACAGGTCTAGAGCCAATTCATGCATTACAGACTTTGCAGACCGAATCTCCGGGCAATATAAAAGATCAGTATTTCAACTCGGAGCAGCAATTTAGCAGTAAATAAAGAATACTTCCTCTTGCCAATCGGTCCGACCGGTTCAATTAAATCATCCCTCCCCAAATACGGTAAGGAACAACCCAAAACAGGGCAATGCTACAAGACGGGCCTTTTGAACAAAAGTATAATCACACATCGCCTCCACAACACCAGTACTTACATGTGTCTGGGAGCATCGAACGGTTTGCGCAGCGATTGCGTCACGCCGTGTCCTAGTAGCGCGACGTCCGGCAGCATCTGCGAGGTAGTAGCGCCTGCGGTCATGCCCGCCTCCTGCTGGTGGTGATGCTGATGATGCTGATGGGGGTGATGACCAGCGCCAACCACCACTGTACCGGCCACCCCCGCCAGATGCTGTTGGGCGACGTGCGACGAATGGTGCATCGGATGCTGATACTCGACGGCTGCTGCTGCTGCTGCTACAGAACTTCCTACTCCACCCTCACCGGCTCCCATGGTGGTGGAGGACGCATGGTACAGATTGTTGTTGGTGTGCAGCTCGGTCAGTGTTGGGCGCGTGCAGGAAGCGGCCGATACGGCACCCACCGTCCCGGGCGTTGGTGGCAACCGTGCCCGTCCGCTAGCCATCGTCGTGCCGCTGCCTGTGAACGTGAAACCGTGAAAAAGCGAATGAAACAGCGCACAGGAGAATAGGGCTGGGGAGTGGGGACCAGGAAAAGGAGGCGTGAACCAAGGGCGCAGCGAAGAGGCTTTTCGACCCATGTTTGTTTAACTGTTTGTTCATTTGTTTCGCCGCTTCGGCTGCCAGTTCCTGTGCCCTTTCTAAGCGCACTCTTGCGGAGGCACTCTCTCGCAGCGCGTTGTTTGCACAGGTGGATACGACTGCCGGTGGACCGGAGAGACCCCCGCAGGGCCGAGATAATTAAATTGTATGGCAAGTTAAAAGGGGAGGAACGGGGATTGTGGAATGAAGGAAGAAAAATGTGAAAACATAACAATAACCAACAGTTACATCAACATGTTGCTTAAAGTACAATATTAATACACAATCGTACCGCATCACTCACACACACACGCACACACTGGACTCGCAACTTTGGAACTTCGAGACAGACGTCACGATATCAAATTGCGACCAAAGCTGGGTTGGTAGGCGAACCTCCTCTTCGCTGCTTGCACAAGCTGGAACCACTTTCCGGGCAAAAGATTCTTACGACGAGTGCTCGGTTACGAGTAGGAAGCGGTCAATTTCCTTCTTTCATTAGCAAAGATGCCCCCGTAGCTGCTGCCCCTGGCCCGGCGTTTGAAGATGTTTGCCGCAGAGTGGGAAGAAGAGAGTTGGGAAAAAGGAGGATCATTTCCTTTAACATGTTGCTTTTATGTAACACGCGCTCCGACCGCTCCCTCGCTCCACAGTGCAGGCGGCCAAAAGATGTAGGCCCGTAGGGGAGAGGGAGGAAGGGAGCGTAGACACAGAGGGGGGACAGAATGGGTGACAAAAGTTTCCACAATAACCGCGTGGCTCGATGGCGACACTAAAATCGGAACGCGTAGAAGGATCGACAACAAAAAAACTACATTTGCTCGGTCGCGTGCTATTGATTATTTGGGTGGGTGGTTGGGTGGATGGTTGGGTTGGTGGATGGCTCGGGTGATATCTTCACATCTCGTTCGTTATGGGGTTTTGCAGCACGCCAAACTAATAAAAGCCCAGAGCAAACCACAGCCCAGAAGAAATGCTGGGTAATTTCAATGATATTTCCATTCCTTGAACTACTACAACAGGGGGGGGGGGGCAGGTGGGGGAGAGAGGGAGGGATAGAATCACACACACACACACACACACAATGACGCACATGGACTGGCGGGCGCGCAAAAACAGCGAAACAAAAGGATCCAATAAATGTGGTCCAGGCGGCGGCAGCGCAAGGCCGTGCCGGGTTTGGTGCGCGGTCCCAACAAATCCCACCCACCACCCACGCACCCACAAACGTCAAACGGAATGCGCGCGTCCTGCCGGGTCGTTCGGCTCTGCCAAGTGTTGTAACATTAATTGACGAGTGCTGTTAACGACCGCCCACTAGGAGGAGAACGACCCCCGCCCAGCCCAGTGGGGTAATGGGCATGTGCTGCCGCCTAGCGCTGCTACCGCCACCGCAGTGGCTTATGCAATCGTTTCCAATCCTGGGTAAGGGGATTGGAAACGTGAAAAAGCAGTACCGGATTGAAGTTCGGTTTTTGCTTCTTCTTCTTCTTCTTTCATCCGGCTAAAGTGTAGTTAAAAATGAATCAATCATTCTGCAATGGATCGGTGAAATCAAATTGAAACTTTTTGTGCTTACCGACACACACACACACCCACTGTCCCCATGCGGTAGTTAGCCATTTACAGTCGTAGCGGCTAAATGTTAGCTCCATTGGCGTCAATTTATGACAGTGCGCCTCAATTTTTGCCTCCAGCGCTCTGATGTCTGCCTTTTAGTTAGCGTTTTACAGGGGTTCTCAGGGAAGTTCATAACTTAGGAACAATTTCTTGACTCCTTGTTTCGGGGAGTGAACTTTATGCGATGGAAATTGAACCCTTAGGCGCCCTTTGTTGGACAGGCACATCGGAAATTCCTTTTAGATTATAGCTGGAACGGTTCCAAAAGGGTGTCGTAGCGTCCACTTCTAGTCACATAACGTTCACTTCCCGGAGAAAAAGTGAAGGAAGTGTCCCATATTTATAAACGCCCCTGAAAAACTCTGTATGCCTCTATTAGCAACATTAAGAATTCAACAAAATGTTTGAGCTGATTGGTTACATCCTTTACAGGGTTTTCTGAGTCAATTTCCAATGTCTACTTCTTCTATTGGCTCAACAAACGTTGTCGGTCAAGGCCTGCCTGTACCCACTAGCGAAGTGAGCTTGGCTATCAGTGACTTATTGTTACCATAGCAGGATAGTCAGCCATACGTATGGGGGCACGGTCTTATTGGGGGATTGAACCCATTTTATCCAATATCTACAACATTTTTTATTGATTGCCAGATGCTTTTCAACAGCTGTTAAATGTTGCATTTGATTCACAATAATGTTTCAGTACTTTCAAATGATTTTCAACACGTCTCAAGACGGATTGAGTGTGACAGTTCTTTATGATGTGTTGAAAATCAAGTATAATAGTAAAAATGTTATTGTGATGTAAATAAAATGTGTGACAGCTGTTGAAAAACATCTTGGAGGTGGTGAATAATGATGTGCACTTTCGAAAGTGACTTGGAAAACCCTCTATCATGCAATACATGATTATTTTAAAAAAATCATTATTCTCGTTTACAGGCTGTGTGCTTTGTAGCATACTTTATAGAAAAAAAATGAGATGTTTGCAGTTTTATTTAAAAAAAAAAAATTTGACGATTTGAAAACGGAAAGTATGTTTCCCCGCATTTTTAAGTCGAAACTTCAAAATTATTTCCCAAAATTATAGGGTTTTCCGAGTCACTTTCTAATGTGTACATAGTTATTCACTGCCTCCAAGATGTTTTTCAACAGCTGTCAAACGGTGTATTAATTTCATAATGCACCCGCTGTGCAAAGCGATCGAAAACTTCTCAACCTCTCGCTCAATGTAGCTAAAGAGCAAGAACCAATAATGATAAAGCGTGGTGAAAGGATGGGGTAGAGGGAAAGGAGAAGAAAAAGAGAACGTGGGTGAGAACTATTTTTTGGCCATTATCATTTTTGCGCCAACACAGTCGCGTACCGGAGCATTTTCGCCAGAAAAAGATAAACACAGACAGCGCGCTCTCTCGAACGACCGTAAACGCTTCAATCGATCAAGAACTTCGATCGGTTCTTCGGACGTTTCTGTTCGCTTTCTCGATCGGTTTCGGCGGAATGCGAGCTAGAAAGCGAGCTCAAAAACCGTTCGATTTTGTTGCGCGGGGCAATCTTATTTTTTACACATGATTTTCAACACACCACAAAGAACTGTCAAACTCAATCCAGCTTGATACGTGTTGAAAATCAGGCCGAATAAATTAAAAAAAATATGAAGGAAATGAAATATTAGATTGATGTGGATTAAGATATAATAAAGATATAGAACTCGGTTTAATAACAACATTTTCCTTTGAAACAACTGACTCTGTATATTGTGGTTGTACAATATGTTTTTCAACAGCTGTCAAATGTTGTATTTGCATTACAACAATATTTCGGTTCTTTCAGGTGATTTTCAACACGTCTCAAGCAGGATTGAGTTTGGTAGTTATTTGTGGAGTGTTGAAAATCATGTGTAAGAACTGAAATTTTATTATGATTCAAATACACCATGTGACAGCTGTTGAAAACCATCTCAGATGAGGTGAATAATGATGCGCACATTCACATCAGGCCTGGAACCCCCTGTAAAGTGTTTTGTACTCTACTTTTGTATAGCATTGTAGTGCACAGAGGACTCCGATTGACTCCTTACAGCAATTGCATATAACATCGTAATATTCAAATGATTGACTGTTCATTGAGTGACACAAAGATTCCTTAGTTGAGTAAAACATTCTAAAAATAGCAATTAAATTCACCCTCAAACATTAGTGCCTTGAAGGCAAAAATTAGCACAAACTGTCAAACATTGTTGCCTTGGTGGCAATTTTATTCCGGTTGCGGCAACGGCTGTACCCAAAGCCAGACTCAAACCACACCGAGTTCAAGGTTTTTTCGGGGAGAGTTTAGATAACCAGAGCCTTTTGTGTTGGTATGTGTGTTGTGGGCCCACGGCATCGCGGTATCCTTGGCTGACCCGGCTGGCCTATTTCATACATCAGCTACGGGGAGGAAGAAAAGCTTTAACTTGTTGCTTGCCCGCTGCTGATTGCACACCTTGCGCCATGCCTGGGAGTTGGGTAGACCTGTTGGGTTGTGCGGATTAGATGAAAGTGGGGTTTTCATCCCGTTCCCTTTCCTCCACAGGCCTACCAAGCTGCAACTTCGTCCATATTTTAAAGCGTGTTCCGTGGGTAATTACAGCCCCACGCTCTCTGGCAGCACGTGACAAGCGTTTGCTCCAATGTGTATGCAGAGTAGTATCGCTTCAACTGGAGAGTGCTCCATGCGCTGGCACAGGAACGCGCTGGATGTGGGGGATGAATTTATGGAATTTTAAGCACTTAATACCTTCTATCCGCACGCTGCTCTAGCGCTCCTCTGCGGGTTCCCCTCCTGCACTGGGAATGCTGGCAATGTCGCCGAAGGTGCTAATTAGAGCTGTCTGAAAGTGCGATCCTCCTCCTTCCCGCAAACGAAATTCCGTCCGCGGCTTTTCACACACACACACACACGCCACCCCCGGATCACTCCGTTAAGCCATTCGGGGCTCACTGGCCACACTGCTCGGACTGAGGGACACACAAAAGCAATGGGAATGAACGGGTTTTTCACGCACGTAACCACCGATTCACAGTCGCACACAAACACACACACACACAAACACACTTGGTGGCACCAAAAACTGTAGGGTGAGGGGGTGGAGTGTTACTATCTTCTTCTTTTTCTTTGTGTACTTCTTGCACCACACACTGTTGAGCACACGGCACAATCGAAAAACCTCCGGGAGAGATGATTTCGCTTTTTTTAGTGTATGACCGGGGCTACTCGGGTACTATTTCGCGCTGCTGCCTCTCCTGGCCCCGTTATTGTCGGGCCTGGGTTGGTGTAGTACCGAACCGACACACACACACACGCACACACATTCGGTGCTGTTGGTATGATTGATTATTTTTGCTGAGCCCCCGCTTGTTAGCTGGCCGGGGTTTTTTTGGCCGTGGTAAATTGAGCAACCGAGGAAGAAGATGAAGAAGAAGACGAAAAGGATTCGCACGCGAACACGCCGCGATCTAAAGACTAAATTTGGCCTTTGGCTAGTACACGGCGGCACATACACTCACACACTTGCACACGCTCTCACAATCACGATTGATGGTTGGTGGTGGTGATGGGAGTACAGCAGCAGTAGCAGCCCCTTGCAGCCATACAACAGGGGTAAGGTGCAAGCCAGGGAGACGGGAAAGAGTGTGTAGTAGTAGGCTATGGCGGGCAGTGTTGCGGGATGCTACAATTAAAATCCAGCACACCACCCCGGGCCGAAGTAAGGGAGCAGGCTGCCGCGAGGAGACAATTAACGCGCAGGGCGAGGGGTGCGACACAACGATGGCGACAACGATCGAGACAGCGGGCTAATATACACAATCATACACAATCATACACAATCACTAGCAGGTTTCACATGGCCACTACTGCTCGGCACACTACACGCCTTCCAGAGGCCTTACACCGAGCAAACAGACACACACCGAACGGAAAACACAAAAGCCCGACCGACCGACCGACCGAGTGTCCTCGGCAAACGCTTGCATAAATCACACTTCAGCCGCTGGTGTGCGCTCGGCATAAATCAACCCAACCAGCCAACGGGACGGACCGACCGACCGACCGACCGACCAACAAAAAAGTGGTGCTTCTGAACTTTGCAAAATGCCACAGCCGAAACGGGACTGTGTGTGGTGGTGGCGGCCCCGTGTATCCTGCGCCCGCGAGAGGATACTACTGTACCAACACCACTACTACCAGCACGACCTCAGTACACCAGACCAGACCGCGTCCGAGCCGGGAGCGACCAGTTGAATATTTCATTCTGCTCTGCCTCAATCTGCCAGCCCCGGAGCAAGAGAGTAGTAGGCGAGCGAACGAGCTGTGCGTGCTTGTGTGTGTTTGTGTGTGTATGGGGATGAATCAGCACCCTCTCTGCGAGCTCCTCTCGGGGGAGAGTGTACTCGACGCGGTATCCTTTTTTTGTCGGTGAGGCCTCCCACTTCGTTCAATGTTCGGGACGACACACACACAAACACACACACACACACACCTACAGACGCACAGCAATATTGGGCTCACCGGGAGCGCTTGGGAGATTAGAGCTGTATCCTGTGACGAGTTGTGAAAGCTCGTGTGCCATTTCCACGCGCAACAGGAGATGCAAAGGTTTCATCGGTCCTCGAAAGCAACAGCCCCATTTTTTGTCTTTGTGTATCCTGTGGAGCAACAGGAGAGTAACACACACACACACACACACACACACACACATACAGGTCGGAGCGTTAGTGTGTTGCATTGGAGGAAAGTGTTTGAACGTTCGGAAAAAGCATTCGACGCGTTTTTGGAGAGCCCCGTCACCATTTTTATTGCAGTTTGAATTTTTAGATTTACACGTGTGCTACGAAGAATAAAGGATACATTGCCCAATTAAAAAGGAATAAAAATCAAAACCGATTAGAATATTGAAACGTAAAATGAAACCTAAAATTCGACTGGCGGGGTCATTGAAACTTAATTACCTTCAGTTCCGTTGAAAATTAGAATTACTCCACGTTCCAGAATACGAGATGGAAGTTGTAGATAATAATGCGCCAAAAATACCTTAAATGACTCCTAACCGCGGTCTAAAGGGCGAAAGGTCTAAATGGAATGTAAATCGTCGTCGTGGAGCAATTATGAAACGTGTACGTTTTAAAAAAAGATTACTATACGCCCGTTTTATTTTATTTTTGATTATGCCACGGAATTTGTGAAACTGGCCTGGGGTTTCTCATTTTATCTTTACATTGCTAGCACTAGAGAATTGCAATTTGATTTCAATCGAGGCTTAGTTAACTGCTATATGAACGTGGAGTTCTACTTGAAATTTTTGAATGCTATCCAATTTACAAATACACAACGTAACAATGCAAAAACTATAGATAGGAAAGAAAAATTGGCTTATTATTATTTGATGTTTTGAACTATCTCCTTTCTCAGATCTAGTTCTAGCGATGCGTAGCTTAAGTGATGGTGGGTTTGTTGGAGGCAAATACTCCACCGACCAAATTTTCACTCTACGGTAGATCCTTCAGAAGGTCCGAGAGCGCCAGATCCCTACGCACTACATGTCCATCGACTTCAAGGCGGCCTACGACACCATACACCAGAATGAGCTATGGAACATCATGCAGCGGTACCATTTCCCTGGGAAGTTGATCCGGCTGTTAGAGGTCACCATGGACGGGGTGCAATGCAAGGTGAAAGTATCGAACTTGATGTTGAAATCGTTCGAATCTCACAGCGGTCTAAGGCAAGATGATGGACTCTCCTGTCTACTCTTCTACATCGCCCTGGAAGGTGTTATTCGAAACGCGGGGCTAGACAACGACATCCGTGGCACGATTCTCTACCTGTCTGTAATGTCTTGGCTTCGCGGATGACATCGACATCATCGGCAGGACAACAGCGGAGGTATGTGAGGCATACACCCGACTCAAACGCGAAGCAGCAAGAATTGGATTGAGAATCAATGCGACGAAGACGAAGTACCGGCTTGCCGGTGACTCAGACCATCTGGGAAACAGTGTATTCGTTGACGGCGACAGTCTCGAGGTGGTAAAGCATGTAAGATATATCGCACATTGATTCGCCAGGTGGTCCTCTACGGACACGAATCCTGGACCATCCGAGCGGAGGATGCAAACCCTCTGGGCGTGTTTGAGCGACGCATCCTGCGTACCATCTTTGGCGGTGTGTTCGAGCATGGAGCGTGGAGGAGAAGGATGAATCACGAGCATGCTGAGCTGTACGGCGAACCGAGCATCCTGACGGTGGCGAAAGCTGGCAGGATACGATGGCTGGGGCATGTTATGAGGATGCCGGACTCATGCCCCACCAAGAAGGTGTTCCACAGCGATCCCCAGTTCGGCATAAGGCGCAGGGGAGCACAGCGAACTCGATGGCTGGACCAGGTGAAGCGAGACCTGACGGAGATCGGGTGTCTTCATGCATGAAAGGCTGCAGCCAGGGACCGAGCATCCTAGAGAAATATTGTTGACCGGGCCATGTCACATCGACGTGCTCTATTGTGAGCAGGCCAACAAGAGAAAGAGAGAGAGAGAGAGAGAGAGAGAGAGAGAGAGAGAGAGAGAGAGAGAGAGAGAGAGAGAGAGAAAGAGAGTTGTTTACCGTCGGCTAAACGAAGTCTTTTTAGATTCCTTTTAGGTCGAAAGCTTGAGCCGTTTAGAACACATTTAGTAGTCGTTTAATGGATTTTTGGTACCTGGGAAGTACAGGCGGTCCCCGAGATACACGGTACCTCTTATACGCGGATTCGGAGATACGCGGTTTTCAAAATTTGACAATTCTTTGAGCAAATTGTACTGATTTGACACATCCATTGTGAAATACCAAATAATTTCCGTATTGATCGAATGTAAAATACCATTTAAAAAGGTTTAAAACTGTTCAATTCATTAGAAACATATCAAATAATTAATTTGGTGGCTAAAACCACCTCCTACTTGCAAAATTGCACGAATATTAGTGATATTTTGGCTGGAAATCACGAGATTCGACTTACGCGGAAATTCGAGATACGCGGTATTTTGCGGCCGTTTTCGGTCCCCAATAACCGTGTATCTCGGGGACCACCTGTACCAACTTTTTTTCTTTCGGATCCATAGTATCAGAGAAATAAACAATTCAAATCGATTTGTCTGCCTATGTAGCAAAGCTGGAGTACCATTCAGAAATTATCGAATTAAATTAAATTCTATACTTCAGACTGTAATCACATAACTTTTTTTTCCACAATAAATGATTGTCATTAGAAATAGAGTCTAGTATACATAAAATAGGAAATGTTACCGTTTATTGTCTTTGTCCATTCCGTCCTCACTGTGCTTATCGCACAGCCAACGGCCTGTTCGAAGTCTGTCATTAAAGGCCTTTTCGTATGCTGCGCACCTCTGTCAAACTGGACAGCAACCAGAGTGATCAGAAATACCGATTTATGTGTATTCCTACCGATTTTTGATATGCCAACCGATTCACAGATGAGCCTCCTAAAACTACCGATTTTTCATTTATCCTACCGAAAATCACAGATTTTTTCGTTATACTAACCAAAAAGTCATATAACCATTTCCCAAATCACTTAATGTATAAAACTCAATATGGAAATCACTAGCAACCAGAACCAGAAGTGCTCCATCGCATGCGATTTAATAACACGTGCTGTCAAACGCTTTTTCGTATCATATTGCGATTATTTGAATGATTTTAATAATACAGGCGGTCCCCGAGATACACGGTTAATGGGGACCAAAAATGGCCGCAAAATACCGCGTATCTCGAATTTCCGCGTAAGTCGAATCTCGTGATTTCCACCCGAAATATCACTAATTTTTGTGCAATTTTGCAAGTAGCGGGTGGTTTTAGCCACCAAATTGATTATTTGATATGTTTCTACTGAATTGAACAGTTTTAAACCTTTTTAAATGGTATTTCACATTCGAGCAATACGGAAATTATTTGGTATTTCACAATGGATGTGCCAAATCAGTACAATTTGCTGAAAGAACTGTGCCTGTATAACGATTATGGAAAATAAAGTTGAGATTGTTCCTACAAAACACCACACATTTAGTTTGACAGATAAAATCGGATGCGGCGTCCGACGAAATCAATATTTTTGATTCCGCTTGATCCACAGATTAGCTTCCATATCCAAACCCCCCCCCCCCCCGCTCAACACTTCAAAGCCTACCGAAAACTACCGAAAAATCTTAAACTCCTACCGAAAACTACCGATAAAATTTTGATGCGCCTACCGAAAACCGCCAAAATAATCTGGCCACACTGACACCAACCCCTCTCTAGTTGATATTTATTGGATCAGCCAGGAGAAAGAAAATTCACAAACTGTTCCTTGTTTTCTGCTCGGATTTGCCGTAACAAACAATAACCCACCAGCCAACGTACACCAACTAGCTTGCGTGCGTTTAGCTGCGAATTGCTTGCCAGTGCGCGTGTTTCGTCTACCATCGCGGGGAAGTGTGTTAAAATCGCAAGCATGAATATCTTCTAAACAACAACAACACAGACCAAACCTGCTTTGCTGGAGAGGGGGGTTTTGCTCGAAGGCTCGGAGACCAGTTCGGACGTGGTAAAGTGACTACTGTGCAGGGTACCATCGGCCACGCAAAATGGGTCTGTTTGCAAGCAGACAGAATGCCACCGTCGAGGAAACGGACGTGAGCCTGAACCATCTGTACAAGTATCCACCCCGGTCGGGTAAGTACGAAACTGCCTGCTGCCCCTGGCCCGTGTGGTGGCGATGAACCTTTGTTCGTCGATGACGGAAGCACCTGACGGGAGCAGTGTGTTCCAGTTTTGCAGACTTCAACCAGATTATGGCGGTGGTGGTTAACCTATTTTTCTGTTTTCGCTTTTGCTGCCATTCCTTCACTCCTCCCCTGACGCAGGCAACTACTTCGGAACGCATTTCATCATGGGCGGTGAAAGGTTCGATACTCCCCAGCCGGAAGCGTACTTATTTGGCGAGAATGCTGATTTGAACTTTTTAGGTTCCAAGCCAACCCCCGTAAGTGTGGCGAGCTGCGAGCAATATTCCGCATCGATTCAACATCTATGATTTTCTGCTTAATTTTAGTTCCCTTACCCACCGCCACAAGCGACGGAACCGACGAAAACGCTGAAAAGTCTTGTCAACATTCGCAAAGAGTCGGTGCGCTTTGTGAAGGTGCTGGACGCGGGTGGCAACGGTGTCGTCAAGCCGGCTGGGGGCGATCAAGTCGCAAAGCCCAACCCCGCGACGACGACGACGACGACAACCAACGGTACCATCAGCAATGGCTACAACATCGAGTTCATCTTCGACGCCGATTCGCCCTGCCACATCACTATCTACTACTTCTGCATCGAGGACATCGGGCCGGGCGGATCGAATTACATTTCGCGCGATTCCTCCATGACGTCGGAAACGTTCCACTTCCAGCGGGGCGTCAATCAGCTGTTCTCGGCCCCGCACCACATCATCTACCCGGCGCTGTACGCGGAGGAAAACCTGTCCTACAGCCCGGACAAGGATACGTTCCCCGTCGTCATCCACTGTGTCGTCGGTGAGGCGGCCACCGGTGGTGGCAACAGTGCGGTCGCTAACAGCAACACCACCACCGTTACCACCATTACCAACAACAACAGTGGGCTCACTGCCGGCGTAGCGAGCGACGGTGGCGGCGATAGTGGTGGGGCCGGCCCGGGCAGCCGCCAGTCGCATGCCACGATCTGCGTAATCGATCACCATTCCGACGGGACGTACGCGCTGCGTGCGCTGAAGCAGAAGATCTTCGTCGACGGGCTGTACTATCTGCTGCAGGAGATCTACGGCATCGAGAACAAGCTGGCGAACAAAACGGTCACGGACGAGGAGACGGAGGACAACGGGAGCGAGTGCGTCATCTGCATGTGCGACACGCGCGACACACTGATACTGCCCTGCCGGCATCTGTGCCTGTGCAACTCGTGCGCGGACTCGCTGCGCTATCAGGCGAACAACTGTCCGATCTGCCGGGCACCGTTCCGTGCGCTGCTGCAGATCCGGGCCGTGCAGAAGGAGGGTGCCGGTGGCGGGGGCGGCTTACCGTGTGGTGGCAGTACACCGGCGGCACAGAATTCGGCCGACGTGAGTAGTTGGACGTGTTGTGGTGGATGATAATTTGTATAAATTTTGCTTTCCCTTCTTTGTTTTTTTCCCCCAACAGAGCGCTGATAACATTCCGGCCGGTTACAAGACCATATCACTGATCGAAGCACTGAACGGGCCGACGGTTTCAATGAAAGCGATCAACGGCAGCACCGACTCAACCGCTGGCACCGAAAATGGTAGCGAGAATAACCGGGTAAGTCGTGGTAAATGACACGCGAATGAAGCGAGACGGCGTATTAACCGATCTTTTCTGGTTTATTTGCGTTCCCAGAGCACCGATAATGGTTTTGGATTCCGCAACAAAATGACCAAGTCATCCACCGATCACAGCAGCAACGGTGAGCTCGCCAACGGAAGCATCGTTTCGGAAAAGTCGTCCTCCGACATCCGGATGCATTTACTAGCTTCCGATGAAACGAACGCCATCGCCGAGGCCGGTTCCGGCGGCACGAACGTCGGCGGCATAGCGAATCCCACCACCGTGTGCACCAAAAAGGAGCTGCTCTCGAAACATTCGCCCCTGATGCAGCGAGCACCGGTCAGCAAGGACAAGAACCCGCGCGAAAAGGGCAGTCTGCACCGAATCGGAAACAGCGGCACGAACGGGTCGAACGGTGGCGCTTTGGTTTCATCCAAATCGAAATCACCCTCCGACCGCACGATCGGGTTCCATCTGGTGCACGAGAAACCGGCAGCGCCCGGGGCGGCGCTGGTGGGCAAAATGCCCGACTCGAAGCTCACCGATCTGACGGAAAACGACGACGACAGTGAGGCGGAAAAGCTTTCCCCACTGCTGCGCAAATCAGACAGCTACGATGCGGGCAGCAAGCTCGGAGACATGGCGATGAAGAAGCTGCTGATCGGTGGCTCGGGAACCATCGGTGAGCCGGTGAAGGAAAAAACATCGCCCTCCGCTGTGATAACGGAGCTGCTGAAGGGTGCCATCATCGGGAGTGATGATATCGGCGTGGAGGGCGGAGGCGTTGAGATGGGACTGGTCGGAGGGAACAGGGGCGCCGGTGGTGCAATTATATCGATCGTGACCGACGATTCGGAGGACTTCTACACGCCCGAAGATCCGCCGGCAACCAGCCCACTGAAATCGATCGACGATGACGACGACGAGCTGCCCAAGCTGGCCGAGATAGATACGGGCCGGAAAATGCTTGTGGCTGCTGCTGCTGCTACCGCCACCACCGCCCCCGGAGCTAACCTGGGCTCGGCGCCGCCGGCTGCACTCTCCGTACTGAAGGAAGAGTTCTCGCAGGGATCACTGCCGGACAGCCCGATCAGTGGCAATTCGCAAACGTCGACGCGCAGCTCGAGCGACAGCTACTCGTCCAGCTCCAGCACCCGGCAGCTGCTGTCGTCCGGTGCAGTGCCCAACGACACACCGACGCACGTGCTGAGCTCGTGCGATTCGACGGCGAACGGGCACAGCAGCGTATCGAAAGCGGCCGAGTGCGGCATCGAGAGTGATTAAGCTGCGGCTGCCGATGGTCGGATTGAGCGATGCAGTGGTGCTACAGGATTAGGAAAACGGTAAGTCACGTGCTTTGCAGTGAGATTATTTACTTGTTCATTTATCTGTTTTGTGGTAGCAACCAACCAATATTCGTAAACTAATGGAGTTAACAGAAGAAAAAGGAATGTCTTTTGGAAGGATCAATTCCGACGATATTTTGGTGTTAGTTGTTCCCTATATTAACTTAATTGTTTTGGTACAATTTTAAGCGATAGAAAACCATCTTATGTAGGTCACACTGCAACATGAAGCAATTGAAGGGTACTGATATAACACATGCCTTGTCATACTGACTATACAAATTAAACAAAATTTCTATGCTAAAATTCTACACCAATTTCACAGTACGCTGTATTTTGCAGCTTACTGCTGCCGGGATTGGTTTGTTGGTCGCAATGAAATCTGTTACATTACTGAAATACCTCCGTATCGGAATTAAATTGTACTCTGTTCCAAACCCGATGTAGATTCAGATTCAGCTCTGGGAACGGTACTGCTTCGTTCAGGTGAGATCAGGTGGTGGAATCTAGAATCAAAGTGTATGTAGACCAGGTGGTCTTTCAGCCTGTTTTTATAACCAAATTTGAACGTCACTTTTTGAAAGGACGTGTGAAAATTTTTGCTCAAACAGGCATTCTGGTCAATGGCGGATCTAACGGTAGGCGGACTAGGCAGTCGCCTGGGGCCCCGCCGATTTAGGGGCCCCGTAGATCGCCATTCTATAGTATGCCGTATGGACAGAGTACTAGCGCCAAGGGCCAATGCAAACAGCTGACAGGTTGAAATTTCAGCCTACGATCGTAAAAGGGAAAAGGGATCCATTATCAGCTTAGGATCAGTTACAGGACCAGTGCGGTATAAGACTTATACGTATTCAGGTTCAATTTCAAGACAGGTTTGGGATCGTCATCAGTTCCTAGATACATGCCGATATCAACTCAGAACTATTTGCAGGGTCGGTATCTGACCAGGACCCGTTGCAGGAGTGATGCGGGTTGATTTCAGTACCAGGATGGGTTGATAGTATAGTATTGAGTGATAGTATTGAGGCAGAAAAATACTATAATTAAGATTATGTCAATTATGATCCAGACCTCATTAACAACGAACGCATGAACACTCCGCGCAGATATTTTAATTTACAGAAGTTTTCAGGGGTTCTCATAATGCTGGAACACTTCCTTGACTCTTTCTTACCAGTTCTTACGACTTTAAGTATCAGGAAGTTGACTTTAAAGCTCTTTTTTGTACAGGGTTATGTGGAATCCAATGGAATTCCAACATGACTGTCCAAAAAGGATGCCGTAAAGTCAAATTATCCATCGCATAACTTGATTTTGCATAAGAAAGAGTAAAAAACACTCCCAAAATTCAGTATCAAATGATAACCACTTGTGTGCTATTGCTAATTTCTCATATTATTCGATTGGTTGCGTATTAAAACTAATATACTTACTACACATATTCTCTCCTTGCAACAGTTTCTTCGTATATTGGAACATTATGTAGGCGTTCCAAATAAACGGACATACCAGTAAGTGCAATCCCCCGGAAGGAAGGTGTCGCCAAAATGTACACCCTACACCCACAACCAGGATGTCATCGTCTTCGTCTTCTACACCTTCTTCTTCTTATTCTTCTTCTTCTTATTCGCAATATGACCGTACATCATATAACATTTGTATTGTCTGTTTCGCAATAGCCTTCTTCCCTCGTTCGTTCTCCTCCATTATCATCATTATCATCAACCATCTCTGATCTTTCCTCCCTCTCTTCAACTTAAAGTCATTATATTGGCTGTCGTGCATTCACTGCCGATGGCCAGGATCTGTGTTAGGTTAATTTTTTTCCATTTTTATTTGACTGTTAAGTACTCTACCGGAACAAACACACGTAGCATAGCATTCAATGGTAAATGTAAGTGTGCGTAATATGATAATAAAAACGATATTTTCATATTTAAACCAAAAGCAGTATGTAACATTACACCTATCGTATCTAATTTTTGTTGTAGATAACCAAAGGAATGAGAATGTGAGAAAGTTTCTAATGTTAAGTTTCTAAACCAGTTTTGCTACACATTTCGTACATCACTAAGAGTCACGCTTCACACTGCCGCCGATGGTGGTTGTTGGGTTAACCGGCAAAAACGTCAAAAAACCCGTACATCGCATTGTTGATCGTTCGTGTGATCATGCGTCCAAACTTCTGTGTTAGTAGAGAACAACCGTTTTGTTAAAATGCATTGTGGATGCGAACGTTGGGCTATAGTTACCAGCTTTTGTCTTCGCAGTTTTAACGGCGATGCTTCTGTTTCCGTTATTGTAAGTCCGATTAGTAGCAGCAACAGCAACATAAAGTACACGAAAGTCAACTTCCCCCGAAGTGACATGATGTAATCTGCTTAATTTTTCAATTTGGTACCTGTATGATCGAGCTGACACTTCCTGCTTTTACACAGATTCGTTACTAGGGCAGAGTAAGGCACGAATTAATCACTCTTGTGTCTTGTGTATGAAGGTTGAACTTACTTTAACACCAGTCAGACGATCAATGAGATCAATTCTGCATAACAGCCACAGTCTTTTCATGGACTGGCGTGTATGTATCAAGTGGGGTTGATATGACCCACTGCACAACAAATAGAGAAACAATTAATCTATGACCCAACGCCAGCCTAATTCACACACCACGTGAGAGATTCCCACTATTTGGGGGAAAAAGCTTACCTGTAAAAGTGTAGTATATTGGTTGTCGTAATATGTTATCTTCGAAGCCATAATTTTGATCTCATTTGAGACGTTTTTTTATAAAACAAAAAGCTAGGCTTCATTGCTTAGCTTGGGGATAAATTACGGATAATAATTATGTATAAATTTTTATTCTATTTGGCCAACTGGGGGCAGTTCATACATGGAGAGATGGATAATTTAGATTCAGTTTCATGAATTGAATGAATTTTCAAAGGTTATCAATCCTTTGAAGATTCAAAGGAAATTTTGGCAATACTTCACTACTAACACATTTCGAAGCGAGTCTTAAGTTACATAAAGAGGTTTGCAATTCACCTAAAGACTGTGGGACGCTATTACTATTTATCCTTAATCAATCCCATGACAGCGATATGATGCTTAAGATTACCCGGGACTGTAAAACTTGAATCCATGACATCGGCACACTTTTTCGATGTGTCAAAATTGTTTGAAAAATAAATCTTTAGAGATTCGATTCAAGATTCGAATCACTCATCACTGAAGATTCATATGAATGAATATTTTCGTAATATTCATGAAGCACATCACTAGACCATACATGACTAGAACCCAAGACGGTTATGATGTAAGTCTTGCCATTTGTGCATTATGAAATGGTTATCATATGAATTATACTTTTTTTTTAACTGAAAACTTAAATTGATTTTCTTTTCATTCGTTGACTTTTCTAATGATGAGATAGGTACATTACTGATCCAATACAAACATATTTTTGCCATTTAACTAGAGCTTAGTAATTAGCAAACTAAAGCTCGCTGTTAATGTAGGAAAAATGAGAAGCGCAGAAAAAAGAGCGTACAATAGAACCAAACCATGAAAAATTCGTATCGCATATCGGGAACGAAGAGTTTCACTATAGGATGAGAAAAACAACCGACAACAATAGACGCACATTTGCCAATGCTATCGAAAGTAGGGGCCTCCGCACGATGCAAGTTGATTGAAACTCGTAAACAAAACACATTTGTTGGATAAATCAGATTCTAGTTTAAATTTGTGATTCTGTAACGAATCTTTAATAATACATCAAGAAGACTTGTACAGTGATTTTAACAAGTATAGGAACAACAAGTTTCTTCCTTTTTTTGCTTATCACTCCAAAAATATAGCTATAATGTAGCTTGGTTGGTAATACTTGAAACCATCAATATTGTTTAACAAGTTTTTGGCTGCATCCATTGACGCCCCGTTAATTATAGAAAAAGTTGACCAGTAAGACCACTATAATTTTTAGACAGTGCAATCAGATTTGGAAGAAGTGTCTCTTTAACAAAAATGATTGAATTATGCAGCTATATGCAAAATATCGTTGATCGAAGTGTCAATAGTACGTAGTACACCAGATCAGAAATTTTATATTATTTCTTTCACTGTCATTGTTTTATATCTGATTTAAATGTGAAAATCTGTGAAAAGTGAAATGTGAATTTTTTTATCAGGTTTATGTTAGTTGGCTTGAGTTACTATAGTAAAATGAGCTGTGTACAGCCGTTGCCGCTAAATTTTGACTCTAACTCACCTATTTTTGTCTCGAATTTTTGACAGCGTGTTACGATTTTTGCCTCAAAGGCATCAACTTTTGACAGTGCGCATCAATTTTTGCCTCAAAGGCATCAATTTTTGACTGTGAGTCAATCGTTTTATTTACAAATTTTTACTTAGTTTCTTAAACTGTGTGTTGTGAAATGTTTGAAATTAAGTTAAGTAGTGAATAATTTTATTGATAGAATTTAAAATAAACCAATTGTTTTGCCAATTTTGGCAGTTTTAATGGAGTGAAAAAAATTTGCATGTACAGTGGAGCGCCGTTTATCCGGGTTTCTCGGGACTTGACCTCGCCCGGATATGCGAATAACACGGATAATGTGTCAAATGATATATTTTATCATCAATTTCTGATAAAGTTTTGGAAAATTTTCTTATTTTTTGATAAAAATAACCCAGTTTTTATTAACTTCGTGTTTTTCCAATGAGAATATTTGAAATTTGCAATGCATTATAATGTTTTTTGTCACGAAAATGTGCTCTTATAACCGCTTTTTCAAATATCCTCCTCATAACGCAATGTCACCTTTGTATTGAACTGTCATTTCTCAGGAGAACAGCACGGATAGACGGAAAGCCGGATAAAAGGTACCCGAAAAAGGCGCTCCAGTGTATTTTCAACTATAAACAAAAGCTGTAGAATTTCTAAAATTTAGTCATTTTTGCTCAAGAATCAATCAATTTACACAATTGTATTTTTTGCATTTTTTATGAGATGGAGATAAATTGGTAATAAATTGATGACTTACAGACAAAAATAGGTGCGTTAGAGTAAAAAATGGATGCCTTAAAGGCAAAATTTGATGCGCACTGTCAATAATTACTGCCTTAGAGCCAAAATTAGGTGGCAACGACTGTAAGCTACAACAGACTCCCTAGCATTACCCGTTGAGCATTATGTTCCATACTTTAGCATGTATATCAACCCCCTTATAAGTAAAAATGACCGAATTCAGATTAAGGGGGTCGCATTGCACGGATAGTAACTTTTCAATTGCATTGCTATTTATGAAGATCGTAATGATGAGGATGACATAGTTGATATTTGAGTTGCATCGTTTGAAAAAAGCAGTGAGGATGATATGGAGCAATTTTATGAACTTTCATGTAAATCATTATTTATAGTAACAATGTCTTTTGTATTCTGTAAAATTAAGACTAAGTGTTGTAAGTGTTGCCACTATGATATTATATGTTTAACAATTCTCAGCTGGATTGGTTTCAGAGATCAAATGAGGCGACTGTGTTAAAAACAAGGGGAAAATAACTTCGATTTATGAAAGGACTACAGTCTGTTCCCGAGTTACGCGGTTTCTGCGTTCCCGGCGAATCCGCGTAACTCGAATATCCGCGTAAGTCGAATTTCACATTTTTTGAATAAAATAGTATTCATTAATCAGAGTTTTTGATTTTATTTAGTACTTTTATACACTTCATCATTTTTTATATGATTTGTGCGAAAAATTCTAATATTTCTGGCTTTTAAGCGGTTTCAATTTGTTAGCAAAAATGTAATTCATACCGAACTTGAAGCAAATTGTACTGATTTGACATTTGATCTGTCAAATTTAGAAAACCGCGTATCTCCGAATCCGCGTAAGTCGAGAACCGCGTAACTCGGGAACAGACTGTACATGACTTATCTCACTCTTACGGTCAAAAATTAGAAAAGATTTATTGATTTATGTAACCTTTTTTTTTAAATTCATGTACAGTCTTTCCCAGAGTTACGCGAATAATGCGCTTTGAAGACATTAAGTCGAATATCACGTTTTCAGCCACCTTTTATTTTCGCCAAATAGTTATATTTGAATAATTTTAGTCCTTTTTGGGTACTGAATTACATATTTAATACAGTTCATGTAGAAAATTTGGTTATTTCTGTCGTTTAAGGGCAGTCTAGCAAAAGATTGCAATCTATTTTGCATTTGACGATTGTTAGAAAACCAAAATTGTACCGAATAGACATATGATTTCGGTTCACCTTTTTCAAATTCGCGTAACTCGGTTGAAATACTATAATGTGAAATTAATCCAACATCTAATATATATGAACATTTATGAAAATTTCGAAACACGAAAAGGAAAATCGTGAAGTGTATGCCACGAAGCCAACAAATAAAAACACTTTATTGATGCAGTGGTTTTACTTTAGTGGTTTTACTTTATTTTTGCACTTATTAAGTTTATTTTCATACATGTGACCGGTGCTCTACTAACACATGGTTTATTTTGTCTATATCCGCTATTGCGATATTGATGGGGGGAGGGTATTGTACAATTGGCTCATCCGTTAACAATGATAATTTATGTATCGATACTGATGATAGTAATAATAATAATTTAACAGCTTAAGGTACTTATGCTTATGTCAATTGTAGAGTTTCCTGTGTCCAACATGCTTTCGTATATAGTATTTGTCCCGCCAATTTGTCTGTGTTGTTCATTATGTTATTATAAGTAAAGTTATTGTTATTATTACTATTATTGTTCAGCATAATTGAAGCTGTTTCCGTTTAGTTTGTGTCGGTTGTGGTAGAAGAGTTGTGCGGTAAGCGCCGCCGCCATCCGTCAATCGGTTTTGTCGGTAAAATGTTCTTTGCTTGCGCTACAGCTCTACATGAAATGCAATCTTGCTACTAATGATTTTATTTTGCATACGCATATTTATGTATAATTTTCCTATGCAATGTTTAGCATGGTATTTGTGAATGTATTTCTTGTTTCTTATGTTAAATCATGTTTATGCTTGCTGTTGCTTCTGGTGATGGTGACTTCAACTGAATGTCAACTACTGACTATGTTTACCTTAAAACAAATAGCTCAAAACAAGATGGAAAGTTTTACTTTTGCTTACATAACGAAACAAAAATAAAAACTAAAAACAAAATTTTATACTACGTTTTCTACTGCGTTGTGATTTATTTTCTAATTCGAATGAGCAACAAAGCGCTGCGTGCAGCATAATGGTAAACGAACCGAAGATAAATTGTACTTAGATTTTCTGGCTTATCCAAATCCACTACATCATTACCCATCTCGTACCAGAGGAGCTAATTGAGGTAAATTGTAAGACGGATGCATTTATTCTGGGGGTTTTGCTGTGTATTAATCTTTGTGTGAGTTTTACAAAATACATAACATGCTGTTTATGGTACATGCTTTCGCTAATATGGCAGTTGCGCGACGCACAGGCACGCACAACGAGAAGGAATGGTCAACGTAACGGTTTCTCATTTTTAAGATCACACAAAGCACGTCCTTCACTTTTCAATAAATTAATTTAACTCGCCCACTTTAACTCAATCTTGCTCATATTAAACCTAACAGAAAAAATAAAAACAAATAAACAAATGCCGCTGTTCTATTCAAAATATTTCAATTTTCTCTTTCTCTTTTTCTATCGCTCTTACAACCTCTCTTCCTCGCTTCTTCATATATGGCGTATCGTGTTTATAATTTTTGTTTTAAAATTGTACTACTTTGCGACCGGGTTATTTGCTAGTAAAAGGTATTATACTCTTTCCCTACTATACTTTGCTCCCTTTGCTTGCTTCCTTTCCGTTTGTAACAAAATGAATTCTTCTTTTCGCTGCTAGATCAACGTCTTTTTTTACTGTTGATGCATATAAAAAACAACACTGAAATAAATGTTTACTATAATTTAGATACCTTTATACACTTAAGTCTTATGGCAGCAGATTTACCACATCGGAATAGAAGAAGGATTTTGTTTACTTTTCAAACAAATAGGATTATAATAAATTTAAAAAACGCTCCAAGCAAGATTAATCACCTTTTTCGTAAAATTTCCTTCAGGTGGCATTGGGCAAGGTATTAATTGTCGTCGATAATTGAATACTGGTAATTTTAATGTCTTTTTTCTTGCTTCTCCCTTTTCTCATCTTCCCCACAAATCTGTCGCTTTCCGCTAATTGGTTAAAAATTGACTGAGCAAATAATTGAGTGTATGGTATGCTATATTCGTGGTTGCACGGGTGTGTGGAATTGTTTCTAACTTAATGGGCACCACAGCGAACCGGTTTTGTGATGTTGGTTGATGACTGTTGTACAAATGCACTCCTTAGCTCCTTTGTTTGTCCCCAGTAACATCGTGAAATGTGCATGCTTACGAGTGCGATAGTATACTTGTATGTTCGAGAACTATAACATCTACTATAGCATTGTTTGCTTTGTAATTTTGAATAATAGTCATATTAACTGTCAAAAGCTCCATTCTGTAAGTTCACAGACAGATTGTAGCTCATAGTTATTGTTTCGGTTTTGTCTTGCACCCTTAGTTTATCTTGAAAAGTATGTAATTTACGACCCTTGTAGCTGACGTCTTAGTAAGGAGGGAGTTGTGCAGCTTTCAGTTCCGTCGATAATGGGATTGTGTAGTTGCGTACATTTCGTTCTGTTGCAGCGTTTAACTTCATTAGCATTTGCATAATACGTATTCTTGCGGTAGGTAACGGTTTGCTTGTCACCAACACAAACAGAGCAAGCACGATGCAACACAGTGCATCTCGTAATTGACCGCGTGCGCTTGGTGTCACATCTTGTCTTGTTTTTTTTTACTAGTAATTTTATTGAGCAATTGTGTGGTGAGAGACCATCCACATGGTCCTCAAAAAACCCGCTCGATCGATGATTTCTTCGCATATGATTGCGTGTATGATATGATGAGTGTGCAGTTTGTTTCGACGCATCGACGCATGTTGCACAGCTTCAAAGCTTCTGGCACGCACGTCGACCCCTTCTTCGATGGTTGGTTGATATGGATATGGATGTGGATAAGTGCTGTAATGCATGCTATACTATTGATCATTAATGCATAGGATTTAGTGCCCTGTTTTATGCTACTTTATGTGGCGGGCTCTTAAATGTGGCTAGTAGCAGTAGCAGCAGTACCGACCAAAAAAGCTCTGTAGGTGCGTAGGACGCGACTTGCTGCGTTGGATACAAGGTATATATTATATTTAGTCTTATTTAAATATTCGCATTAAATAGGTCTAACTTTTATATGTACAACAACAGTTCTTGTATAGATCCCATCCACTACATTTGTTACGGCTGCCTTATCTGTTCGTGTAATATCGAGACTTAATCGTACTAAAACCTCCCTACAGCCGACATATAAATCGTCCGTTCGTTGACATCATCACTAGTGAGAATGATGAGTTCTACATATGCAAGAATAGTTGAAGAACTAAATTAAAAGATGGATAAAAAAAGCCGCACCCTGTACAAGTAACGGTTGCGCTGCTGAAAGAGTAACTTGATTTTAAAATTAGACGTATGTCATTGATGTAGCCCACGCCCTCCAAAACACGACCACACCAAAGCTTGTCTTCTTTAATCCTGGCCCTGGCAGTGGAGTATGCAAATGGTTTGCTTGGGGTAGATCACTGTGAAACAAGTGGTCTCGTGCTTTGTATTATAAAGAAATCGTTTCCAAAATAACTACTAAACTAAATCCGACATCGAAAACTTGCCTTGCAACTGTGCCGCACTACGCAGAAGTCTTAGTTTTCTCCTGCTCGGATAGGAAACCTGTGAAAGCTCAACGATATTCATGTGGCTATGTTACTTTTAATATTACCTGTGGGCGATATTTTATCGATCTATGAACTTTTAACTAAGACCCATACTGACTTGTAAAATTATGTTTTGCACTGGAATGCCATTCATCATCGATGCTTTTAATATTGCAATCGCGCGTTAATTGGCGGGTCAAGGAGACATACGATGCGCCTCCAATAAGGAACAAAAAATCTGATAAGAATAGCTTCTCAGAATAGATCGATAGAGTTGCGTGTGTTTTCAAATCAATGGCAGTTAATTTGCATAGTATGTGGAGATATGGGGTATTAGATTAGTCCTACCTAAAGTAATGCAGTTCTTGCAGCAATGCACGAATGCACATCGTTGGTGCAGCATGTGCACAGTAAGATAGTCAGTGTCACAATTGATTTTTTCTTCGTTTTTCGCATTTCACGTTTTGGAGGCTTTCTACTAGGTCAGCCTGAATACAATTTCTAAACCATTCTTTACAATGCCACACGATAAGACACGGGGACGGAAGTCAACGAGCGCCGACACTCTCTACATTTAGGTGAAATAGTTTTCACGCTGCTGATACAGCGGAAGTGGTTCCGCCGGCGAGTCCGTATCGTAGTCTTCCAGGTCCGATTCATAGTGATCTCGGTCGTCGTTCGGTTTGCTGCTTCCCGATGCGTTTGCCGCAGTACTAAACTGTGCGTTGCATTTGCGTTTTATCTTGGAGGGCAGTACGGCCGACGAGTCTTCTGTGGTGTTTCGTGGTTCAATATGGTGCAAAATAAAAATCAGAAAATAAGGTAGACAAAGGATGAAGAAGGGACAATTAGTATAAATCGTTCGAAAAAAAACCAACAAAGCATAAATGTTAACCGGTTGCGATCAACCAAACACATGCACGAAACACAGTCATTGGTTTCATTAAAATTGAAGCAAACGAGACATGCACTTTAGGCTTTTGAAAGGACAGTTTTTTTAATGCATATATTGATAATATGCGGATCGATATATGAATGATATGAGCGTGTAAGACACAATTGTGTTAACGAGAAATGAGTTTGAATCTGTTTTAAGTATTTCTTTTCAATATAATTTTCCATCAATTTTTCTCCAGTTCTTGTGGACATAATTTATGCGAATTAGTACCATTATTTAGAAAAATTCTTAAAAATCATGTGCTGTAGATTACGAACTTTTGCTTTGCTTTTGCTTGCACACAGCAGGAATGACTCAGGAACTTGAGCATGGAATGAGCAGGAACTTTCCTCTGCTACGTATTCAGTTCAATACTTTACGCAGTTTCTGTCATTAAATTGTATAATACCGTAATACAAACCTTTGCGCATATCGCGTGCACCATCATAGCTCGCCGGTTTATCCTCTGCGTGATTTGGGTGGTGGTGTGGTGTTAGAGTTTGAGTCGAACACAAACGCAAATGTGATGATGGTTTTGTCGCAGGAAATAAATTAAAAGTGTTGGATCAAGTTGTTATGAAGGGTGGCGGCGCAAAGATAGACAGAGTGTGTATTAAGATGGCGTAATAGAAGTTTTGTGTATGGCAAAATGAATGCGGTGAAGAAGGGGGTGGTGTTGACTTTTCCGAACGCTACAGAACAGTTTCGTTCCCGGTACGGTGGCGTTAACGTGCACACACATCGATAGCAATTTTTGGTGTTCACGTGCTGCACGTGCGGGCATTTCAACAGGCAAACATAACACAACAAACACAAACACACGCAAACACTACTGCTGCCGCTGCTGTTGCTGCTGCTGCTGCTTCATTCAACACAAAATGGCATGACAAGCGCATCCACTACTCTACTTTTGTGCATTATTAGTGGCTGAATGATGGTTTGGGTTTCCTGATGCAAGAATATAAAAAAAAAATGTTGAAAACAAAAAAAAAAGAAAATCAAGTGAATTAAACCGTACTTGGTAAATTAAAATTATTTAAACAAACAAAACAGTAATTAGGAAAAAGAAGAAAATAATAGCAAAATTACTAAATAAATAAGAAATGGTTTATGGAGATATTCAAAAAATCTATAAAAAATATAATAAAGTAATGGCATAATATAATTGAGACATAAATTTATAATATAAAACAAAAAAAGATGTAATCAAAAAGTGCATACGTAAAGAAATATATATATATATATATATATATATATATATATATATATATATATATATATATATATATATATATATATATATATATATATATATATATATATATATATATATATATATATATATATATAAGTGTATCATGCAATGGCAATTCTAAAGAGAAAAAAAACTAATCAATACAATAAAACTATAACAATGTCAACAAATCCATGTCAGCGACACGTACTCATTTGTGATGATCAGAGGTGATACTCAAAACGATTGGTGTGACCAATACATGCTTCTTGACATTTTTGCAACCATCGCTCAATCAATCACTATGTCATGACTTTTTTTTTTACTGTGATCAGTTTTGCAAAGTGTCACTGGCATAGTCATGACACATTCAGTCTCAACAAAAAACATGTCAGCGTCACGAGCTCTACTGTGATGATCAGAGGTGAGACTCAAACAATTGGTGCGACCATCACATGCTTGATAACAGTGTGAGCGACCAACTCTTGGTTAGCCACTTGGTCGCGACATTGTGCATCGGTGATCATCACGATAGTCGTGGGAGATATGCGGTACCACACGCCAAGTATATTCCAAGAATGTCGTGATGATTACTGACAGAAAATGTCGTGATTATCACCAACCGAAAATGTCGTGACCATGTAAGTGACCAAGAGTTGGGTGCTAAACAAAATGTCACCAAACAAGTGATTGATCCACCAACTGCTCGAGTCTCACCTGTGATCATCTCAGTTGTGTACGTGAAACGAATGTATGAAATATATAGCAAAAATGTATGAAACGAAATATTTAAGTTTTTAACAGTTTTAACACTATTTAACAGTTTGATATAAAAGTTCGGTAGATGGTGGCTAACAAGCTGTGCGATCAAACATAGTGCATCAATAATTTCTTGAACCATACATAACAAACACAACAAACAATTTAAATTTCGTGTCCCAATTTGAACACAACACAACGAACACTTCAAAACCTTGTTATAACTGAATCTAATTTACTCTTTCCAAAACTGGATCAAATTTCATTTCTAAAGGTTTCAAATTTCAACCAGGCACGAAGGCATTACTAACACAAAATGCACCGCTTCTTACCTGCGACAATTTTGCTCATTTGCATCACCTGCTGAGCGAGGATTTGATTGAGCTGGATGAGATGTTCACGCTGTTTCTTTTCCGCGTTCGGCACTGGATTCAGTCCACCGGCCTCCTGTTGAGTGCATCAATGCATTAACATTCTCTATCTGCAACGTAGCGTTAGTATCGATCGACTTACATTACTACCACCGGCACCGCCGCCAATCGGTGTGTCGGAGAGCATTTTCTTGATCGCTTCCACCTTCTCCTGCCGGCGCCGCTTCTCCTCCGGCGACAGTTCCGGCGTCTGCTCAGGTACGTAGCGTTCGGGGATGAGGATCTTGCTCGGTGCGGCCAGCAGCTTGTCGATGGTGTGTTCGGAGATTTTTTCCCGCGGCCCAAGGGCGGACCGCACCACGTCCGGTGCGTTCGAGCGGGGCCGTATCGTGACCTCCAGGTCGACGTCATCACGCGCTCTCCAGTTGACATTCTGAAAGAGATGAGAATTATTGCATCGAATTCCAACACCTACCCTTGCCAAACAATGATGTTATAATACACGTACATTTTTGTTCATATCATTTTCGCTGTGCATCAACTCGATGGACTTTGCATTGACGTGATGGGGCGCCGTGTGATGCCGACGCTTATCCTTCGGAACGGCTCGGCGCTGTCGGTTTTGCTGGGCTTGCTGGCGTTGCTGCTGCTGGTACTGCTGGTCGTCTTTCATGCTCGAGGTCGCTTTCGTCTCGCCACTTCCCGACGAGTCGCCGCTGTTCTCGCCAACGGTCATGTTCCCGCCCGTTGCCATTTCGTTGATGATCTGCTTCGCCGCCTCACTCTGGAACACGGGATCCAGCTCCGCATCGGCATGCGTGAGGCTTTGTATCGATTCCGTCTTGCGTTTCAGACCGCTCAGCGAGCTGGTGGACATTCCGGTCGTGCTGCCGGTGCTTCCGACGCTGCCCAGATAGCTAGACTGGTACGACGAAACGCTCCCAACGCCCGACACTCGACTGCCATCGTTGGTGAGGTACTTCGATTGCAACCCACCGTCAAAGTTACCCGTGTAAAGATCGGCCTGGCGATCGATCAGCGAAACAGGGTAGCTGTTTCCCGTTCGTCGAAGCGACGACGCTGCTGTAATAATCGCTCATGAGCTTGTTTCCGTCGAGCGAGCCGGCAACACCATCACTGCCCGATTCGTGGCCCTGCACAAACAGCTCATGCGTTTCGTACCCTCTGGGCAGCGACTTGGAACGCTGGTAATCTTCCATCAGCTGTGCCTCCTCCTCCAGCACCTGATCGAGGCTGAGGGCCAAATTGCGATCGTTCTTTTCCTTGTCCCGCATCCGTCGCTCGGATTCGCGCTTCACGATGCGAACCGTTTTAATTTCCTGCTTATCGGCTGAATTCAGCATACCGCCGGCACCGTAGTTGTACAAAGGTCCCCCGGCCGAGTACAGATCGTCCAACGATTCCGCACCTTCGATGGGCTCCTTAGCGCGGCTGCTCGGAAGGAACAGGCTTTGCATTTCGTCATCGATCGTCAGCACGCTCGATGCTGAGGACGACAGGGCGCGATGGTTGCTGGCGGACGAGACGGATGATTCTTTGCCCGCCAACGAATCGAGATCCGTCTCTACCCAGGACGAAGAATAGCTACGCTTGTGCTTTGCGCTAGCCGATTGTTGCTGCTGCTGCTGCTGGTCGCGCTGTTGTTCCTGCGAAAGCGCCATGTGCTGTTGCTCATCGGCCTGCAGGCGATCCATCATTTGCGCCTCGTGATTATCGCTGTAGGAAGTGAGCTGACGCACTGCTTGACCGAGCTCCTGGCGCTGGCGTTGCATGTCACCGACCAGCAATTTCGCGCGCTTCAGCTCCGACTCGAGCACTGCGGTCACCGAACCGGGCATGTACTGGTTATCCATCGGTGAGGCTGAATCAAACACCGAATGCATCGAACGATGCTCACGGGAAGCTTGCAGCTTCTGACGCAGTACCAGCAGCTCCTGCTCCAGCCGAGCGTTCGTTGAGACTGTCTTCTCCAGTTTCTAAAAGCATGCCGAAAAGAGGAGATAAATTAATATTTTTAAACACTCTTTTTTCGTTTTCAGTATAATTCACCTTCGAATTAGCTGCCAGCAACTGATGCACCCTTGTCAGCTCACGCTCCAGCGTGTGCTGCTGCTGTCGGGCGGTATCCATCGCCATCGGCATGTTTCCACCTTCCCGATTCAAAACGTGCGTCTTCAGTGTCGCGAGCGCTTTTTCCAAATTCTCCTTATCACGCTGCAGCGCTTGCAGTGTGCCGGATTCTTCCTGCATTAGTTTATCGATCTGGTATAGCTGCTGCACCTTCGACTGCACAAAAGAATATGGGTTAGTTTACTTAAGAGCTTTGGTAATCATCGTACTCACCTGTAGCTCCACGTGGTTCGGACTGGTACGATCCCACTGACGCTGCTCTTCCTGCAGCAAACGGCGCTCCTGCATGCGCTGATTGAACTCCAAGCGATCGAGCGTGGCCGATTCGGGCGATTGGAGTTGCTTCTTGCCACCGACCGGACCACGGTACAGACTGCCCAGCTTGACCATATTGTCGACCAGATTGATCAAGGGTTTCTCCTTTTCGTACTGCTTTTCCAGCTCCGTTAGCTGTTGCTTGAGTGCATCCAGGCGGGCTAAACTGTCCGCCTTCCGGTTTCCCTCAGCGGTGCGGATAAGGTTCTAAAGTTGGTTAGAAATATTAGTTAACGAATGGAAGAACAAACTTCTAATGCTTGATGTTAAGTGTTGCTTTTTGTCACGGCAATGTTCTTTTGGTCGCATTATTTTATCTTTCCAGCACCAAAAAGCACTTAAGCTTTCACTTAAATGTTAGTCACCAAAAAATGTTTAAAAATGAATTTTATTCGCAAAATTCAATGTAAAAAATAGGAAAAAATGTTAATATTGCGTATTTTGTTAGTTTTATGTGCAAAACCTATTCTTATTGTGCTAATTAAACCCAACCAATCGTCCAAATTCCATCCACAGAGCCACCGAAAGTTAATAACATATAAAAATTAAAACACAAAAATAATAAACCTGTAATTCATGAATGTTCGTGCAGCACTGTTCGATCGATCGCGCTGTTTGACTGTTCTGTCGTCGCAACTGAATCAAGAGCAGTATCAACTCTTCGTGCGTCCGGTTTAGAAGATCACCAGCAGACACATCCAACGGCTGTGAAAGTTTTTTTTTAAAAGGTACGAAGAGTATGTTTAAACGATTTTGCTGATAAGCCTAAAACACGTCTCTTAACGATCTAGTTTCACATTTGCTTGAAAGTATCATAAACAAAAAAACATCTTTAAAGATCACAGATATCGTTTACGGAAGTAACGATTGGAGTTAGCAACGATCATGCTGTCAACACACACAAACATACTTCTTGATAAACCTTCCGACCACTTCATCCTGTACCACACCTCGCTAGTTATCTTCCCTCCCAATCTTACCTTCGCGTCCAATCGTTCACTCGAGGCTTCCCTGTTCATACGACCGTTCATATATCCGCCCGGATCGTTGCCAGACGCACCACCTGCCACAGTAGGGGCCGCCGACCAGTGCGCTGGCCCATCGGGCCTACCAGCCATCGGCGATTGCGGGGAAGCGTCCTGCGGCAGCTGCTGCTGGTCCTGCATCGTTGCCAAGCTTCGGTCGATGTTTTGCAGCTGATAGTGCTGCTGTAGGTTCAGCTCCTGGGCACGCTGCAGCTGGGCCTGGGTGTACAGGTCGTGCGTCGACTCGAAGCTTATGTCGGGCCGAATGTACTTGTCGCTGGCGTAATAGTCAGCGGCAGCAGCGCCCATCATCATGCCCTCGTAGTAGCTGCTTCCGGGCGTTCCCGCTCCCTTGGCCACTGCCTGCAGGTAGGCGGGATCGGATGGGTCCGGCTTGACCGTTAGCGCGACCTTCGGAAGATTGAACACATTCCGCACCGATATCGAGGCTGTGAGAAAAAGAAGGGGTGCGAAAAAGGGGGAAAGAGTGCAAAAAGTGGAATAAAGAAATTGAAACCGTTAATACACTTTTTGCTCCTTGGGCAATATGTTATAGTGTGCGTTAAATCATCTCATTTTTAATAGAGCACTCGCATAGTGTTTCGATGGTTCATCATACCTTGTTACTTCATGTCCTGTACAAAACGTAAATGATCTGGGGTTTTTTACACAAACATTTTAAGCTCACACTGTTCCATTGTTTTTACATGTATATATATTTACAATATTTGCAATATGTGTCTGCACAGACTTTACATCAATAATAACCGAGGGAAAGTAAAAATGCGCTATTATCCAACTTATCTTATTGAATTTCATGTGTCACCTTGTAAACGGAGGTTCTCGCACATTACCGCAACCGCGCAATTCCTATTGGAATGTAATTACATCTAATATGAAAAATATACTGTACATGGTAGTTTTAACAATATCTTGCATCCAATATTGTATGCATACAATCGTACAAAAATTGTTATTGTAATCGGGTGTGAAAAAGTGTGCAGCATATTCGCTTGTTAGGTTTAACACTATTTACACGATTTTGGCTTTTGTTTCAGCTATCCGATTAATCCTCATTTTTCTTATTGATTTTTTCTAACATTCAAACTATCTTCTAAATGCATTACTCCTCTTGCGTCCTCTATTCGAGCGTTCACGTGTTTGCCACTGTCCAAATTATATTTATCTCTCAACGTTTCCATCTTTCGCTTACTGTCTTCCATACTGTGCTTGCCACTGTTCAGACTGCTCACAGTCATAACGTCGTGGGGTTTTTCACACGCCTCTAAGTAATATTGTTTCGCTGCAAGTGATCTAGTGCCGGCGCTAGACAACGTTATGGCATCACCTGCACTCTCCATGGCAGGCTGTTGAGCGTTCGGTTTGCCAGAGATGCCACCATTACCAGCAGACAACGGTTTTTGGTGGTACGTTTCACTGCTGTTATTTCCACCCGATCTGGAAGTGCTGCCCCCTGCTGAATTGCTGCTATTGACCAGCCCGCTAGACATCAAATCCCACTGGCGTATCGTTTCGCGATTGATGTCGTAGCGGTTGATTTCGTCGCGCAGCACCTCGTACACCGCATCCGAGTCACGCCCGCTGGACGAGGACCACCGACCGTCCCGTACGATCGTACCGGAGGAGGACACGTTGCTGGCAAGCTGCACATACACATCATCATCGTCCCCATTGCCACCCGCTCCTTCTTCAATTGCTAAGGGAGTGCTGGATTTGTTCGCAACCGCTGCAGCCGATATTGATTGTTCGCCGAATACTGCTTTCGACACAGGCAGATGTGCTAGATGCTCGTTAACATACGTCACATCCTTCCGATTGATCTTAACGATTGGTTTGGGGTTCGTCTCTTCACCGTGAGCAGCGTCCTGGTGTGCGTCACGCAACCTTTGTTCCTGCATTTCCCGCTGTTCCTGCTGCTGCTGTTGCTGCTGCTGTTGGTTGATCGTTTTCACCAGCAGAGCAGCAGACGATGGTGACCTGATCGTACCGAGATGATCAAGATTGTCCATCGATTTGGCATGAATGTGCGACACGCGGCGCAAGTTATCCCGCCAAAGGGTGTCTTCCTCCCAGAGCTGATCTCCGGACGAGATGTTACCCCCGGACGTATCAAGCATTTGTTGCATCTGCACACTGTCTCTTCTGCTGCTGCTACTACATCCTGCAGCAGGATCACCATTGCCGGCGGAATACGCACCACCATCTCCACCGACGACACCTGTATAACCACCACCCAACGAACCAGTCGACTGCCGTACGTTCACCGCACTGCCATCCTTCGAGGTGGCCATCGATAGCGACGAACCCGATCTGCCAGCCACCGCTCTACTGCCGCCCGCCGCCAGCGACGCAGCGATCGTTTTGTTCACGTCCTTCTGCCCGATCCGGTCGGATTCGTAGATGTTTTTCCGATCGATATCCGCGTGCTTCTCGGTGGCGGACGCGTGCAGCAACAGGTTGGCCGCCTTGAGCGTGTTGTTCAGCGGATTGTGGATGTGGAAAATGCTACCCGTCGTCGGTTTGCGCAACCCGCCCGGATCGCGCTGATTGTTCAACGTGTCGCCTGGTTGGGCGATCGTCGCCGTCGGTCCTCCACATCGTTCACTGCTCAGCTGACGGCTGTGCTGCTGCGCGACTCGATCGTCCTCGCGTGATCCTGCCCTTGCCTGCAGATCGGAGTAGTAGTACGGTGCACCCTCCGACGACAGTGTACTGTTGTTGCGGCTGTGCAGTGGTTCGGCCACGACCGAGTGCGCCACGCCACCCTCCTCGATCGGCGTAATCGTCCTATTGCACTGATTGGACCGCTCATAATCACCGCGCAGTGTGCACGAGCTTTGCTGGTCCGGATCGAGGGCCGACGACGAAAGGGAAGCATTCTCCACGTCCAGACTGTGGCCCTCCAGCACCGTGCCGAGGTACTCCGACTGGCAGCGGGCATCGTGCAGCGAGAGGTTTTTCTCCCTCAGCGGGCTCAGAATCGGACCGGACGAGCTGGTGCGCCCGATCGATTCGGACGACCCGTGCGGAGGCGGACCCGGCATGTCGACATTCTCGTAGTAGATGCTATTGTCGTGCCCGTTCTGCGAAAAGTTGGACGAGTTGCTGTTCATCTCAGCTCCTCCTCCTCCTCCTCCTCCTACTCCGCCAACGCTGTGCGAGTAGCGATCGACCTCAGCGCTGGCAATTTCGCAACCATCCAATGCCAGCTCGATCGGGCAGTTGATGGAACTGCCCGATATCGGTCGCCGTTTGTTCCGCATCGACACATCCATGCACGATCGGCTTCTCCACTCGATGGACCCGCTCGTTTCGGACAGCGTGATCGAGCTGCGGGCAGACGCGCTATTATCCCTGTTCGCTCCCATCGTCGCCGTTCGTCCTCCATTCGCTCCCGTTTCCCGCAGCAGCAGCTCATACTCGGAAGACGCATGCGACACACCGTCATACCGGTCCGCTCCGCTACCCGCTAGCGAATCCCGCCCAGGCTTACCAGCAGCGCCGCTGCTAGTAAAAAGACCCTGCGAGCTGCTGCGCAAACTGGACCGGTTGGAAGAGATGCTGCCACTTTCGCGCCGCATCCCGTACGAAAGGTTCATCGAGCCGGCCAACGACTGGCCGCCGCTGGACGTACCCGCGACCAAGCTTTGCACCGACTGTCGCTTCTCCTGCTGCGCGGCGTGATGGTTTCTAATTAGATCGATCGCTTCGCTCGAGCGAAACCGTTCCCGGTCGGCGTACCGGGCGAAATCGATGCCCGGTCCTAGCAACCCTACTCTCCCTTCATCTCCACCACCACCAGTACCATCGGGTTCATCAAGCGGTAGTGAAGTGATCGGTATCGGAGGCGGAGATACGATATCACTGTCGGAACTGTCCAGCAAGCTGTCAAACGTGCCGTCGCCCGCCCCACCGCCGTGAAGACCGAACGGAGTGTTGTTGCTACTGCCACTGGCCCCCAAATAGTAGGACGCCGGCCGGAAGGTGTCGGACAGGCTGAATCGCGACCGGGCCATCGTTTTGCTCTGCAGCTCGGCACTGTGCGTTGTCGCTAGGTGCTTCTTCTCTTTGCCACCGTGCTTCTTTTTGGCGATGCGCTTACAGTCATCCGTCACCTTGTCACCACCACCGGCCGTGTCCGATTCACTGTCACTGTCCTCCGGCTTGCTCGACTGCATCACGATGTCGGGCCAGTTTTTATCCTTTTTCTTCTTCTTGTTACCACCAACGCCGCCGCCACTACCGGCGATATTACCACCGCCGGTCATTGCGTTTTTCATCCGCACCATTGTGCTTGTCTTTTCGCCACCGAATTCGATCGCGCTTTCCGTCCCGCCGCCCGGTAGGACCTTCGTTTGGCCCCCCTCAGGCCCCCCCTTCACACTGTCACACTGCTTCTTGGCATCCCTTTGCGTAGCTTCGTCTGCCAGCGCCCGGTTCGTGTCCTTTAGCGCATTGATGTTACTGTGCAGTTGCGACAGCTCCATGTACAGTGGTTCCGAATCGACCGGCGGCGGCGGTGGCGGCTGTGGCCCATTTCTCCCCAGCCCAAACTCACCGGCCTTGCCGCCACTCGCCCCCTTCCCCGAAGCCGGTCGGGACGCGGGATCCGTACGCACCATGATCATCTCGTACGTCGTTCCCCGCAGCTCGTCCGCCGTGGCAAACACGCTCTTCCCGTGCGTTCCCTTGGTCATCTCGATGTACGTACTTTCGTCGTACGCGTTGCATATCTGCATCTCTCCGTTGCCTTTCTGTATCGAGTCGAGAATGTCCATCGCGGTCAGGCTTTCGCAGGGTCGTAACTTTCCGCCAACTGCCGTGTTGCTGCTGGACGCGTTCATGAGCGAAAGCGTTGTGCAGCTGCTTGCCGAGCTGATTACGGTCCTGCGCGGCGTCATCGGCATATAGTGCCCTTCCATTATTTGCAGGGAAAGTTCGTCGTCCAGCGCCCGGCGACTCAGCAGCTCGGCGGCGGACGGGTTGCCTTTGGGCGACAGTTCCGGCTCGGGCTGTTCAGCTTGTTGCAGTGCTTCGTCCAGATCTTCGTCCGTGTACTCGAAGATGTCCTCTCCGTCGTCTGCACCTTTCTCGATGTCTTCTTGGTCGGAATAATTTTCACTACCGTGCTCCGTCACGTCCTTTTCTCTCAAAGACTCGCTCCTAGTTGGAGTGGACATCCCCTTGAACCCCTCCATACCTGTTGCTCCACTGGAAACGTTCACCGAACCGGAATGTAAGCTTTTAATGCCCAGCGACGTTATGCTGTGCTTGTAAACTGGAACGTACGACTGTAATTGCTGATCGTGCTGATTAGACGACGAACCTCCCTTCTCCATTATGTGCAACGGGTTGTCGTCAAGCGACGGGTTATTGTTCCCACTACCATTTATCACACTACTACCACTACCTTTATCATTAGGCAGCTGGTTGCTGCTATCGTTGCTGTGGTTATTTGTGGCGGTACGAAGTAAACCGCCCCTATCGCTGAACTGTTTCGATTGCTCTAAATCCCTCTCCACGCTCTTGCGCTCATTTGGCGCTTTGATAAAACTATTTTCATATACATTCGCGTCCACGCTGAGGTTGGGACTGGCGCTAACGCTTGCGTGATTCACTAAACTATCCTCATACACCCCATCATCATCATCATCATCAACAACATCATCAGTCTGTTCTGCCTCAGCCTGTCGCTCAATCATCGTCTCCAGTCCTGCCGGTTTGCCCTGCTCGACCTCCTGCGCGATCGGTGGACCGTTTCGGTCCGTGCCATCGTCCTTGCGGAGCATCCTCCTTGCATTACCCTCACCGCCACCAGTGCCGGCCGGGTCGGCGTAAAAAGATTGCGTTAATGCGTGCATCGTACTGTTGTTATTGTCAGTGGTGCTGCTGCCAGCCGGTGGAAATTCCCTAAACTGGTGGCAGTGGGGTGGGGTGTGTGGTGTTAAATTGTGTGGTGGTTGTGGTGGTTGTGGTGCTTCGTCCGCTACCTCTTGCGCGGAAGCGGTACTAGCGAGTGGTGGTAGTAGTAGTGGGGATGACCTTCCTGCCGGCGTAAAATTTCTTCCATCTAATATAATACATGAAAATACACACATACAACAGAGAAATGTATGGTATGAGATAAGTGTTGTCAGATTTTCTTCTTTTTTTTTGGTTTTGCTGTCTCTTAGTCGGGTAGGGGGTAGGGTTGAGAGTTGAGTGAGAGGGGCAGTGGGGTGGTTTTAGTAGCACATAACTTTACGTTTCCCTGCCATAAGCCTGGATTGTCGTTTCCTTTTTAAATAAGGACCATTTAGGGCCTTGCTGCGCTACATTACTTGGCTAAAGAGGCTAACAATTTTGTACTGTTTTTGTTTAGAGATAAAGGGACAGAGAGAAAAGCTCACCGAAATACATAACAATGTGTACCGAAACCAAGGTTAACCAGTTGTCAGGATAAAGTTTTAGCTTAACCTGACGGTGTCTTTATGTTACCCGCCATCAACCTTCTAAGCCATAGGCAGCTCTAACCGATACATACAATTCAGATACACTGTACATATACTTAGTACAGGGCTTAGTACAGGCCAGTATTAGAACTAGTGGTCGTGTAGTGTAGAAAGGTAACATGAGATTAGTACTAATTACAGTGGTGAATAAAAAAAACGAGAGATGTCACATGAGAAGATGTGTAGGGCTATAAGTTCACCGTTCCTCGTGATTCAGGATTTGCTTTTCAGACTGTAGACACTTGTTCGGTTGTTCGGTTACGAGATGAGAAGGAAAAACATCAATCCGCTTTACTTCCCACTATAAATATATATGCAGTTTTGATAATAACGAAACAAAGAGACAACACTTTTCCTCATATTTCCATACCTTTCGATTGTGTGTACCAGAGCTTGGCTCTTCTTTGGCTATTTTTACGCTGCCAGGCAGGAAGGTCTCGCGTAAGAGATGAATGTATAGAGAAAACACACCAAACCAGAAGTAAAACAGTGATACAAAACAACAACAAAAAAGTCAATCTATATATATATATATATATACATGTGAATATGAAACAATAAAACGCACGCGTGTTTGTGTTTTTCCCTCCCATTTTGGCAAAAGTGGGAAAACGGTGGAACAAGTAGTGCAACAAATTTTTACAATCGACGAAGACTTGTTTTTCTCTTAGTACAAAAAATAAACAGAGTGCGAAATTTAAAGGCCAAAACAAAAAGAAACACACACGCACACAAACAAACACACTAAAACGCAACGCATAATAGATGATGAAACACAGTTTTCTAAGCAAATCCAGAACATTGTAAAGAAGGCGAAGAGAGAAAGGAAGGAAGAAGGAAGAAACAGATAAGAAGGAGTGGTTTGTTATGTTCTACGCGCTGAGAACGCTTTAGAACGGAGCAGCTAAGCTATTCCGGAGGAGTTGGGGACGTTCAACTCTAGGTAAAGTGCGATCTAAGCGATCTAAACGATCTAATTTTTTTTTCTTAGTACAATATTTAACCTAAAAATGACAAAACATGCATACAAAATTGCAAACGTGTAATAGAAACCCATGTATGAATTCCAACACTAGAAGGGCACAAAAGATACAAATGCAAAGGAAAAGAAACGAATGTAAAAAAAACAGAACAAAAATCACAAAATTTCGGAAAGATTACTCTAAAAAGCTTAAATTAATGAAACTCCAACATATAAATAGCGCACACAGTCAGAGACACAGAGATAAGTAGAAAGAGGAAAAAAATGCCAAAATAAAAAAAGAGAGAAGAAGAAACAAACTAGTGCGCTTCAGCAAGCTGGGCATTTTGTTAGACCATTTACGTGTACACGTCAGTATTGAGTATCATTTCAGTGCAGTATATATCAAGATATGGATCAAGATGCACAGCTTCACTACACCTTACCTTCATCGTCCGACGAGTAGCTGTTGTAGTCACCGTTCAGCTTCATCTGGCTGCCGAACGCCGACGAGGACGCTTGCGCAATGTTAACCGCACTGCCCCCATGCTTTCTGGCGGCCGTCACCGAGCCTAGGGCCGTCAGATCACCCACCGACTGGCGTTCGTAGCTCGATGCGTAGTAGTCCCCGCGCAGTAGCGCCTCAGCGTCCGCCTTCAGACCGTAGATGTCCTCGTTGCGTCGATCGGCACCACCAACGCTTGCATTGGAGCCACGATTGAGCGATTCGGCCGATGCCATCGTTGCCGCGTGCTGGCTGGCGATTTTCTTCGTCAGCGGCGATTGCAGCATGCGCTGCTTCCACTCGAGCAGTCGCTTCATGGATTCCTCCCGCTTGCGTTCGCCGTCTCGCAGCGACGAGTCTTCCTCCTTGCGGGGCAACCGGGCGCTCGCCGAACGGGCAAACTGTTCCTGCTGCTGCTGGGCAGTGCCCTGCTTCTTTAAGCTGCTGACGGTGGGACGGCCCTGACCGGTGCCACCGGTCCGATGGTCAGTAGCGGACGGCCGGGGCATACTTTGCGAACCACCGTGCGGATAATCTTCACCCTGTTGGCCAGATGCTTGCAGCTGCATGATTTTACCACTGCCGCTCCGGTACAGGCCATCCCGGGGCATCGTACCGCTGGCAAACAATCCTGTAGAGTGGAAATTGAAATGGGTGGGAGAATTTAGCGATTTGGTTTGATATCGAATCAAATCTCTTCCTTACCTTGCATATCATCGGATCGTTGTTTGCGCGACGCCCCAGCTCCCGGGTTGTTGGTTCGCTGCAGGTAGGAAGCGCTTTGCAGGCGCATCTTCTCGGCATAGCTGGCCTCGGAATAGTAGTAGTGATCGGGCGTTCGGTTGATGTCTAGGCTCGATTTGGGCCGTGGGGTGCGATGGACAGGGCTTGGCTCATCGGTCACACCGCCGGTTGCTTGGTTCATTGGATGGCGCGCTTCGTAGTCCAGAAAGTCTGCAGAATGTGGCCGCGGAATGCTCGGTGGAATGGGTCGTGCACGCATCTGGGCGTGCTGGGGATGTTGACCGGCAGCTCCCGGTGACTGATGCTGTAGAATAGTAATGTCAACAAAACAACATTAATACAAATTTATACAATAAAGCGGTCATACTCGAATGTTATTCAAAAGATCGAGAATGTTATTGCATTACGATCGCAGCTTAAAGCTGTTGATATCAAGAATCATACTATTTGATTCCATTTTTTGTTGTTGGTATAACAATTAACCTCGAAGAACACCTTAATGGAGTAGAGGCAGGAAAGGCTGGAGCAAGTGGCAGAACATGGCAACCACCACAGCAGCAGCAGAGCAGTAACACCAGCTACAGCAATAATCCAGACATCGAGATTCTTCTGCCATCTGTGGATGAGATTGCCAGCGCCATCAAGCAGCTTAAGAGCAATAAGTCTGCGGGCAGCGATGAACTGGCGGCCGAGCTCTTCAAGATGGGGCCGGAGAGGCTTACCATCGAAATGCATCAGCTGATCGTGATAATCTTGGTACAAGAACAACTGCCGGAACAGTGGAAACTGGGTGTCATTCACCCCAGACTACAAAAGGGTAACAGGCTCGATTGCTCGAACTTGCGAGCCATCACAGTCCTCAATGCCGCCTACAAAACCCTGTCCCAGATTCTGTTCTGCAGACTTGGACCACTTGCATTACAAATTTCGTCGGTAGCTAACAAGATGGATTTGTTGGGGACAAATCTATCGCCGACCAAATTTTTTCTCTCAGGCAGATGCTCCACCACCTGTTCATCGACTTCAAGGCGGCTTACAACACCATAGACCGGAATGAGCTATGGAACATCATGCAGCGGTACCACTTCCCTGGGAAGTTGATCCGGCTGTTAGAGACCACCATGAACGGGGTGCAGTGCAAGGTGTAGAATGTCGAACTTGACATTGGAATCTTTCGAATCTCACAGAGGTCTGAGGTGATAGACTCTCCTATCTGCTCTTCAACATCGCCCTGGAAGTTGTCATTCGAATCGCGTGGCTAGACAACGACATCCGTGGCACGATCTTCTGCCGGTCTCTCCAATGTCTTGGCTTCACGGATGACATCAACATTATCGGCAGGACAACAGCGAAGGTATGTGAGGCGTACACCAGACAAAAGCCCGAAGCAGTAAGAATTGGATGAGGATCAATGCGCCCAAGATGAAGTCTTCTGCTTGCAGGAGGCTCAGCCCACGATAGTGCCCAACTGGTAGGCCATGTATTAGTTGATGGCGATAATCTCGAGGTATCACAGGAGTTTTACTATCTCGGGACAGTCGTTACTTCGGACAATGACATCAGAAATCCGGAGACACATTGTTCAGGGGAATCGGGCATCCTATGGGCTTCACCGACTGCTGCGATCGAGAAGATGAGAAATGTGAGATATATCGCACATTGATTCGCCCAGTGGTCCTCTATGGACACGAATCTTGGACCATCCCAGTGAAAGATGCAAACGCTCTGGGCGTGCTAGAGCGACGTATCCTCCGGACCATTTTTGGCGGTGTGTTCGAGCATGGAGCGTGGAGGAGAAGGATGAACCACGAGCTTGCTGAGCAGTATGGTGAATCGAGCATCCTGACCATGGCGAAGACTGGCAGGATACGATTTCCAGGCCATGTCATGAGGATGTCAGACTCATGCCCCACCAAGAAGGTGTTCCACAGCGATCCCCAGTTCGGCATAAGGCGCAGGGGAGCACAGCAAGCTCGATGGTTGGATCAGGCGAAGCGAAACCTGTCAGAGATTGGGTGTCCACATGGATGGGAGGCTGCAGCCAAGAACCGAACATCCTGCAGAATGATTGTTGACCGGGCCATGTCACGACGACGTGCTCTATCGTGAGTAGGCCAACAGAGAGAGCGCGACCTTAGATAAACCTGGATATGGCGACATATGTCCTTGTTTAGGACATGGTGAAGATTTCGCCAAAGGGTTTTGTGCAAGTAGTTGGTTATCGTAGGTTTCGATCCATCCCAATAGTGACGAGCATCTATATTCGATGTTCCATAAACGGGAATTACTTGCAGCATTCAGCATTTTGAAGCTTACGAGTGAGTTACAGGTAGTCCCCAAGATACTACGTACCTCATACACGCAGATTCGGAGATACGCGGTTTGCTTTGAGCACATTGTACTGATTTGACACATCAATAGTCAAATGGTAAATAATTTGCCTTGTGATCGAATGTTAAAACACAATTTCAAAAGGTTTAAAACTGTTATATTCAGTCAGAATAATATCAAATAATTAATCAGATGGTAAAAACCAGCCCCTACTTGCAATACGAAAATTAGTGATATTTTGACTAGAAATCACGAGTTTCGACTTAGGCGGAAATTTGAGATACGCGGTATTTTGCGGCCGTTTTTGATCCCCATTAACCGTGTATCTCTGGGACAGCTTGTATTTCTTTAGCTCCAACTCAGCCAACAAGTAACTGTGTACCAAGAATCCCTGGTAGAAACACACATTCACGCTTCGGTCTTTTTGAAATCACGTTGATTTTCGATCTCTTGGAAACCCGAAATGCGAGTCAAGCTATCTAATTTAAGGCGCAGTCCTGCACTGTCTAAAAGATACGAATAAAATTAGAAATTTTCGGCCGGAAATTAACTGCCATATGTACATGTACTGTACCAAACGACATTGTACCACAAGCCATTATACTTAATTCGTTCACATGAAAGTCATTGCAATGCATTGGAAAAGCCAACAGTACAGTGAAATTGATCGCTGCGATCAGACCCGGGGTGCGTGATCTCAATTGGAGCACACACACACACACACACTGGACACACTGTAACAACGCATTCAAGTCTGTCTCCAGCCAGCCCAGACCGATTCAAATCTAATCACAATTATAAACGGTAATTCTCATCAGCACTCACCTCAAATTGGCCGGCATTGTACATTGCGGCGCCCATGTACGCCGGAAACGCTCCATTGCCTTCGTAGCGCAGCGGGCTGGACGGCCGTTTGTAGGTTGTCCCACCGGCTGCCACACCTGCTCCTCCCGCCGCCGCTTCCATCGCGTTCGCCGGCAGCGACTTGGAGAGCATCGTTAGGTTGTAGATGTCCTCATAGTCGGACATGTGCTTGGGATCGATCGCCGAGTTGGGCGGCCCGTACGTGTCCGGCGTCCGGCGATCGTTGCTCGGGTACAGGAAGGGATTCGTTCCGGCACCGCCACCGCTTCGCATTACCCCACCACCGTGCATGGGAGAGGACTGCATTCCCTGCTGTTGCTGTTGTTGTTGCTGCTGCTGTTGCTGCTTGGAAGCGTTCAATTTCTGCTGCTGCTGCTGCTGCTCGATCAGTTTCTGAATGTACAGGTCGCGTTCGATTCGCTTCGGATCGCCGTAGATCGCATGGGCCGTTAGTGCGGCTGGCGTTCGACTGCTACCGAGTACCATGCCCCCGTTCGGCGGGCCCGAACCACCCCCCACTGCCCCCGGGGGGTATTGTCCCCCGGTAGCCAGCATCTGCTGCTGCTGCACCATTTGATCGTACCGATCGTGCAGCATCGTATGTTCGGGGCTGGGCGAAGAGTAGCCGCCATCGTTGACGCGTCTCGGCTTCGGTGGAGCATTGGCGTAGAGCGGTTGCGGCATGGACATGCTATCGTTGAGTGCAGACATACCACCACCACCACCACTGCTGCTGCTACTGCCATTCCCACTCGCTTGCTGGATCAGTTTCATCGTATCGTTTGACCCGTGCGACTGAGGCCCACCGCTCGAATCACTCGACAGCAGCTCCGTCCCAGTACCGCCCGCTTTGCCACTGCTGTACTGCTGCTGCTGCTGCTGCGGCTGCTGCTGCTGCTGCTGCTGGGAGAGACTTTCCTCCTGTTCCGTCCCCGCCGGCTGTATCATCATCGTGGCCAGTGTCAGCGCCCTCACCCACTGGCTCATCGATTCGCCGCTCTCCGCCGCAAACACGAACGTGCGCATGTTGGCGTGCTCGCACTTGAACGCAAACTTGCGATAGATCTTGTCCTCGGGGAAGCAGGCGGACACCTTGTACGACGGCAGCAGCACCGTGCCGAGCAGCTTCTCCTCCTCCTGCCCCTTGTAGTAGTACAGCACGTACTCGGACAGGACGAACCAGCGCCGGCGCCACACCTTCAGTCCGTCCGAGCCCTGCTTGTACAGCCAGCCGGCCAGCGCAACGGGCGCGTTGGCGGGTCGCCGCGTGACGGGCGACTTGAGCGTATGCTGCTGGCCTCCCGTGCTGCGCTTCCGCTCGCTCGAATCGTGCGACGGGCTGGACAGCGTGTCCGAGGGGGAGGATTTCATCTGCTGCTGCTGCCCGGCTGCGTTACTACTGCCCGCCAGCACCATCGAGCTGATCTGCGTCTGACAGGCTTGGTTCACCACCTGCCCGGGAATGTTCTGCTGAATGATGATTTCGCTAGCGGCACCGCCGGACGGCGAGTTGGCCATCCCCGCATGCTGCTGATAGCCGGCTCGCTGCAGGTACAGCGATTCGCCTTCCTCTCCGTACGCACCACCGACGCCTCCTGCGGCACCGGAATCCAGCGTGCCCTGGTAGGATGGGACGTGGGAGCGCATCATCTTGTCGGTTTCGCTGGCCGCCGGCTGGCAGTGGTTCTGCAGATTCAAGCTCGATGGTGGCGCGTTTCGATGCTGTGAACCACCGCCGTTCGCTGCATATCGTTGTTGTTGTTGTTGCTGCTGCTGCTGTTGCTTCATTGCGTGTTGAATTTGCTGTTGTTGCTGTTTTTGCATTTGCTGTTGCTTCTGCTGCTGAGCTAACTGCTTCTGCTGCTGCTGCTGCTGCGCTTGTGAAGGATATTGTGGATGTTTGTGTACTTGCAGCTGTTGCTGCTGCTGCTGTTGTTGCTGCTGCTGATGGTGCTGCTGCTGCTGCTGCTGCTGAATCTGCTGCTGATGATGCTGGGACAGATTCTGGAGCAGGTTCTGCTTCAGATGGTAGTTCGGCACGGGCGGGTTGAGCTGCTGCCGCAGTGCGAACGTTTGCTGCTGGTGCGCGATCGCTTCCGTGGCCGTTTTGATCTGCTGCTGGATCTTCTCGCGCTGCAGCTGCTGGAACTGCAGCTCCAGCTTGGACATGGGTGCGTTGTGGGCCGTCGAGCCCGAGGTCACCGAGTGGGGCGTGCCGACGCCACTGCTGCCCGGGCCGCCACCGCCAGCTGACCGTACCAGCGGAGCGGTCTGGTACAGCCGCTCCCGCTCTCCACCACTACCGCTCGATGGGGAGCTAACGCGGTACAGCTGATGTTGCTGTTGCTGATCGTATCCATAGCTACCGCCGCTGCCGCCGGGCCCGAGCGTGTTGCTGCGATACTGTTGATGCTGGGCGTGCAGCAAACCCTGCTGTTGTTGTTGCTGAAGGTGCGCCGGGTGCAGGTGATACCCGGATTGGGCCGCCCCGCTGGCCGACGAGAGGTCAGCCCCATCCGTGGCGCCGTACAGTGCGCCGCTGTTGGTGCTGAGCGAAGATTTGGGGCTGCCGGTCGAGTAGGGGGACCGGAGCGACGACGCCGACGGATGCGGCTGGCCGTAGCTCTGGTACTGGGCGGGAAACATGGCCGATCGGCCCGGTGCCGGTCCGGTGGCGCCGTAATCGTACCCGTGCTGGTAGCCGCTACCGCCCTGCTGCGGTGGCTTCATCTGCGGCATTGGCGCCAGGTGTGAGTTGGCCTGCTGCAGCTGCTGCAGCTTTTTGCTCTCCATCGTCGTGAACGTGGGTGGATCAATCCTGCCAAAGAGGGGGGAAGGAAGAAGATGCGTTAGATTGTTTTGCGTTTGCTTGCGCGGTGATAAACAAAATAACAAAAGCGCCACACAATGCGGTTAAATAATTGGATTGAGTTGGTGGGGGAAAAATCGCAACAAATTCATCAACAATTACCAACTGCACAACAACAACAAAAACACACACAATTTAATAAGCAATTTATGCACACAAACAAGCTTACCAATCCCATAATTGCCAAAGACAGCTAAACATGTTTGCTTCCGTTGTTTCTCGCTAACGCTCTTTTGCTTTGCTCAGTTTAAAACCCCTACACCCTCTCCCCGCACATGAACACACACACACACACACACCTCTCTGTCTAACCACGTAAATCTAATTCGATTCTCCCCGCAGTGTCTATCGTTGGCTAATAATCGCTCCTGATGTGGTGGCCGCTCCCCGCGTGCTTCAAACAAATCAAAATTGACTTTCGCGAGCCTCCCTCCAACCACCACCGCACACACACACACACTCATACGACGGCGAACTAACTACACAATTCGGGGCGCTCCGCCTTCCACAATTTCTCCACAAATTACATACGCCACCCCGTCATCAGTCGTCATCAGCCGTCATCGTGTTGTGGGCCGAGCGTTGAGCGGCAGCATCTTGGGGGCCGCCTACCCCCTGGGGGTCACCAGGACTAGCGCCTTCTCTCACGTACACATTTTCCCTTTTTCTCCGCTTTCGATGTTTAAATCTCACAGATTTGCTAATTTTTCCGCTAATTCACAAAATGAAGGAAAACTACAACGAACGACGAGGGAACGTGTGTTAGTAAAACGGTTACAATTGGTGGTGTCGCACCTCTCCTGCCCGTACCCGTTGATGGGTCACTAATTTCGTGACCCATTTTTAACACTTCCCCATCTCCCCACCTTTTTTCGCCGGACGATGACTGCGCGACACGGGCAAGAGACGAACCCGGTGCGGGGAGCAAGGAGCACGGGAGCATTGGGCATTCGGGCGGTATGTACTGTACCGAAACGTGACCCGAATGATGCTCACTCACACACACAAGCACACACACATGTATACAGTCTGTTCCCGAGATACGCGATTTATGCGTTCCTAAGAAATTTGCGTAAGTCGAATTTCACTGTTTTCAGCTAAAACAAGTTTGATGACTGGATAATTTTGATAAATTTTGGTACTTTTATACACTGTATCATTTATTTCAAACGATTCGTGCAGACAATTCTGATATTGAGCCCTTTTTCCTTTTAAGATGGTAGGCTGAGATTCCAGCCTATTTGCTGTTTTGTATAGCAGTTTTCGAGCAGATATGAAAGTGGGTATAATATGCAGGTGCGCTTATCCCAAGGTGTATGTATTTAGAAGGTTGATTTTCATCGTTTCTGCTTCTGAAGGAAGATTTTACAGGGTTTAGAATCATATAAGGGAATAGTTCAAACATTTAGAAGAATGTTCAAATCGGTAGGGTAATGTTAATGGTAATGCTGTGGAGCTGTCATTCGACTGTTGGGTGGCGCTGTAAATACTTCAAAACATTTTCGATGGTTTTACTTATTTATCATGTTTAATAATGACTTTTTTCTGTGACAGGATTTATTTAGTTCTTCATGTGTACAACTAAGTACTACTAAGTAGAACTAAGTAGAAAGCAACTCAAAATTATGTTTTTTTGAAAACATATTCGATATCAATTCGAAGCTTTTTACACCGGCACCCACAGTCTGATGACAGCTCCACGGTATGCTTGCAAAATTCCCTTAGTCCATTGCAACACTCCCCTATATGATTGCAAATTTCCCACAGTATGCTTGCATCATTCTCCTACCGATTTGCAGCATTTCCTGTCCTGTCAAAAAGTGACGTTTAAATTTGGTTATAAAAACAGTCTTTGAGACCATCTGGTCTGCATGCATTTTGATGCTAGATTCCACCACCTGATCTCTTTAACGCTTCTTAGGATAAATGAAAACACGACCTTGTTTTGGCATTTTTTCGAGCAGGTACTCGAATCTAATTCTAGCGTTGAGGCTGAAATAATCTAGGCTGAAAATCTCAGGCTAGCTTTGTGTGTGATTTTGTATGGAGTGTTTACATGATTTCAGCCGCCAACTATCATACTCCATATAACAAAGCTAGTATCGTGAAAGGTCGTATTTCTGGGTTTAAGTCGGATTATTTATTTTTTAAACAAAAATGCAATTTACATTGCATTGGACAGTTCTTGAAGTAAATTGTACTGATATAACATTTCAGGTGTTAAATAAAAAAAACGGGTATCTCCGAATCCGCGTAGGTCGAGAACTGCGTAACTCGGGAACAGACTGTACGCATGTGCTTATGTCGTTTGCGTAGTTGTGTGTTTGAAGGAATTGCATACGTTTTACACAGCACGGGAAGGCGGCTAAGAGATGATGGGAAGGTTTCTACTACTTCCTCAGACCCCCCCTCCTCCTCGTAACCTCTTCCTCCGTCCCTTCTCCACCACAAATAGCAGTGCCAGTTGCCGTGTAGTACCCAATGGAGAGGGCAAGAGGCCAGAAAATCACACGCGCGCGGCACTCGAGGGACACTCGTCGAGGGACGGCTGCTCTTCTTAAAAGGAAATCGCATCCAAACCCCCATTTTGCTCCTCACCGGGCGGGAAGAGGAGTGTGTACTTTCACTGCACCTGTAATCGATACTAATTACCGAAGATTTTGCCCGGCAGGGAAAGCCGTACTACAATCGCACACACATTAAGCGCGTCACTTCACTTTTTTCCCTCGCGCTCTCGCACTCTTTCGCTTGCTCCCGTCACACCTTTCACCTGACCCTGCCCAGTACCCCCCCCTTCACACGATGAATGAAATTACTATGGATCCGACGGGGATGCCACTACAAAAAACAATTGACAGGCGCGACACGACACACCGCACCATCATCATCAGCAAACGGCGCCGTTTGTTTTCGATTTCTCTTGCCGTTTTTTTGTTTTCGCATAGTTTGACGAAATTAACAACATTCTAATGAGGTGCGGTTTTTTCCTTCGAGTTTTCCACGCACCAAACACCACTCACATACAGGCACACAGCCACACACACACACACACACACAAACGGGAATGCCCTAATTAGTGATGCCGTTTGCTTCTCTCACAAAACGTGGAACAACGATTGGAAACTGACGGTTCACCATTTTCCCTACAGAGCAGAAGGGATACGCACACGCAGCAAGCCGTGATAGTGATGGAAAACGGTGATTTTCCACTGCCCCAGCTGGGCTGTTTTTCCCTTCAACTTAAAGGGTGACAACCTCTGCGGGAAGCTCGTGCTGTTCGTTTAGCCACCGTCACCAAACACACTCGCCCAGCAGCGTGATTGAGAAAATCTGCCATCCACAACTGACTGACCGAAAACACACACACACACACACACTGTACTGTGTGTAGGTGCTTTTCCACAGCGCTTCCTGGGACGTATTACTCCGGAAAATCCTGCCACACTCCAAACGGGGAAACGCACACGCTCGTTTGCTGCTAGAGACGGTGTGTTATGTCTATGTCTCTCTTTCTCTCTGCATTTGAGTTGGTGAGCGGAAAATGCCGTGAGCGTTTCTAAGCAAATGCGGGAGAATTTCCATCCCTCGCTTTTACCCCCCCTTCTTATTCTCCCAACCATCCAGCACATTATGTACAGCAATGTGCGTCCTTGTCGAAAAAACACGTTCGCTCCGTAGTAAATCGTACAGTGCGCAGCCGTTTTCGAACTTAGTCGCTCGCTCTCCCTCTCTCTCGCTCTCTCTCTCTCTCACACCTTCACACACATTTGCGTTCCGTGTACACAGCACGTTTGCATCTTTAATGCAAAACGATATAGAATGAGCGATATTCGCGCATGGCTAGTGGTGGGGGGGTTTGACATTTGGCGAAAAATTTCAAACGAAACGTACGTAACGGTCAGTTTGAAAAAAAAACACGAAGAAACAAACAACCAATGCCATGTGTATTTTTAGTATGTAACGTGCACCGTGGACCCATAAATATTATAAAAATTTGCGCCCAACAGACACCCTCTCCGAACCATCTCCTCCCCCACACCCACCACACCGATATCGCGGATCCACACACTCCCAAGTGTGGGTGACCCTGGCGTTCCCTTTCAATTTTTTTTAAACATTCTTTCTTCACCACACAACACACGCCACTCAACCACCCCCCCCCCCCATCCACGTTGCTTGCAAAAAGGGGAGCGGGCGGGCATGAGAACAAAAATCGCGACGCATACCAATCGCATTACGCATACGCGCGGCAGCAAACACGTTTGAGAAGCGAAGCGAGTGGAACAAACAAAAACAACGGCAAAAAATGCGCACAGATTGATCACGTTCGCGATAAAAAAAAACCCATTTACTGCACATATCCTCTATTAGCGGGTGGAAGGGGGGGGGGGGTAGGAAAATGAAAAGAAGAGAAAGGGTCGCAGAGGGTGGAAGAAAAAAAAGCGTTGGAAATTCTTCGAAACCTGACTCGGTGACACGGCCGCTCGTCGTTTGGCGCTTACACACACACACACACTTGGTTGATGATTTGTATTTTTGCATAAGCGCTGAGTCAAGTTCCTCGCAGCCCGTTGCAATCGCAACAGAAACCGTTGGAATTACTCCCCCCCTCCCCATCACAATTTTAAAATCATAGTTGTTGGGTGCGGTAAGCTTTGCGGGCAGCGATGTCAAACTCGATTGACAAAGTAGTCACAAAGCAGTTTTGTTTATCGGATCTGGTTGGTCTTGGTTTGTAAAGCTACAGTATAGTAACTATTTTTATAATATATTAGATCTAACAAATTGTAATCCTCTACGGCATTTAATTGCATGTCAGTTGTGTATAGTATTTCCCCTAACAAATGCAGCATAATTTTGCCTGAGCTTTATTTTAATTTGCCAAAAGACACTGATTTGGCGTAAAATTAGAATATTTTTATATGTAAGTCAGCTAATAAGCAGTACGTTATACTTAGCGTATCAACAATGAATTTTGCTTTTTTAATAAGGTGCATCAACTGTAGTTTCATTCTCGGCCTACAGTAGTTTCATTATATACACCTACAGTCGTTACCAAATTAAAAAAAAACTTGTTTTGTTGGATTTACGATATTCTGCTACTGTAAATTTTAACATGATTGCCATTTTGAAAGACACTAAATTACATGAATAATAGTTACATTAATGGGGCCCTTCCCGTTTTAAGATCCTAGGCTAACATTTCAGCCTGTCAGCTGTTTGCATTGTATAGCAGTTTTCGTACAGCTATCTAAGTGGGTATAATATACAGGTGGGCTTATCCCAATGAATTTAGAAGGCTGATTTGTATCGCTCTTGCTTCTGGATGAAGATTTTAAGAGTGTTTTGTGTATTCGTCAAGCCTCCAGAATGCTTGTTTGAACATAAGTGTTCACCCGTCCTGTCAAAAAGTGATGTTCAAATTTGGACACTTTCATGCACCTTGGGATGAATGTAAACACCAGCTTGTTTTGCCAATGTTTCGAGCAGATACTCGAATCTAATTCTAGTTTTGAGGCTAGAATAATCTAGAGTGAAAATTGCAGGCTAGTTTTACGTGTGTACAAAACCACACATGATTTCAGCCTCCAACTGTCAAACTCCATACAAAAGGATGACTAGAATCGTGAAGGGCCCCAATAACAGTGACATTAGTTACCGTGGACTGAAAATGCTTCATTTGTTGATGATCATAAGGTTTTAAAATAAAACAATTTTTTTGTATCTGTTTTGTATACATTTCATCGACCTTTCGTTGAGCCATGATTTTCTAAAATTCATTAAACCAAACGAAACCATGCATAAAATAGATTTTGACCTGACACCTACACTAAAAGACGAAAAACTGTTTGCAAACACTTGTAGGCTAATTAAACGATGGAAAGTACTCTCAACTTCGTTTGGTATTTTTCGCACTTGACAGATAACTTCTTCTTCTGATTCTTCTTCTTCTTCTTCTTCTTCTTCTTTTGGCTCAACAACCGTCCTGTACCATTTGTAGACTTTCAGTGACTTATTGATTTCCCCCTTAGCAGGATTGTCAGTCCTACGTATGGAGACAAGGTTCATTCGGGGCTTGAACCCTTGACTACTGGAAATCGGAATTTCGACATGCTCATTTCCAATCTGCTCCGGAAAGGATTTTTCTGTCCAAGTCGATACAAGTATATGAGTTTATTGTTGGTGTTTGATAAAAACAACGTGAATGATAAACAATTCTCAATTGCTTGTGATAAAGCTCAGTAAATCAATAAATTAGGTGAAAATGTGAACACTAACCGATAGGTTTCTCATGTCTTATCTCACGTACGGCAGAATTTTTTGTCTCAAAGCCTGAGTTTGACAGAAAAATACCAAACGAGGATGACAGTACTTTCCATCATCTGACAAGCCTATTAATGGTAAAGATATATCCAACAAAACTTGGGCATTCAAAATGGGACATTTAGATCTACGTTTAATCCTCCCGAAATACGCAGTACTGCTTAGAGGCGAAATCGGATATACGCAGGTTTTTTTTCTATATTTGACAGTTTGATGTGCAAATTGTACTGATTTGATACATTAATTATCAAATGAAATAAAAAAATCCCTTAGGATCCTTTAAAAGGATTTGAAAAATTATTCAGACAGGTACAATATTGCAATCTTCAGTCAAAATCACATCAAATCCTGCATCCTGCTACTGAATGCAAAATGACACGAAGTTTTGGCTATATTTTAGCTCAAATCCAAGGTACATAAATTACTACAGGTCGGTTCGTCCAGTGCACGTTGACAATTTTTCAGTTGAAAGCTAGGAAGTTTAAAGTTACTTAACAACTCATACAGAGTCCTTAGCCACCCTTAATCCCTATCAGCCAATCTCCATATAAATCTCCATACATCGTGGCTGCCAAAATCGAAGCTAAGGAGCCACCTGTAGTCTATCTAAACACCTTGCTAAAATAGCAAAATTTGAATTAAACTGAAATCTCTCTAAGATGAATCTAGAAGAAACATCTTAGAGCATCATTCATCTTACAGAGATTTCACTGTACGTAAAAATTAGCGATAGGTGGTTTCTTATCGTTTATACTTTTGCTTAAAACGGTTAAAATATTATTTGACTCAAGAACTGCAGACCACACTGAATTATCACCGAGAGCCACATGTTTGACATCTCTGCTTTGTGATGATGTGTGTGTGTGTGTGTGTTTGTGTGGATGGAGTCAGAGAGAGACAATTAATTCTAGGCATACTTTTTTTTGCTGCTGTGTTGTTGTTATTTTTGCATGCATCAACATATCAATGGTGCAAAGTGCAGGTTGATTGCACGGTCCAAGGGATGTGGCAAAGGTGTGAAATAGGAGTGCATTCAAAGGCCGGGCGGGGGGGGGGGGGGGGCAGACGCCGAAGGAACAACAACAACACTGGCATCACCTTACGGTATGGAAGCATCAGCAAAGCAAAACATCGGACCCGACCATGAATTGAAGGCGCAGCAGCAGCAGCAGCAGCAGGTAAAAGGGACACAAATCCACCTCATCAAAAACACATACACACACAGCCACACACATACACACATACGCGTCACTCTCTGTGTGTTGTGGAAACGCGCGCGGGCCGTTACTTTAACCATGGCAACGCGTCGTCGCGGCACACACTCACAAGCACGCTTGGAAATGCGCGGTTTCGCTTTGGATCCTGTGCCGGCCCTCCCTCCTCCCTTCCAGAGTAACACACCAACACACACCTTGTAGTGGGAAAGAGAGGGAGCGAGCGCCAATAATTTGCAGATTTTGCTTCCCAAACCCCTTTTTCTTCGACCCTCGCCGCGCTCTCATTCGCGCTGTGTGTACGCGAATGTATGCAAAACAGGGTACAATTTTATGTTGTGCGGCCATTACCCTTCACCCTCTCCCGTCCCTTTACCACAACCACCACCACCATGCACAGGCTGTGTCAACTCACACCAGGCGCAACAGGTTCGAGCACACAGACCCAGGGGGGTAGGATAGGGAATGGGCGAGATCACCGAAACGATCACCTTTCCCCCGTTCTCGCCCTGCATTCGCCCTTTCCCATGACACACACACACACAAACACACGAACACGCACGGTGGTTGCGATGACGATCACCAAGGTGGTGGTGGTTTCCCCCGTTTCCAAAGCTGTTCGTTCTCTTCGTCTTTGCCTTTTTCTTGTTCGCTTCTCCCTTCCCGCTGTATTTCTCCCGACTCCCTTCCTCGCTCTCTTTCTCTCTCGCTGCCTCGTGTTTAAGGAAAGCTCTCGGCCCATTGGCTGTTCTGCTTGCTTACCTGATGATGGGACGGCGGACATTAAGTCAACATTCCTTTCCTTTCGGATGACGCGCACCGTCTCTGCTGCTGGGGCTGGCTAATACCGCGCCTGGCCCGTTTGTATTGGGTTACCTCTTCACTACCTGCCACTACTCGCCGTGGCTTCCCTTCTGCTTAACGACCGCCGTTCCCCCGTAGGAAAGCGAGCGAAAGACGTTGACACACCACACCACTACCACCACCGGTCACAGTAATGATCTTTCTTCCAGTGTCGTCGCGATCGACAACGTAGCGCGTGAAAGCATACGGCCGACACTCTAAGCACATCTCACGCCGACGGGTACACACACGCACTAATTACGTATTCCATTTCGATCCCGGATCTCCCACTACGTGCGCCCTGCATACAGACGAGCAGGACACAATTTCACTTCACACACACACACACACACACACACACACACACACACACCCTCGGCAGATGGAGACAATGGATATTGGTTTGGCCCCAAATGCGTCGAAAACGAAACCACTTCACTATTTGCTTTTTAACCAAACAACCACAGAGGCAAACACGCGTACACTTTTATTCACGATTCTTCTCGATCGCTCCTTCTGCTCCTGCTACTCGATCACAACAGGGAAAAGCGTGCAGAAACTAACAACAAGCGTACGTTTTACACGGAACACTTCCAAGTACCAGAAACACTACAAACGCCACTTGACGCCACCGAAAAGCTTCGTATCACCGTTGAATGCACAATTGCCGTTGATCATTCACACTCTTCCCGTACGGGCCCGTTCATTGACAGGGCAGGTTATGGTCGCTTAGCTGCTGCACTGCCACCACAATCGATCGCCATATTCGTTTTTCTTTTCCCCGTGTTTCCAAGAAGGGCATTCACATTCGCGCACACACCCCGATCGTTTGTTTTTTTTTCGCTTGTGGAATCACACCACTCTGCACAAAGGGTGCTTTTTCCGAGATAAACGTGAACACCCGTGGCTCACACTGGCCGTATGCGCCATCCACTACCTGTGTGCCGAGCGGGAGCACACCCTGCTTGCGTGTCGTTGCGCGAACGTGGTCTCTGCGGCTGTGTGTGCTTTGCGCTGTGCCCTCTGCGCTCTGCGGTCGAGCCCAGCCAGCCACTTTCTCGGGAAATTTTTATAAACGTGTCACACACTTGCCTTTCGCGCTCCGACAGGTAATATCAGCCACACACACACACGAACCGTCATCCACCGACAGAGATCGAACCTAAACGACGCGCGTTGCTGAGCAGCAGCGCCTGGCTGAGGGCACACACAAATGCGCGCAGAGAGAGAGATAGAGATAGAGAGCGGCGCAAACGATTCAAAACGGCAAATGTGTTGTGTGAGTGTGTGTAGAGTCTCTCTCTCTCTCTCTCTCTCTCTCTCTCTCTCTCTCTCTCTCTCTCTCTCTCTCTCTCTCTCTCTCTCTCTTTCTCCCTCGCTCTTCTCCAGTTCTAGCGCGTTTGTGTACGACAACGCACACACACACACTCATGAGGGTTGAGGGTGTTCCACACCGCGCCGCACCGCCGCCTACGTCCGCAGCTGATCGCATGGTTTCCAGCATCTCGTTGTCGTCGTCGTCGTTGTGTTGTCGTCATCGACCGTTTCTCCGGGAGCATTAGCCACATATATTCTCGAGGGTTAAAGGCACCCCATCAACCTCTCTCTTTCTCACATTCGCTCGCTCTCTTTGTATAGTACGGGCGGCGTTTGTATTTTTCCTTTATTGTTCGTGCCTTTTTCTCAGTTTTCTCCCGCTTTTCTTTTGGCCGTTCCGTTCCCGGGCCCGGGAACAGCAGCACCACCAATGGCAACAAAAGCAATAGCAGCACGATCGCGTCGAGGGTGCGTTTGACTGTAGGGCGCGCCGCACGCTGCTGCTGCTGCTGCTGTAGGAACGCCGCTCACGCACACCCTGACAGGTGTCTTTGTGGCGATCGCGTGGCTAGCGATCAGAGTGAGGGAGACGGCTACTCTAGTTCGGATATTCACGGTGGGATATTTCTGGCAACACAGTCGGACAAGGGATCGGAGCTATTTTTCCTTTTTTGTTTACAGGATTACAGAATACCATATGTTTTTTCGAATCAATTTATTTATTTTGGAAATTTGGTCAAATTTACCTGCAAATAATTACACAACGTTAGATGAACGCCTGTTCCGATTTACCTGCTTTTTACATATAATTATAAACTATTGTCGTAAAGTAGGTGTACCAATAACAACATTCCCGTCATGGGTTCAAGCCCCGAATAGATCGTGCCCCCATACGTAGGACTGACTATCCTGCTATGGTAACAATAAGTCACTGAAAGCCAAGCTCACTTCACTAGTGGGTACAAAGGCAGGCCTTGACCGACAACGGTTGTTGTGCCAAAGAAGAAGAAGAAGGTGTACCAATTACAGTGTAGCGCCGTTTATCCGGGCTTCTCGGGACTTGACCTCGCACGGATAAGCGAATAACACGGATAATGAGTCAAATGATACATTTTATCACCAATTCCTGATTAATTTTTGGAAAATTATCTTATTTTTTGATAAAAATAACCCAGTATTCATTAACTTCATGCTTTTTCCACAAGAATATATGAAATTTGCCTTGAATTATCGGGTCTTTTGTTTTGACAATATGCTCTTTTAACCGCTTTTTCAAATATCCTCCTCATAACGAAATGTCACCATTGTATTGAACTGTCATTTCTCAACAGCACGGATAAACGAACAGCCGGATAAAAGGTACCCGGATAAACGGCGCTCAACTGTATGTCATCATGCTACCAATTTTACTCCTGCAAACAAAATGTTTGGATAAATTGCCAAAAAATGTTTTCTTGAAGCCTAAAATGAATGTAGAACACAAAAGTATGTTTTACAGGGTTTTCCTAGCCAATCTGGCATCGTAAAAGCGTTATCGCTCGTCGTAGATACTCATTCGGTCGACGGAAATCCTCAATTGGGCACTGTCATTTCTATTCGGAGCTTGTAAAGTATGAATCGTTCATAATAAAAAAATTAAAGCGGCCTACCCTGGATTTTATTGTTTTATAGCTGTAAAACAAAGATTTCTTGCGTGTAGTTTGAGTAATCTGTAAGAAAATATTATATTTTTTAGTTAAATTACAAATAAAAATGATTCAATTTTGTGTACACGATTTTTTCAAACGAGAATTTTTCGACCAAGAATTTTGCGACAAAGAAGTGCGGGACCAAGAAGTTTGCGAAAAAGAATTTTGCGATCAAGAATTTTGCAATCAAGAAGTTTGCGACAAAGAAGTTTTCGACCAATAATTTTGCGATCAATACTTTTGCGACCAAGAATTTTGCAACCAAGAATTCTGGAACCAAGTATTCTGCGAACAAAACTTTTGCGAACAAGAATTTTGCGACCAAGACGTGCAATACTTTTGTGGCAAGGTGCAATTTTCATTCAGTTGTTACATTCATACTGTCAAGGTGGCTGTAGTTTATTTTTTCATAAAACATAGTTAATTGAGCTTAAGATCTGAGTCTAAATGTCCAATAAAAAGTGGTAGTAGTGTATGTATGTCTTCGAAAAGCAAATAATTATCGTTAACTCGAAGTTCTGAATTGTTGGATGCAAGGAAAACGATTAAACTAAAAGCGTAGACAAAATTTATCGGAAATCTCCCCTTAGTTTCATAAATTTTGTCAATTTTGTCGTTTTTATTTTATTTCTCCTGTGTGTTTTCCTGTGTGTTTGCTGCACAAAACGACTCATTCAGTTGCTGAAGAATTTGCGCTAACAACCTGCCGCACAAATAAGGCCCATTGTTTTTCCATAGTAGCGGTGATGTTTTGTCGCTCTTCATCGCTTAGCGAACTGTATCTAAACGTTAAAATGTAATTATTTGCAAAGTGCGGAAAGAGAAGTAAACGAAACCTACCGAATCGAGTCCCAGACAAGCTGCTTGAGAAACCCTAGCCCGGAGTGGGGTGCGATCGCCATAAAGGCGTAGTAGTAATCGAACGTTACCCCAACCGCATCCCAAAAGCCAGGATCGTCACTCGTTATGACGATGGGTATGTTCTGCGCAACGTAAAAGCTGGCCGGATGATTGCGCAGATCGCGCACCAGCCCAAGCACCTGGTTCGAGATCGGACAAACTTCGATCGCGATCTGCTTGCGCTGTACCGCGTGCCAAAGGATGGGATGCTTCATCAGCGCATAACCGTGCCCTATGCGCTTAGTATCGAGCAGCACGGCATCGATAACGTTTTCGTCCGCTTCTGTGAAATATCCAGCTGAGATATTGAAGATTGAGACATTAGAAATGGAAGATCACTCAGTATCAAAGCGGCCATCGTTACCTATTTCTCCAGCATGGAAAAAGTATTTCGGTGGTCCCGATGACACTGGCGGTTGTACTAGCAGCGATGAAAAGCTTTTCAACGATCGATTAATATCCTCCTGGCCAACCAAATCGAATCCGACTACAAACCCGGGAAAAGTGGTACTACCAGTGGAACCATCAAACATTCAGAATCAATCATCCACTCGAGCACTATAGAGCAGTAAGTTCACATACCTTAAGCTATCGTACAGTTGTAACGCTTTCTCGAGCTCCCCATCGGTCATGTTCCTGTGTTTGGCCAGTATCAGTTTGACCCCCTGAAACGCTGGATGCTGGCGGCGAAAGTCATCCACGATGCGATGCAACAGATACGCCACTTCCGGTGGACCATACTCCCTCCCAGCAGCGTCGAACACTTTCGCGAAGGACATCCGCAACTCGATGTAGTACACGCGATCGTTGTAGAACTCGTGCAGCAGCTGCCAATGGTACGCCTCGAAGAAGGGCTTGTACTGCAGGAAGCCCTTCATCGTATCGAAACAGCTCTCGAAATCGAGCCACAGCTCATCGGTGGAAGCGTATCCGGTTCGCGTCGGTTTCAGCCTCATGTTGATAAACGATTCCAGCCATATGTCGAACGTATCGATATCATCCTTCCGCTCCTTGCGCAGCTGATTGATGGGTCGCGTTTGATTTTCTGGACAGAAGTTGAGCGGTCTGAACGATTGAAAAACCAAACCAATGAAGCTTTATGGATTCGTTAACCAATCCGACAGACACTTTCACCTACCTTACGGTGAAATAGTAACGATCGTCTACATTACACAGCTTCGCCTCCGCACGGTACGTTAGATTCTTGATCACCCAGCTGGACGAGACGGCGGCCGAGTTGTGCAGATGCAGGATAGCACCCTTCGGCATTAGCTTTAACGCCTCAAACACGGTGCTATTCTCGATGAAAGGTTTTGCATCAAAGAAGTGCATTCCTGCCACGGGTCGGGTACGGTCGACCACCTTTAGCTCGTCCTTTTTCATTGCCCTCAGTATTCGGTCGGCCTGCCGTTCATCTGGATTAAGATGGACCTTTCCTCCAAGCCCGTACGCCGCTTCAGATTCTTTAATAGCGGCACGCAGTTCTTCGTACGTTTTCGTCCTGGAAAGAGTCAACGCGTGACTCTCGGTTATGCCTAGCAGCAGAAGTATGGTAACTACTAGCTGGAAGGTCATTGCAGCAGCGAGGTATCTCCAAAGAGTGCCGAAATGGTACTATGCCGGTTTTTATCCTGTTCCAACACTACGGAGTGTTAGGACCGAGGTAAATCAAGGTTCCCTAACGAGCTGATTGACACTTGTGTGCTAGATAAATAGAAGCAAGGCTTTAATTATGCACGAACGCCATTTATTTCTGCTACTAATATGAAACGTGTATACAAGCTTATTTCACAGCACTACCATCAATGCCATATGATTGACGTAAATGTTGTTTTTTTATCCCATTTTCATAAAAAATTTATTAAGTTATCGATGAGGATAAATTTAGACAATTTATTCAAAATACTGCAGTCTATATGAAAATGTTGGTCACCTTTTCTTTAGAAGTGTAAGTATCGCTTTACCTAAATATAAACCTTTCTTATGGAATCTTCACAGGGTTGAAATTTATGTATGTTGGAGCTGCCCGCTATTTTGCTGGAGCAGATGCGCCAGTTGCATATTTTGTTTGTTGACCAGACTTTGATTTTTTGCATGTAGCTCAATACAGCTGTTTTTAATGAAACTGGAATAGGCTCAAATACCCTCGCAACGATCATATTTCGATATATCTTCATGGTATTATTTAAATGTGTTCAAACTCATAATATAGGGTTGTTCAGGGATTTTAATAACGTTTTGACACTTTCTTCAAGGAAATTAGACTCTACGGTAGTGATGAGACATTTCAACATAAATCCGGCATCGCTTCCAAATGATTCCGCCAAAATTGGTAACGGTTCTGGAAGCTAGGTACAAAACTCCAAACTCGGAACCGTCCGGAGCCGCTAGCCGGAAGCCACAAAGATTTCCAACGGTTCTCGGAAGACTCCGACGGCTGCGACGATTTCAACTCCGGACGGCTCCAGACGGCCTCATACGGCTCCGACGGTTCCGTCGATTTGATGTAGCAAGAATCTGAGCCAGAGTAGTAATGTTCGGAAGCTTTTCTGAGGCGTGAGTGCGATTCCGTGCCCATCACTACTTTACGGCACTCCTTTTTAACGTGCTCATTTGGAATCCAATAGGAATCTACAAAGTGCCTGTCCAACAGGGTTCCTTCCGTACCCAGTTCTTCCCAGTTCAATTCGCATTCCATAACGTTCACCTCACGGAGGAAAGAGTAAAAAAAAGTCTCCCAAAATATGAGAACCCTTGGATAACCCTGTGAAACACTTGAAATGAAATCCAATCAAAGTTATAATTGCACACAAATTGCTGAATTTATTGTCAATTTGTGATTGTTGTAGACAAACTCTCGAACAAACCATCTACACGAAAGAAGTTTAGGCTTTTGTGTGAAAACGTCAGAGCCCATATGGCTAACGACTTTTTCTCAATTCAGTCCTTTACTTCAATGGTGTACCGACCCCTGGTATAGTGGATAGACGCACCGGCTACTACAATCATGGAGCAGCATCCCCTCCTCCTCGCTCTCCAACCTCTGTTGATAAGAATTTTATAATGTCTAGTATTACGCCTGTTGAAGAAGACAAAGCAGTCTTTACAGATATGCCGGTTGTAGAAGAATTGGTTTTATGTGCTTGCACACGTTTCTCTAAATCTTCTCTCAAGCTTAAAAGGTGCATTTCTGAAATATCAATAACACACATTCGCTTCACACGTAACATCGGCCCATGAAAAGCAACAGATAACAAACGCCATCCCACCAGCTCTCATCACATTGTTCATCGTTTGATAACCTTCTGTCGGAATGGACACGAAATTTGATAACGCAAACATCGCTAAAAACGTACGCATTGAACTCAATACCAAACTCAAACAACACAAGCCGCATTTGTCACATTCACATGGAGTTTTATTTGTTCGTTGTTGAGTGGTTTATAGGTATAAAATATCTTCCGAGGCAATTAATAAAGGCACCTTTCCTATGTTTTAATTTGTTTGCCCGCAACGTACGCCTTCACAATGTTCCTATCGTCACCAACGTAGACGAACTTTTGCACCAACTCCAACAATAATTGCACTTTGGTTTTGTCCTTCGTTAAGCTTGCCGGCAGTTTGTAGCCTCCGATGGGCTGCGGTTCCGTATCGATTAATAAGGCGTCAAATTGCTTGCCTTTCTGGAAGTTTCCGATCTTCTCGTCGAGTGCCAGCGCTAAAAATAAAGCAAAAAACATGTTATTCAAAACCAATTCCAGCTACAACGCCATGACCCATTCCTTACCTTGAGCTCCTCCCAGTGTGGCCAAAAACAGTGCCTGCTTGTAAGACAGTGGAATGTATTTCTCTCCCTTCAGCGCTGCACTTTGCTCCAATTTGCCCGTCCCTTTGACGTCTTGCGTTTTCATAAAGTTCAAATGTTGCGATACGCCGAGAGCGGCACGCATTGCTGCCAGTATGCTCATGTCGCTTCCACCGGACACGTCCGTTCCCAGGCCCACCTTGACGCGGGCATCCAGCAGGCGCCGAACGTCACAAAAACCCGACCCAAGGTTTGTGTTGGAGCTGGGACAGTGCGCTACGGAGGTGCCACGGGCGGCCAGCACCTTCAGCTCGGCGTCCTCCAGATGGACACCGTGAGCGAGCACGGTCCGGTCCGTCAGCAGTCCAACCTCATCGTACACGCCCGAGTAGTGAGGGGCGCTCGGGTACTGCTGCTTCACCGTTTCAATTTCGCCCAAATTTTCCGATACATGCGTTTGCACGTTCAGGCTGTACTGCTTGGCCAGCTTGCCCAGTTCGCGCATTAGCGGCTCGTCACAGGTGATGGCGAAGCGTGGCGTTATCACCGGTTGCACGAGATCGCTTTTCCGCTCCATTACGTAGCGTATGAAGTCTACATTGTCCTTTACCGATGTTTCCGTGTTGCATTCACTGTAAAGGGAGGACCATGATTAAGTGTTATTGCAGGCCTTCACCTGCGTGCCAGCCGCGATACTTACACGTAGAAATCCGGACACATTTGATTCGAGGAGACTTTTCCAACGAAACCTCGCTGCCCTTGACGCACCATCTCGTCAACCAGAATCTTGTTCGTTTCCGTAAAGATGGAAGCGAAATAGCACGCCGTTGTTGTACCATGACTAATCGTATTGTTCTGTCCAGGAGAGTTTCGAATTGGTTTTAAAAATTCCCCATTCGCCTGCAGTTATCAATGAACAGGAACATCATTGTCTTACCACCACGTACTTGTACACTCGGGAAGCAAACTCAGCATCACGATAGTTCGCTTCCAGCGGAAAGGTGTACGATTCCAGCCACTCCAGCAGCGGCTTATCTAGCCCCAGACCAATGTTGGGCACTTGCGGGGCATGGATGTGACAATCGATGAGCCCGGGAAGAAGGAACTGCGAAGGCGATAGCACGATTCGTTCGTATTCAGATACGGCTGAACCATCCAATTGCGAGTGATCACCGACGGCTTCAATCTAAAATGAAAGTAGTTTGATTTACACAACATGAATAACTTAACATACACGCAATTAATTGTGCAAACTACGCAAAACGGTGTACATACCATGCCATCGTTTACCGCAACGAAACCATTCTCCAGAACCTCGAGCTCATCGAGCGATTTGGAGTGAACGATTTGACCAATAAAAACCTGCTTCATCGTGATGGAGGGCTAAATATTAATGCTGCCGCACGGTTACACGTTTCATACCAAATTGCCGGAAGAGACACTTTCTTACGCTGATTGGGGTTGCGGGTTGTTTTCTTTTTTTGTTTTGTGTTTGTTGATAACATTCGAATTTAACCCTTATACTTTCGTCCAGCACGAATGCCTAAAATATAATATTTTGAATAAGAAAAAGAACAATGCTTTATCATGTTGGGCGCGGAAATAAGCCTTATTTTTCACATTGACTGTTTTATGAAATAAAAATTAGTATAATGTGTGAAAATCACAATTACTCAATGTAACAAATCCTGCTTGCACAAGGGTTAAAGGCTTTTGCTATGTCGAACGTAAACATACCACTGTCATGTCGTAGCCAAAACATCGAAACATATCATCGCATAGTTTCGTTTTGTGCCCAGGAGGCAATTTCATATGTGCCTTAATAACGTATTTCCTTATAAAGGTCCGAATGGACGTAGCGTTTTCATAACAATTGATTTTTATATTTGCTTGCATCTATTATTATATATTTAATTATGAAAAGAGGTCACAATGCTACGAATATAAATTATAAATGCTTACATTTTATGTTTCATGCATCAAACTACTTTCAGAATTCAAGAATTGAACGGTGTTTAGTTGGTATGCTTTTGAGTTGAACGTTCAAACTAGTTTTTGAACAGTTTAAAATAATATCAGCCGAGAAAATCTTATCTTTTTATGTATGGCAGGCAATCAAAGATTGACCAGTATAAAAGTAATTGAGTTCCACATTAGTTGAATATGAGTTCAATTCAGAGTAAATTATCCTAAATAATTTTATTATAATTCTTAGACAATATCAATCGAATTTTTTTTTTTAAATTACAAGTTAGCATTAAACCAAAAGTTTATTTCCAGTTTTCTCCTGTTATCAACAGCTTCATAGTGTCAAATCGTTCAAAACTACATATTTCTTTTGAAGTTATCTAAAAAATCTCAAAACATATATTTGTTTTCATAAACCTAAAGCATCCATCATTATTCAGTGCATGAATTATGTATGCATTTAACAAAATATTATTCCGTAACGCATACAGCTAGATGACTGATATCAGTTGAAGTAATACATTGGTTTACTTACTTATCCGGCGCTACAACCGATTTGCGTTCCAGGCCTGCCTCAGGAGTGTCCGAAACCGCTCGTGGTCTCGCGCCCTCGTCTGCCAGTCCGTTATCCCGGCCTTAATGATGGACGAATGACATTGGTTTAAGAAAGTCATTTATCCTTTTTCTTGTATAATCTAACATTCTTGCCTCGCAAATGTATAGTCAAACTTTGCTACAGACGACCTTGGAAGAGCTGATGATTCGATCCAATTGACTACCGGAAACTACCGGCAAGAATGGGAAACTCGTCTTAACCAGGACGAGCATGTGCTTAAGCAGTACGATTGACGACAGCAATACGAAACTGGCTCAAACATTATGTTACTCGAATGAAATTTACATACAAATCTGTATTTGCTTAATTTCGTTTTATCTTTTTGGCGTTTCTTAGCTTTCATCATAACTTCGTAAATATAAGTCGCTCAGACATGCACATCATTAGCTATCAAAAAATAAAGGCAAGTTTTTGGTTTATTCTATATTTTGCATAAATTGTTTGCTAAATGCTTACACAATGTTGTTGTTCGTCAGTTTCTCAAAGTCATTAATAATCTTCAAGATTAACGCAATATTGTTCTGGTTGAAAAGGACACCACCGATCATCGATTCGCCGATGCTATTAGAGATAACGCTAACAAAAGTGAACACCTTCACAGCATCCAAACCACCACCACCACCACCCCATCTGGCAGTCGGTGGTAGTCGTGGCAACGGCAATTGCGTGCGACCGGTAAAGTTGATCCAATATCGTTCTTCATCGTCGCAGCTAATAAAACGTTCGCAGTACATCAATCAACCGAGGCCGAGTGACTACTGTTGTTCTCAGGCGCTCTCATTTAAATAAGGGGGAAAAAGGTAGAAACAGTGAGTGAGCGTGAGAGAGAGCGAGAGAGCAAGAGTGGAGGCGATTTGAGCGAGCGACCTGCGGCGACAAGTGCGAATTAAATCGCCGAACAAGCGCTTAAAGGAAGACGACATTACTCTTTCCTTCCACCGGCCACCCTTCCGCCAGATGCGCTCTATCCTCTCCTGTGTGTGTGTGTATGTGTGGCTCTGTCTGTGATCTCGTGCGCCGCAGCGTGCCAGCGTGCGTTAGCGATTGGGGATGATGTGTGTTAGCAGGCACTTATTCGCTCCCGTTCCGCAGATAACGAAGATGATACACTTGTATCGTCGCATCCCTTCCCAGCCGGCCGTTCCCAACTTCCCCTTGTTTCTTTCTCTGCTGCTGTTGTTGTTGTTGTTGTGCTGCTGCTAAAGGTTCATCCTCACCCGGCAGCGCCGGTTGGAAACCGGGAGGGAAGAGAATAAAGCAGAAAATTATATACATATGAGAGTAGGGACATTCAAATCAAAATCGTTTTTCCAATTTCCCTCCTCGCTCTAGCCACTCCCGTCCACCAACCCGCCCGCCCCCGGGCCCCATTGGACCCGGTCAATCAAAGAACTCCGTTTAACAAGCGCAATAAAGCACTAACTACCACCACTGCCGATATACCGTACGGCGGGGCAGGGCAGGCCAGCGATGCGCTTGTATGTACGGCCGGCTATCGTGCCATCCTGCTTCCGCCTTTGCGCAACCTGTCGTCTCTGCGGCTCGCGTGTGCATTGCTCTCGCGCGCCGCCTGCACACTCTCGCAGCGTACTCACACACCGAACCAATCGGGCCAGCTTCGAGTTTCGCTCTCTCACTCGCTCGCTCGCTCGTTCGCCCTTTCGCTCTCTCTCGGCCTCATCTTCTCTCGCAGTTCAGCTCGGTGCGAAATGGCCAGCACATGGGCAGCTGTGCGAGCGAGACGGATATCGTCGGTGGTGGTGTGCGGAGGGTGGCGGCAGCAGTAATAATATACGGCATGATGATGGTGTGTTGGCTGTGTGTGCGCGCGATGAATATGAATGTAATTCTATGCTCCATTAGTGCGCGCGGGGAGTCGATTATCTTTTACTGCCTTTTCCTTGATGTGTGTTTGTTTCTCAAATCAGACAAATGGTTTCAGTTGTAAATTGACATTCGGAGTTTTTGTGTGCGTTAATAGTCGATAAATTGACACGGAGCAGTGCGGGAGCAGTTTTTGAAACGCTGCGCCCCGAGAACGGTTTTTCCCTTCTGGCTATTACTCGAGCGGACTGTGCTGTGGTGTGTCGTGCTGTGTTACGTTTCGGTGAATTTTCCCAACACGGGTTAGTGGCGGTAGTGGTTGGTGGTGGTGGAGGTACGGTGTAATGACGACGGTTGGTTTCCGGAGAGGAAAAGCAAGCTAAACAGAGCCAGGGCGAAACGAAAAAAAAAAAACAAAATGGTTCGGTTTTTGGGTGTCGGTTACGCGAGGCGCGTTTACATTGTTGTTCATGGTGCTGTTGTTGTTGTTATTATTATTATTGCTGCTACTGCTATTAGTACCGCTTGTTATTATTGCCGTCGTGTTGTTCACCTCTCTCGCTTGCGCGCTCTCTCTCTCTCACTCTCTCCCATCACAGCGGGCCCGTGCTCTGGATCGTTTCGCGCTTGTCACTGTTTGTTTCAATTAAGAGCACCGTTTAAGCGTTTTTCCAAGAGGTTCTCGTTTCTCCCTTCGCCCTTCCACTTCTGCTCCGTCACTTGGGGGCATATAACGTGGGCCACAATAATGAAGTAAACCCTGCTCTCCCGGCAGGCCCTTTTCCCTCTTCACCCAACACACCCGGCAAAGCCAACGGAGTGCACTCATCTCTCTTTTACGCTGCCGTGCGTTTGTCATCATCGTCATCATCATCAGCAGCAGCAGCAGCATCCCATTTGCTTCCCATCTCACATTTTCCCTTTGTCATCCTAATTATTGAAATCCGTTTCGACTTTCCATGGGGCAGGGGGAGTAGAGATGGATGGATTGGATTGAAACTCAGTGTGCTGTGTGAGTGTGTGTGTGGTAGATCGCTCATTACTCTCAGTTCGTCTTTACGCGCCGTATTTATCTGAACCCATTTTTTATTTGGCCGCGGGTGTGCTGCCAGCAGCTGTAGGGAAGATCTAACGAGCGTATTGGTGAATTTTGAATTGCGCCTACCTTTGACTCTACATTGTTTTGCGACTGGTTTGCGTGGTTCCGTTTTTTCTGCCATTTTTTTAAACTGTAATTTCTTCCTCTCTTTCTCTCTCACACACGCACACGTGCTTGTGCCATCCGTTGTTTTTTACGACATTATTACGTCTTGTCAGTGTGCTAATTGTGCTCATAAATAATGTTGAGCGCAAACGAAAATCCGTCATTATTATTCATGGTTAGAACTAGTATTCCGGTCGCTTCAGACGGTTCGGTTCCACTTGACATTTTCCACTATTGCGGTGAAAAAGTGTGTGTGTTTGTTTTCGTAGTTTTTGTTACACCAATTCGTCAGTTATCAAACTCTCGTTCGTTTGTGTGTGATTAACGGCCCTGTCCATAAATCAGTTTAAACCGTGTCTTGTGTCTAGTGATTATCTTGTTAATGTTTCCTGCGGTTCTCCATCGAAGCCAGCAACTCTTATTACGGTTAAAACACTTCGCCGAACTGGAACTCCTTACCCTTAATTATTACACCATCTCTTCCCGTGCTTTGAGCTGTTTCGTGCTGGCAATGCAACACGAATTACATTCAAATTAGGTGAACATTCTCTCTCTCTCTCTCTCTCTCTCTCTCTCTCTCTCTCTCTCTCTGTTTCTTCTCCTCCCTCCCCGCCCGGGGAAAATGGGATTGTGGAAAGGGAAGTGGTTCATCATAGTTCTGGGCAAAAGTGGCCGCCGTGCCACCACGCTCTGGCTTCACCAATCGCCAGCAACCGAAATGGAACATTTAAGCGACAAGCAAACCCGGCCGGCCGCTGGCGCATGAAGGTGGCCAGTTTATTCTAGGAATAACGGCGGCAAACAAGCAGTGCGAGCGAAACGAAAGAGTAAACGAGAGCAAATGAATGGCTCGTTCCTTTTCGTTCGCTCCAGTGTGGAGAGAGTGAACGGGAGAGAGAGAGAGCGCGCACTGCAAGAGAGAAAGAGAGAGCGAGCGTGTGATGCGGGTGCGGAGTAAATTGAATAATAATTCCTCTGAAAAACCTCGCCGGGCGTTTTTGCGTTTTGATCGCGTGTCGTTACACGCTACGAAATAGTTTGCTGCCTGCCTGGACTTGTCGCGCTACCCTTTCTCTCGCTCTCTCGGTGTGTGTGTGTATGTGTTTGCGCGTTTGTACGGTTCTTTGTAGCAAGAATACAACACGCTCCTCGCGCTCGGTGTCCATTCTTGCTCGTTTGCCGTTTATTTTTTTGTTTGTTGTTTGGTTCGGAAAGAAAGTGTGTGCGGAAGATGAATGAACCAATTTACTGAGAAGCAGCAGCAGCAGCAGCAGCAGCAGCGATACAGCAAACGGTTGTGTATCCATTTGGGGTCGGTCCGTGTCCCATTGCGCTTGATTTGGTGCTGGGTTCTTCTGGTGGCCGACGGGGTCTGCCTCTGCCAGTGACAGTTATTGAGCAATTTGAATCAGTGTGAATGGCTTTTGTGTGTGTGTGTGTGTGTGTAGTGTTGATTTCCAAGTGCTACTGCTGCTGCTGCTAGTGCCGTATACATTACGCCGTCCTCCACCGTTCCGGCCGCGTGCGCATCCGAGCGCATAAGTGTGTATTGATTATTGCTTACAATTATTGTTTTATATTTTTCTGTTGTTGCTGTTGCTGCTGTTCACCGATAATAGGAGTGGAAACGTGTTTATTTTATAGCCAGCGCGGGCAACAAGTGTACAAGTGCGCGAAAGGGCTAGTGGCGAAGAAGCAAAACAACAACCAAAAAAGAGTAATAAAAAGGTGCCATTTGTCAGTGACTCAATCCTTCGCGCAGGGCCAGTAAGAAAACAAAAATCAACCCTCCTCTCTTCACTCTTCATCAGCGGCGTCGTGCCGAGCGGGCTTGACGAACGATGGTGGCGTTTAGCGATCGATCGTTAAAATATTAAAACCGCGCGCACGCTTCACACCACCACCACCACCACCACCACGGCTACGGGTAAGTGGAACGCGCGGGGAGTGAGTAGTGCAGTGAGGGGCGGCCGGGGCCTCCCTTTGGAGGAGCTATTTTCATCACATTTTCCCCACGTTGAGTGTTTTATTTTCGCACGCCTGCCTGCGCTCTTACCTTGGCTTATCACCTGCTGCCACCTCGTGGTGGGGGGGTTGGTGGGGGTGGATCAGTTTGATCATATTTAATTGACGTTTGATAGGCTATTAAAATTGAGTCAAAGATTGCTGGCGAAGAAAAAAAACCGATACAAGTGCATCGAATAAGTGCAACAAGGGTGGGGTGGGGTGAGGAGGCTCACGTTCTTCAGCTCAAGTGATCTCTTCCTCCCGGCCACCCATCGGCAAACGGAGTGACAGTACGCGGCAGAAAATGTGATTCGTCGCCTACTAATTAAAGTGTGTGTGTTACCGCATTTGCCGTGTCGCCATGGAGCGCAGCCCGTTTGCGCAAAAGGGGGATGAACGCTTCGCTTGTGCGCCACTGCTCGAAAAGGTCGGCACTGCTTCTTGTGCGGCTGGTGCAATTTAGTGCAGCGTCTGGAGCAGGAGCAAAACTCTAAATTAAGTAAGTTGAACGCATCTCAATCCCTCGGCTTCGCCAGTCCCCCTTTAAGTGGCTGGGCTGCGCGGTCAGCAGCTTTGCGCAAAAGGTGTCAATGGCGGGGCGCGGTGAGCCGTGCGGTGCGGTGTACGGGGCTAATAAAATAAATGACAACCGTTCAACCGAAATGACGCTGCGGCCGTGATGTGCGATGACGATGGTGGTAGTGCATGCACTGCTTTCTGTGTGGATAAATCACGAAAATGCACATGTCGCACATGTGTGCGCCTCTCAAGTTGCCCGACACTGCTGCCTCTGCCCGTAATCAAACGACCGTGCGCTCTTTTCATCGCCGGACCGTCTTAAAGATGCAATGTGGCACTCTCGCTGTGTGTGTGTGTGTGTTTGTGTGTTTGGAACTCGATCGCTGCTAGTTGTAAATTGCATCAAATGCAATCTGCGTGTTTTTACTCTCCCATTTCGTTATGAACCGTGTCGGCATCATCGTCGCCGTCATCATCTCATCGTCGTGGTCGCGGGCGCGCTACATCATCACCCAAGTGTGTGCGCACCGATTGGCGAACTCAAATACTGAACCAGAACTCTCCACGGGTAGGGGAACGCGGGGCAAAATAGGCCTCGGGGGGCCACAGTGAGGATTATTTTATTTACCTCAGCATAAATAAACGAAAAGTTGGAAAGAGTAAACTTTAAGACAAGAGAAAGTTACTAAATTAATGCATGACTTTACATAAAATAAGCAACAATATACACAAGCTTACATACGAGCAAAATGTACATGTTCTTTCGACCAATGCTACATAATGATGCCATGGTTTTGTAGTCATTCCTTCAGCCGTTTGCTTTTCATCGATGTCCTAAAACGCTTGTGGTTCACTTCAAAGGGGTTTGGGCTGGGACACTTTCTTGACTCTTTCTTACGGGAAACTAACTTTATTTGATGGTACGTGGATGGCCTCCTTTTTGGACGTATCCAATAGCAAATCTTAAAAAGCCTATCTAAAAAAATATACCATGGTGTTCAAATCTCAAGATATAAAGTCCCTGCCCATGATGTAAGGAAAGAGTTAAGATGGTGTCCGATAAACTATGAGAACTCTTTAAAAACCGAGTATAGACGCTTCAATTTTAAAGCATGTAATTTAATGTTCCTGAATTTTAGAGGATGTTAACTACTCGGAACGTTGTTCGTTAGTTGTCTAGTGTAGCATGAGATATATGCGCTCAAATTTCTAAAAGATTTTTTTTCATAAAATTTGATGAAAATACTAACAAGATGACACATTTGTTAAAAAAGCTGTTATATTTGGTCATTTTGTCAAATCTTTTCGTCGATGGATCGTTTGCTCTATGCCTATTTTGCCCATTAGCACCACGTCATTAACACCCATACAATGTCGAGCTTTGCAACTTTTTAGCTGTTTCATATTAGAACTAGTGTTGGGTAAATCGGATTTCGATTCATGCATCTGAAGGAATCTTCGAAACGATTCAATAAATCGGAATTTCGGTTGCCAAGATTCATGAATCTCGAAAGACTCATGAATCTCGAAAGATTCTTGAATATCAAAAGATTCATATGGCTCGAAAGATTCACGATTCAGGGATTCATGCATCTTCAAAGATTCATAGAGCATGAGCTTCTCGGCGTAACAACCTACGTGGTCATGCCAGCCTATGCAGGCTTTCGAGACTTCTTGGCAAGTCCATGCAGCCGGATAGTTTTTTTTTTTGCTGCGAAGAGATGGTCCATGCGAGGCTTAAACCCACGATGGGTATGTTGGTAGGATCGCGGGAATTCACTGTTTTGAAAAAGTCTCTAAAGATTCATGAATGTCTGGATATATATGAATTTTAAGGGATCTATGAATCTCTTCTCTATGAAGACTTTGAAGATTAATTTATCTTCCGTGATTGGAGATTCATGAATCTTTAGAGATTGATGAATGCTTGAAGAGTTGATTAGAGATTCGAATTACTCATCACTGAAGATTCATAACGAAGGATTCATGAAACCCAACACTAATTAGAACGTGGTTTTGAAGTATCGGGTTGATATAAGTTCACAAATACACCGTAAAGGCGCATACAGGGTTTTCCAGGAGTTCTCGTAGCTGTGGGACACTTTATTGACTCATAATAATAACATAAGAATTGTTGTGTTTTCTCCAAAAAATCTTAAAATTACAGTCGCATCTCAGTGGTTGCACCTGCATAACCGGATTTTTTTCTTCCAAAACTGGATTTTCCATACAATTGCATGCTTTTTAATCGAACTGTCAGCCAATTATAGAGCTTTCAATTAAAAAAAAGCATGTTAACTGAAAAGCGTTCAACTATAAAATTCCGACTCAATTTATCATAGTCCCTAGCAGGCCCAATTTTGCCCCTAGTTCCCATACCCCCAGTGGAATGAGAGGAGACAGGCAGCATACGAGTAAAGTAAAAGAAAAAAAGGAAAAGAAAAACATTCCCGTCACAGAAAATTGAATGTTGATGCGAAAAAGTCATGATGCGAAGGCAAATGTTAATTACAGTTAAATAGACTGCTACGAAGCGAATGAGGCCTGCTGCTCTGGCAACGAGTAATATATAAGGGGCTGTGGGGGGTAGGTGAGCAGAGGGGGATGGAAAGACGGGCAGGAGGGGGCAGCAGCACATAGATCAGAATGGAAAGAGTGCATTGAGTGCAAAAATATAGATTCACACAAACAGTCAGCGTCAGCCCGAGGGAGTCCGCAAAGAAAACGAGAGCAAAACAAAACTCTCCACACCGCACACTACACCGCACAGTGCAAATCGAAAAACGAGACACTTATTCACCCCACTTCCAGCGGCCACCCCATTGCCACCCTTTCTTTGCTCCCCAGTGTTTTTTTTTTCTACTCAGCACTGTAGCCATGCCAACCATCATCGTCATCATGCCGATTGGTGGTGGCTGTGGGTGTGTGTGTGTGGGGTGGAGCGGTACGTGCATACATCTTCTAATGGGGTGGGTAATTCGGCGAATTGGCAATGGTTTGTGGAGATGATGGGGTGGTGGTGGTGGTGGTACGTGGAGAGCAAAACAAGACACCACTTAAATGATAAATCTACAATTTTGCCATTCGCGACTGTGTGGAAGATCCGCGAAATTGGTCGCTCCTCTCTTTCGTGTTACCTCACTCTCTCTCTCTCTCTTTCTCTCTCTCGCTCTTCCTCTCGTGCTTCCTTTGACTGCCCCTTGCCCGTGCTTACTTTGATATGGAATAGAAAAGACACACACACACACATGTGGCGCTGGGTAGGCAGGTAGCAGAGCAGGTTGGGAAGGGAAAACTATCCGAGGAGCCAAGCGTTGCGGAGGGGATGCTGAGTGCGGGATCATGCCGGATAGAAAGATGGATTTTGATGATGGTGTGTGAGAATTGCAAATGGGATAGGGCAGGGTAAGGTGTAAGAGGGGAACCACTTATGCCTGAGAAGAACGGTTTCATTGTGCCCTTCTTATGCTTAACAACACAGGTCAGCAACACATGCGTGAAGAGGGGGTGAGAAGCAGGGAGAAGCCGGGAGAAGTGTGTCTCATTCCCTTTATGCGAGCGAACGTAATGTGAATCTAATTGCATGTGCAGCAACACACTGTGCCTGTGTCTGTGTGTGTTTGTAGGCGGCAAAGGGGTCGCAAAGGGACGGCAAGCAGTAGGGACTGGGTGATGTTGTTGGCATTACTCAATTATTTCGTCCTTTTGTGCCACGAGCGGTGGGCGAGAGGAGGCACGAGTGGGACGGCGGTGCACTTAAATGGCATTCCGTGCGATGAGCGGCGGAGTACCACGTCACAGCAGTTGGATTGATAAATTGAAGCGTGAACCTTCCGTCGTCCCGCCTGCGCCGCTGCTGCGATGGAAAGTGCATTTTGCAACCGATTGCGCCCGAATGTGTGTTGTGCACTTGTAAGCAGGTTCGACGATGTTCGAGTTTCGATGCGTTTTGCGATGGTCTGAAGGTGCGGCTGCTTTATGGAACGTTATATTATGGGTCTATAAAATTCCCATGTTTTTCTTTTATTACCTGCACAACGCCTGCAACCTTAAATCTTAATAATTAAACCATCACGCCCCTAAATCAAGCATTGGGAAGAGGCTATTAGGGGTGATAATTTGGAATGGAATTTTTCTAACCTGCCCAAAACTGGCACCGGCCGAATACCACGTTCAACCGGTTTCATAATCGGGTCAGGTAGGAAGGAGGAGAGAGAGAGAGAAAGAGGAAGGAAGGGTACAATTATCACTGGCAGAGCTTAAATTTGGAATGGCTCCAAAGAGCTATTAGTAAACAATCCGCCAAACAATCAATGCGCCGCGGTCTGCTCTCTTCTACGGCCATGATGATGTGCTTGATTTATTTTATTGGCGCTACCGCACATACCTCCTCACCCCTCCGCCACCTTTCACCACCACCCAACCGCCACCCTCTCCAGGCGCTGCAGGCGCACATTAAACGCAAGTGTAGCGAGAGCAGTAAAATATACATACACCCGCGGTTCAAACAGCGTCATTGTGTGTGTGTGTGTGTGTGGAAAGGCAAGGGTAGGATCGAAAAGGAAGGGGGATTGTATTTGTACACCCCACGCCCCTGCCCTCGTCTCTCATGCACCGTTCATGCGCCGCTAATTAACTCCATAGCCGAAGTGAATGTATTATGCTTGCTAAAACAATTAGCCAAATGGTCGTTATTGCACATTTAACGTTTTAACGTTCCGCGGCGATCGTGGCGCCCTTCGCATTGGGTTTTTCGTTTTGAGCTCACTCTTTCACTCTTTCGCTCTTCCTCTCATTGTCTCTCGCTCTCTTTCACTCTTTCTCTTACCAACACAAACAAATTGCTACTTTATCTCATGCTGTTGAACCACTCTCTCGCCTTTCACTGTCTCTCTTTCTTTTCTCTCTCTCTCTGCCTCTCTTTCCCACTGTGGATATTGCTTGCTTCATCGCAGCAGCCTATTAATGGTAGACTTATTTGCTGCTATGATTTATCATCGAATATTATTGGTCCCCTCCGGCTTTCTGCTGGCGCATCGTTTGCGCGTGAAGGTGCGCGGCACGGAATGATAAGTTACCTTAGGGATGCTTTTGATGTATTGTAATTAATGTAAATTATAATTGAACGTTTTTTTTCAATCAAATCGCAATGCGAAAACATTGTGCAATATGGTCACAACAAGGATTTTATTTAAACACATTTAAACAAAGGTTTGTTTTTTTTTAATTTATTACAGTAAAGTATCCCTATGATAAATTAGTTTCTCTTAAAATGAATCTCTTTTGAGCTCCCTCGAGCGCGTTCATTGTATGTTTATCTTTAAAAATCTTAATTGCGTTGTTGTTAGCACATGTTCTGCGTTTGTCTTGCCGAACGGCCCAGCACTGGTAGCAAATGGATTGAATTTATACCTTGAATACGCATTGGATTTATTTGCGCAAGTGTATTTGAATTTCCAGAAAATGAAGCATTCTTATCCATTTGTAAAAATAAAACATTTTTAGCTAGAAGTGCCTCCTCTTTCGTGACAAACAGTTTGTAATTGCCCATCTACAAGGTTTGTTTGGACTTTTCTTGCGCATTACCACACATTGTTTAAGGGAAGGAAATAAACTAATTTGACTGACTTGTTTATTGTTGATTGATCACAATGTTCTAAAGCTGTTGTTTTTATTTTTTCTATATAAATAATCTTTTCCTATCTTTATCACATTCGAACACGTGATCAAAACCTCGGCTGTAATAGCCAATTGCTGATTAAGGAGTTTACATTGGATAGTGTGTACCAAGCGAAAACACAGAACTATGTATAATAATAACGAATTAAAATAACATTGTTCGACTTGCTTTACGCACCATGTTTAGAAATTTAATATTCCGGTATTAAAAAAAGTTGTTGTTTTTATTGTTTTTATTTTTAATTAATCTGCTCAAAATGAAATTAAATATTCATTATAAATGTTTCAACCTATCATATAAATTACGTATATGATTAGTTCCTGGTATAGCAGATTAATGATAAACACATCAAAATATTTAAGCATTTAACACAACCTATGCCTTGGCAAACAACAGTTGATTAATAATAATGAAACTTCGAAGGCTTCAAAAAGCCAACAGAATTTATGGTTTAAATCATACTATCCCTACATTTGTATTGATAGATTATTTAATATTGTTTTAAATTTATATTGATATGTTAAAAAAGATACTTGTAGTGTATTTAGTTGCTATTAGTCTGAATTGTTATTGCAAAAAATATTAAATTAAAAGATACAGTATTTCAAATCATTTTATGAAATATCATTGCTTATTATTTCTTTTTTTTTTGCACAATGATCAAAATAATTAAAAACTTCCTTTATCTCCTGTGCTGGTTTCCTATTAATGGGACCATTTCCGTTTTAAGTTCGTAGGTTTAAATTTCAGCCTGTCAGCTGTTTGCATTGTATAGCAGTTTTCGAGCAGCTATCTAAGTGGGTATAATAGACAGGTGGGCTTATCCCAAGGTGTATGAATTTAGAAGGCTGATTTTTATCGCTTCTGTTCTGAATGAAGATTTTAAGAGTGTTATGAGTATTTGTCCAGCCTCCAGAACGCTTGTTTGAACAGAAGTTTTCACCCATCTTGTAAAAAAGTGATATTAAAATTTGGTTACAGAAACATGCTATGAGACCTGGACTCAATGCTGGACTACATACACTTTGATTCTAGATTCCATCACCTGATTTCTTTAATGCACCTTGGGATAAATGTAAACACCACCTTGTTTTGCCATTTTTCGAGCAGGTACTCGAATTTAATTCTAGCTTTGAGGCTAGAATAATCTAGACTGAAAATCGCAGGCTTGTTTTATGTGTGGTTTTGTATGGAGTGTTTACATGATTTCGGCCTCCAAGTGTCCAACTCCATACAAAAAAACTGACTAGAATCGTGAAGGGCCCCAATAAAGCAATAATCGGAACGGGCATTGAAATACGTTTGTTCGTGTGTAAATAGATGCAAACATTCAATGAAAAGTCATTACTGTTAAACGTGAATAAGACTAGATTAATTTTAAGCCATCATAGCACTCGCAAAACCACACGCCACAAGAAATATTACAACCTTTTAATTGTATTGATATGCTCTTCTACTGGATTGGACGTTATCAATTTAACCTGTGTTAGGATATTATTCATTACAATTGATTGGTTCCGAAGAAGCAAGACGAAACTAAAAGCAACGAGAAAAGGAAGTGGGCTAATAAACGGCAATGAAAGCGAAAAGTTGAAAACATTTACACGAGAAAAAACAGATAAAAGCCCCTTTCCTTACACTTGTGTACACAAGGCTAGCAATACACTCGTTCCATTACCAATGATTAATTGCCCAAAAACCCCGATAGGAACTTATCGTTTCCTGTGCTTGCATTGTGTGTGTGTGGCGTTCGTGGCATGTTCAGAAGATTGTTGCGGGTGTGTGCGCGCACTTGCCCCGTACAGCAGCGTGATGGTGTATAGGTGGACCGTATTTACTGAGCGGTGCCGTAGATTGATACAGCCAACCATGCACGCGAGCGCAGCAGCATCCTTCCCCCCTCTCCATCCTCTCTTCCATCATCCTCTTTCTCACACACGTTCCACATCAGCCCATACTCTCTTTGTATGCTCTGCCAAACCATCCGATACGAAACGAGATAAACGAGATGCTGCTGCTGCTGCTGCTTCCGGATATTGTCCTGTTGTTTGGATCGCGCTCTCACAAACAACCCCTGCGAGAAGAAGGGAGGGGCGGTGGGAGGAAAGAATGGTACACGGAAGAGGAGCAGACGAACGCACGAACGGCCAACGGCTGGGAAGATTTGGGAAAGGGAATGAAAGATACTTCACAAGCCATCAATTAACATCATAGGGTGCGCCGATGTTAAATGGTAATTGACTCATTTCGTAGCAAACACGCACCCATATACTTATACTGTGCACGTGTGTGTGTGTGTGTGTGTGTGTGTGTGTGTGTGTGTGTGTGTGGATGGCGGTACACGTCCTATGTATACGTATATATGATTCGAGCAAATCATTCGTATAATTCTGGTGCGATGCGTTGCATCCATCTTGCGACCCGCTTCATCTCGCATCATCTGTGGGAGACGGATGGGGGACTGTAAAACCAGCGGGAATAGGCATGAGGAAGAGAAGCTTGAACACCACCGACAGGCCATACATAACCGGTGGGCTGGCATTTCAAAAACGTAATCGAAAATGTACGCTTCCGAAAGGTTTCGGAGGAGGAAATTGATGATGGCGATGATGACGAAGTTGATGATGATGATGATGATGGGTGAGGTGAAGATGAGGTATCTTTCTGACCCTCTGACAGACGGGGGGCTACTCGCACAGCGTCCAACTTCTGTTCTATTGGTGTAGATTACCCCGGCCTTTTATTGCGTCTTGAACAAAAGGGAAAGGGAGAAGCATGCGAGAGGAGCCACCAGAGTGTCCCGAATTGTCTCAACTCGACTCGAAGAAGCACATCTTTTCGTGTGCTATTGAGATGAATGAGAGAGACAGAGAAGAGCATTCTCATGGCATGCTTAAATTGTTCTTCATCGCTTGTGCTCGCTTTGGAGCAGACACGCCAACCAACCAACCAACCAACGAAACTGTTGACGACGTACGCGCGCCACTTCCCGGATGCATCTCCCGCATCCGCAACGTCCCCGAGTCTGTGATTTGCGCAGTCCATGGCAAAGGTGGACGGTTCTGCTGAGTGATGCAGGCAATGGAGTGCTGAGGACAGGCGGAATGCTTAATGAAATTGTTATTGACGATTATGATGATGTAGAGTAGTAGTAGTAGCAGCAGGGGGGAGGGGGAAGTAAGAGGGCTGACAGAGTATTTCGAAAATGTGCTCTCGCCTGGTGACACCGACGATGTGGCTGATGATGATGATGACGATGGTGCTGCTGATGGTGGTTTGGGTGCAAAAGGTTATTTGCGAGGGGAATGTGGTGAGACATTGTGACAGATATGAGTATGAATAAAAGATACATAAGACAATTAAATCGATATGCGAACAATCTGCCTGATGCAAATTTAACACACCCGGGCATCCCAACACACCCACCCACACACCACCCCCCTGGAGTGTGTTTGTGTGCATCGATAAATTCGATCGGTTTGGGTTTCTCCGGCTCAGTTGTGTGTGTGTGTTTGTGTGTTTGTCCGGTTGAAGTATGGTACTTCGCCATCATCATCATCTCCCAGAGAACACTCGCCACAGCATCATCAGTTTCCATGGTTTAACATTTGTTTTGCCAACCGGCCGGCCGGGCTAGTCTGTGTGTGTGCTCCATTTTCTGTTTATTAATAATTGAATAAATTTTGCGTTCCTTTCGATAAACGCCTCCGGTGGGTTGTGGGCATTAGCCTTAGTCCCTCCCCCCTTCCCTCCTGTCCGGGGTTGCAGTGCACCTAAGTGCAAGCGTGTGGCTCGACTGGCAATGGTAGGGAAGCAATGTGGAATGGATCCGTTCCGTGAGCTGGCCCGGGACGGACAATAATGCTACAGTAACCCCGGAACGCCCCGGGAGATTCTGGCGTATTTGCAGCATTTGAGCTACAGTTTGTTTTGTATTGGTGGCTGATACATCATATGATGCCGAAGAAGCACGGAGAAATAGTTCCGGGAACGATTTATTGATCCGGTGGTGAAATGTAGAACTTGCCGAACTTGCGGATGCGGAAAGCGATTTCGATTTCAGGCTGTTGCGGTGGTGGGCGGGCTGGTGGTGTGGGATATGCGCTCAGTTTGGGAAATGCTCTCGAGTTTGCAAGCATGAACCGGATGAAGAAGAAACCTTCTGGTGTAAGTTGCGCTGGTTGCGATGATATGTTTGCAAAACAATTTTATTAGCACTACGCCGGACATACTGGTGGCACACACACATGGACACATGCAAACAGTGCAATATGGTTAACATTTGCTATAATGTTGCATAATTTATTGCATAAACGGTGAGCACTTGCTATACAACTAAACATAAATGGCGATTGAACGGTTTTGAACACAAGCGTGCTCGCGGGGCAAAAGTCGTTTGTGTGTGTGTATGTGTGTGTGTGTGTGTAAACGAATGTTTTCCTGATTAATGTTTAAATGATTTTTGCCGTTTTAGTCTCGTAATGAACGATTCATAATAAAATGCTATAGAATTATTGCTCAATCAGCAATTTATCCTATAAAGTACGTTACTTTTTTTCTCAAATGTGTTATTCCTCGAAAGTCTGTTCCTGGCCTCGAAAGTCTGTTTAGGCCGACATGTCCGCGTAGGACGTTACACCAAATAGAAGAAGACCTACACAGATGCTAAGGAACTTAGTAGGTGTGTGCTGGAAGGAGAGGAAAGGTCTAAGATAGGAGAGGAATACAATACCCCGACAAATAATTGCTGCGTGCAATAGCTGGATGTTTTTTGTTCAGCCTTCTCCAGTTCATATTTTTTTATTTATAGATATAATTGGCCTGTACGTTTGTGCTACGACTTATTAAACTATTTTATTATTAACATTCTAAATAACCCCTAGATTAACGAATATCATCATTGAAATTGAAAAATAATAGAAGGCTCATCTTATACGTCGGGAGATTAAAATCAAAATTTTAAATTCACTCCTTAAATTGGCTCGTCATTGATAATACAGGATCGTTAGTTCCATAAAGTGTGTGTCTAGGTACGGTTTTAAGTAAATTGTGTGATCGAAGTGCTCTGGCAGGTGCATAAATGTTATACTTTCCTAATAGAGAAGGTGCATCCAATTAATTATTTAATTTTCTGACAATTTGCTGACAAAACTTCTTCTTCTTCTTCTTTGGCTCAACAACCGTTGTCGGTCAAGGCCTACCTGTACCCACTTGTGGAGTTAGCTTTCAGTGACTTATCGATTACCCCCCATAGCAGAATAGTCAGTCCTACGTTTGGCGGCGCGGTCTATTTGGGGATTGAACCCATGACGGGCACGTTGTTAAGTCGTACGAGTTGACGACTGTACCATGAGACCGGCTAACAAACACACATTGATTAACTTTGTGAAGATGTTCATGCGTTTGAAGACCTAAGAACAAACAACGGTCCCTATAGCTTGGCATAAAATTAACACCTCTCAAAGGTGGACAATTCATAGATAGTCTAGTAAACCTGCGTTGAACACATTTAAACATATTTACGATTTCCAACTAGCACCAGCACAAATAATAGAACAATACTCAATAATGGAACGAACCAAACAAACATAGATTGATTTTAGGCAAAATAGATCATATAATTCGCGAAGTTTACGATAAATAAACCATAATACTGTATAAGCCTTATCAACAATCTTGTCAATGTGCAAGTGGAAGGTAAGCTTTGGTCCAAAGTCATCCCTAAATCACACACATGCTGCCGACGAAGTAATGTCCTACCTGCCCGAGAATGATCGAATTCAATTGGGTGTTTTAATCTGTGAAACGTTGTTATGAAGCATTTGTCGATTGCGAGTTCTAGATCATTACCTAAGCACCAAGAATTAAAAGAGTCTATGAACTGTTGTAATAAATAACAATCATCCCGAGTTTTAACAGGCAAACACAGTTTAACATCGTCGGTATACAGTAGACAAATATTGGATGGAACACAAGTGGTCAAATCATTGATAAACAGCAAGAACAACAACGGTCCTTAGATACTACCTTGGAGTACTCCAGATAAACCAACGAACTCAGACACAACATTATCAATTTTGACTCTGTTTTCTCTAATGAGCAATGAAAGTGCTATTGTTACGATAAAGAAATTGTTTATAAGAAATAAGATATTTAAACAGGTTTCCAATTGAACCGTTGTGCCTTTCTGACTAACAAGTGTTTTTCAGGGGTTCTCAATTATTTATACGGGCTAATTTGAAATCCAATAGGATTTTTCAAGTCTAACACGTTTTATTGACGTTATGTAAGTATACTTATAGTGGAACGCCGTTTATCAGGGCTCATCGGGACTCGACCTCGCCCGGATACTCGAACAACACGAATCTAGGTCAAAGTTTTTTTATCATAAATTCTTGAAGAATTTTAAAATTTGTATTATTTTTCGATAAAACCAAGTCAGCTTCATGCCGTGATGTAGATAAATATAAATGGATTGTGCCGTGGTATTGATAAAAAAATAAATAAAATAGTAGTTTGATTGCATCACACAAATTTGAAAGCAGTATCATACAAACAAACGAATCGATACCATTGGATACATTGAGAAAAATGGTTTATTAGGTTTGCAACAAGTAAACAAATTTAATTTACCTCACTTAGGCTATAAAAGCGGCGACAAAATGAAAAAGACGGGAGAATGAAAACATATTATTCCTTTAAATAATTGCTCATACAAAAAGCGAAAGAGCATGCGAGATGGAGGGAGAAAGAGGGAGTGCGCTGGTTGCTTAATCTCATCATGATTCTTAATAACGGTGGTGATGGTGGATCGTAAAGAATGAAAATGTTGGGGGCCACATCACATTTATTAGTCCGCTGCCGAGAAGAGTTAAAGCAGATGGAATATTTTTCACCATGAATTTGACTGTCCTGTCATATTTATAGTGACATGAAGTGGGTATTAATAGAACATTTGAGATTTCGTCACACTGTTTGGTTCGATGAGGCCAACGATGTTTCGTTTTTATTTATACAACCGAAACTGTCTGTCGGCGACGTAAAGAAAGCAGTGTGTAATTGGGACCGAAAAACGTCGATGTTGATGTTTGTTTTTCAATTTTGTTTGTTCACTGAACAATTAATCAAATTACCTTGATAATTGACAACATGGTCATGCTCCTTGGCTTTAATATTTAATTTATTACTCGTCAATTCGTGGTATATTGCACGAAAAATTAAGGGTGAACTTTAGAAAACAGATCTAAAAGCTTTTTATATTTATGCTGTCCTGTTCCTGTCTTTTGATAGCATTGAAGTCTCTAAAGAAAAAGGGAGTGTTCTACTGGCATATAGAATTATCTAAAGAGGTTTACTTTTATATACATTTTAATTATTTCTTATGGTCTATTATTTTTTCAGATAAGCTCTGCGAAAAACACGTGTTACGGGTATTTGATGTGATTTGTACGTACGTCGAGCTTAAGATTGATTGAAACCTTTGCGGCCCCCCGCTCCCAGGCCCAGTGAACTAAAAATGACCCAAGCGGAAGAGGTTCTAGAGGTGAAGAATCTCTACCACAGCAACGTGCCGGATGATCAGCATTCACCGAACCACAGTGACAAAGAGCACCAGCAGCAACCGCCCAGCAACAATGAGTCAAACAATCACAATCCACCACGATCCGTCTCGGTGGACAGGATCTTGAAAAATGGTGACCACAACGACGACACGGCCGAGGATCACGACATCAACCGAAGTACCCCGCTCGCGCACAGCAAAGCACCGAGCGATGAGTGGACAAAACAAACCCAGTGGCATCCGCACGTGTACGCGAACCCACCGAAGCAGCCACCGACACCGCACTCCATCATGGACATTCTGGGGTGGAAGGGAACGGGTGTCCCTGCTGTTGGTACGCCAAATTCCCATGTCCCAGTGCGGGAAGACAATCACACCAAACTGCCGTACCGCAGGCTCTTCGACGCTGCCAGCAAAGAGGAATGCCGTGATGACGTTTCATCCGCCTATTACCGTCCAACCGATGTCGAGGAGCAGCATCAGCATCAGCAGCAGCAGCAGCGATCGATAGTCGAGGACGAGGACAACATTACCGTCGATCAGGACGATGACAGCGATGAGGAGGAGATCGAAGAGAAGCGGCCCAATGTGGTCGAACGGACGCGCCCCATGAGTCCCAACGATGAACCGCTCAATCTGTGCATAGTGAAACACACATCGTCGGCGGATGTAACGCCTCCTGTACGTAGAAAAACGCCCAGCTTAGGTCGGAATTCATTGGAACGTTTTCACGAGCGGAAAATTATGTCCGAAGAAGGTAAAATCAGCACCTGAATGTGTTCGAGCAGACGAGCAGATGAATAGAACTAACTAATAATTTTATATTATTTCCTCTTTTCAGACTCCACGCAAGAATCGACACGATCCTCCTCGGTGCACTACCATCAGCGACACACGCCGGCCCATCTTACGCCGGCCCACCACCAGCAACGGCCGCGGAGCGTTGTGCCACCTCCAGCACTGGCCCACTCGAGCGATGCCGACTCGGACATCTGCATGTCGAACGATGACTCCTCGACGGCCGACGGCCACTTTAGCGCGGTCAGCGATGCTGTCGCCTCGGCCACAATGACCATGTCGACGCTGTTTTCGCTGCCGAAGCCGGCGGGCGTGCCGTCGAACGGTGTGACCGCCGGCGCCGTGCTGACCGAGGAGGAAACGACCACCACCAGCGTCCCTAGTCACCATCGGCGCAAGAAGAAGGCGCGCACCACCTTCACCGGGCGCCAGATCTTCGAGCTGGAGAAACAGTTCGAGGTGAAGAAGTACCTTTCGTCGAACGAGCGGACGGAAATGGCCAAGCTGTTGAACGTTACGGAAACACAGGTAGGGTGTGATTTGATTTGGGTGTATGTGACTTACTGCTTATGCATTTATTTACTTCAGTAAACGGGTTTACTCATTTATGTAGTGGTGCTACTTGTGCTACCCAAACGCGTTAAGGTACATTGCGTGAAATATTTGCCTTAATTTCAGCTACGTTCCAATACAGGGTTTCCCACGATTTATTGGTCAGTTCCCATGATTTATTGGTGCGTTCCCACGATTTTTTGGTCGTATCCTATAGATTTTTGGTTCGTTCCCATATTTTATTGGTATTTTCCAATTGGATATCAATACAATTGGACCAACAAATTCTGGGAAACGACCAAAAATCGTGAACGCACCAAAAATATGGGAACCCACCAAAATTGATGGGAACCAACCAATAAATCGTGGGAAACCCTAAACTCCACTTCACATTTAAAGTCGAAAAAATAAGAAAGATATTGTTCTGAAGGATCTTCGATATATCTTGGCTATATTGCTACCCTATTTGATGAAAATCATTGTAAACATCTCAAAACAAGATCATACGCTCATTTGCAATTTAAATTGCATTGTGATTTGCGCAATTTACATTCGATTTGTTATGAATTGAAAGTCATCTAATTGGGAAAGTCATGCAAATTAGTGATGGGAAAAATGAAATTTTGGTCGAATTCGATTCCAAATAGACCCGAAGTTTTTGGAATCGGATTGGATAGTAGGTCCGGAATCAGTTTCCGAAACCAGTTCCGAAATCGGCTCTAAAATCGAAGTCGGCTCCCCAAACAGAAGCGGCTACGGAATCAAATTAGATTTCGGTATCACTATGAGAATAGACGATTGGGTCCTTATGCAGCTACTTGTAAACGAACCATTCTCATGGAGATTCCGGGACTGTTTTCGTTTCTAATACATCTGATTTCAATTCTAGAACTGACTCGGATTCCGGAGCCAAGTTTGATTCCCCTTTTGGAACCGATTCTGACTCCAGAGCCGATTCCGGAATTGGAGTTGGCTCCAAAATCTACTCCGGAATCTGCTTTGGAATCGGCTTTGGAATTGATTCTGAATACGGAATCGGTTATTTCCGACAGCGAGCTCTCACCAGTAATGCTTTAGTTTAATTTCTCCAAATATTTGCCCTGTGCCTACCAATTTCAAAATTAAATACATTTAGAGTTATGCGACTTAACAACATGCCCGTCATAGGTTCAAGCCCCGAATTGACCAGACTGTGCCCCCATACGTAGGACTGACTATCCTGCTATGGTAACAATAAGTCACTGAAAGCCGAGCTCACTTCACCAGTGGGGCAGACAAGCCTTGACCGACAACGGTTGTTGTTGCCAATGAAGAAGAAGAAGAGTTATGCGCTATAATAAGCGCTATTTTGCAATTCATATTCAGTAGAGTGTATTTAAAAAATTAAACATTATACGTTCTTACAATGGACGTTAAATAGATAGTCTTCTTCTTTTATTTGGCGTAGCGTCCCTACGAGGACATACCAATCCTATTATATAAGGCTTTTGAGAGTTACTTCATTACCCCATGCCAGTTAAGCCGGATAGGTCAGTCCTTGCTACGGGAGGACGGTCCATTGTAGGCTTGAACCCATGACTCCATGACGGGCATGTTGAGTCGTTAGAGTTGACGACTGAACCACGGGACCGCCCCTAAATAGATAAACAGTTGCTCAACGAAATGATAGTACATTCAACTTTTTCGCCATTATTTGCCAATATCTTGGGCAGTTTTTAGGCTGAACTTAAAATTTTGCTACCATTCGATGGATAATCTTTCGGAGCATTGAGCATTTTTGTTTTGGTGGAAGATTATCATCATTTGTCAGTCATATTTTGGTTAAAATTAAAAAAATATATAATTTGATGTCATTCAATTAATGATGCACCTATGATAATAATCTAACACATGACAAATATAACACATCTAAGGTCATCATTTAGCCCATTTGAGTTCACAGATAGATAGGCAATGATAACATAATAGTCACAAGAAGGACAATACTGGTCAAACAAATTAAATGTAACAAACAATAAAGTAATATGAAATATGAAAATTCTATGCAGATACTTTACCATCAATTTAATAGTTCTTTCCTGATTTAATTATATTTTTGAAAACATTTTGGAAGAAGTTCTTACGAAGGCGAACGGATGTGAACGGATAAATCAAGCCCGCTCGGATAACAGCAATCTTCTCAACCGTTCAACACTAATAATCCAATAAACCTTCCCGCTAGTTGCTTTCTCAAATAATTTGAAGGGGGCCGCAGAAGGGGGTGAAGAGGGAAGATCAATTTCCTTCGTGATCCAAATATGAAAAATTAAAAAAAGACGAGGTTTCTTACAGTTGAAAAATCCGAATCGAAAAAGTAATACTACCTTCTACACAAAATAAATGTGTCTAATTTTAACTTTAAAGAACTCTCCAAAGTTAAACGTGATTAGCTGAAAAACTCCGAGGTTAAAACCACATGGTCTAAAATCACAGAGTAATAAGTTGAACCTATTAAAAATAAATGTCATCATAAAACGAAATCAGGCATCTGATGGTACCTCCTCCACAGAAATGTATTTAACAAGAAAACACACCACCCTTCCGAGCCTAATCCGTTCACATTCCATTGGCAGGGGGGAGCAAAAATGTACGTTTGAATGTTTGGTACACCATCAAAACAGGATTGATTTTGTTCTGGATAGCATAAGAACAGCTTGGAATGCCGAATGGAATGCCATGTAGATGCTCCTACCAGTGTCGATAGGAGGAGGAGCAAAGGTTAAGTGAGCGACTGTCGGTAAACGATCGTTTCATGCAGAGACGGAAGCGGAAGAGAAAGATAAAAAAAAGAGATCTGCTTTACGTCTTAGAGCTCTAGGGTGGGGAGCAAATCAGCAAGCCTGTTATTAATATAAATATAGAGGTGCGAGTCGTAATCATAACAGACCTATGGGATGGGCGAATGAATCGAAAGCTAATCGATATTACAGTTTCATCGTTTCATCATTATTAACCATTTTTATTTGGCGTTAAATGCCAATGTAATTCTGATCGATTGCACCCAAAACTTGGGTCTCCCGACACCGAGCACAACGAGTCTATTAAGCAGCAGTTATTTGCAACTAATAAACATCGTTTCGCCGGTGTTGTTGTTGTTCGGTGTGGTAAAGGAAATTCTTCAAAACACACACACCCTTTACGTCTGGGGGGTAAATTCATGAAAAAAACCTCCCACAAACAGAAGATATTTCCGTCCTCCCACAAAATGATGTCCTTTGAGGTTCGGTTTTCGTTAATCCCTCCCCAGCGCGCACTCATTAGTTAATATCGCCGGTCGGGTTCGCTCGAGAAGACGACGGTGGCGGCTTAATTTGTTTTATTTATTTATTCCGCCTCGTAAAACTGATTGACAACTTCTCTTCTGCTGTGAGTGAGACCGCCGTTCGTTGGTCCCGTCGTCATGTCTCGTTCTTTCTCTCTCTCTCTCTCTCTCTCTCTCTCGCGCGAATGGGGGATGGATGGCGCATATACAATGCGGGAGACCCCTTCACACACCCCTGGTTGGTTCCTGGTGTCTGGCCTCGCTGGTGCGTGCGTGCGTGCGTGTTGAGGTTACGATCGGAGCTAACGTGATCCGGTGATCCGCGGTCCGTGCGGATGGTGCGCGCGGCGGCAAACATCAAAACGAAACAACCACACTCCGCCGACTGAACCATTTATGATCGTTCGCGCCCTCGTACCCGTACGCGTGCTACTGCAAAAGAGCATGAAAGGTAGTAAAAGCCAACGCGCTTGCTGCTGGGCGAATGATTTAGTTTCAATCGTGTGTTACAGAACGCATTCTTCACCAGCTCGTATTGCTAGCGATCAGCGAAGCAGCATCCCCTTCGCCTTCGCTCCGTTTCCAACCGATTCTAACGTTACTGCTGTTTCGGATTGAGGGGGGCGTGGAATGAACTGCCCTGGAGGACGGAAACGCGCGGTTGTCATTATCCGTCTGTCTTGTTGATGGACTGTCTTGGTGCGTCCTTTGTGCGGGCGGAAACGCTTAAGCCACTCTCGTTTAACAGCACGGAGCTCGTCACACACACCCAAACTGCACGCGTTTTACCGTGTGTCGGTGGCGGCGTCCCACAGCTGACGAAGACATATGACGGCACCCCGAAACGGCGGTAGCACAGGATATAAAATTAAAAATGAGATGTTTATTTTCTATTCGACACCACCAACCCTGGCTCCGGCCGTGTTTTTCCTCCCCCTTGGTTTGGAGGTGAACTGGCTCTTCATTTTAATCAGTGCTCGAAGAGGTGAGAGAAGAAGAGGTGTCGTCCCCTCCCCCCGCCAGTTGATGGTGTTTAACTGCTCCAACAATCATAAAAAGCGACAGTTATAAAAAGAAAAGTTTTGAGTGTAATGTGTTATTTTTAGTACAATCCATCATCCCCGGCCCCGTGCGAGAGCATCCATCCATCCATCCAAGCCATGGGCATGCGGGAGGGCAGATACAGTGGCGGCCACCTAAAGTCGGACACCTCATATTTTCACCTATTATCTGACTTTACGGCACCCTGGTGGCAGTTCTCTAGACCACTTATTGGAAAACCTTTTTCACCTATCGGTGAGGACACTCATTAGTTATGTCCCTGCAAAAATCCGATCGTTGTCTTTCAAAATCTCGGAACACTATGCATAAATGTGATAAATATATGAAATTTATGCGGTCCACTGAGTGTCAGTCTTCATTTCATAGCAAAATGACCACGTAGCATGCCAATATTGACCAATATGGTTCTTAACACATTTGATATCAGTTATGAAAGGTACATCGACTAGTTTGGGTGGTCATCTGCGTATTAAATAACCTAGGTCATGCGCTCAGCGGTCCGGATTAATCAATTTCAATATCGGGGTAATTTTAAAGCGGGTATTGTTGTTTTTCGTAATTTTACAGGGTTTTCCAGGGGTTCTCATAGATGTCGGACACTTTCTTGACTCTTTCCTATTGGAAGTGAACTTCATGTTTTGGTAATTGGACCAGCTCCTTGAAAAATCCTATTGGATTTGTCCAACAAGGGTGCTATAGAGTCCAATTCCCATTACATTAAGTTTATTTCACCTTAGAAAGAGTTCATTCAGTGTTCCACGGCTATGAGAACTCGTGAAAAAATCCTGTAAAGTAAGGAAATCATTTAAAAGTACAGAGCAATCTCTCTAAGGTGGCTCTTCAAGGGACTGTCAACTTAGAGAGATTCATGTTGAGGAAAGCTTATGAAGTTGTTGCTATGAAGTTTCCATGAAATCAGCGAAAAAACCTGGCATCCTTGCACCAATATTTTTGTGAACTGTCGTTCAAAAATGTCGTTCAAAAATTCAAAAATTTAAGAGAATTTCGGCTGCCAAATCTCATATGTACCTTACAGAGTGCAAGAGAGATCTTACCCTTTTAGAGATATAAAATGTTTGGATTATGACGGGACCGTCTAAAAATTTATCTTAAAGACACAATTCATCTTGAAGAGACTACATCTTAGAGAGACTTCACTGTATCAGGAATGAAATTATAGATAAAATTTTGTCAGTTTTTCTTCATACAGGGTTTCCGACGATTTATTGTTTGGTTCCCATCAATTTTTGGTGGGTTCCCATATTTTTTTGGTGCGTTTCCACGATTTTTTGACAGTTTCCCAGAATTTTTTGGTCCAATTGTATTGATATCCAATCGGAAAATACCAATAAATTATGGAAACGAACCAAAAACCTATGGGATACGATCAAAAAATCATGGAAAACACCTAAAAATCATGGGAACTGACCAATAAATCGTGGAAAACCCTGTAAAATCTTCAATAATACAAGAAACAAATGAATATGAAAGAAAAATTTGGATACTACCATCGATGGAAGTGTGTCCTCATCGATGGGTGAAGAAAGTTTTCCGATAAGTGGTCTAGAGAACTGTCTGGGGTCCGACTTTAGGTGGCCCCCACTGTACACAACTACAGAGAAACCATATTTCACTAAACACCGAACCGAAACGTTCCCCGCCGAGAGAACAGAAGCTATACACGGTGGTGATGATCGTTTTCGTCGACGTGAGAGGCTCATTTGTGTCATTCAAATGATTTTGACAACAATATTTTCTCAAATTTTCCCTCCACCCCCTGTCCCATTTCGTTTGCTCCGTCGACCTGCCTCGACGTAAATCGACATGTGTGTGTGTGCGTGTTTGTTTGTCATCGGTGCGTGAGGAATTGCTCGTTCGGATGAAGAATCACCCCACGAAATGTGAGATAATTAATCTCTAGTGGCTTTCCACACACACACACGCGCGACGCGAGCTACAAGTGGCACAAAAGGAAAATGGTCCAAGTAGAAGTGGAGATGAGTGCGGGGTATATTAGGTCTTTGTGAGCGTCGTGGCCCCTACTAGATGGTTTGCCTCACGCCGGCTGTTTGCAGGAAGCGACTAATCCTTGTGTGGGTCGCCATGGTGATTATTTAACTTCTCTGCGTCACCCCGCTTCCTGTGTTTGTGTTTTCCACCCGTCTCCCGAACCAATCACTATTCTAATGAGTGACTAATTTGTTTCCCCTGTTTTTTTATATTTTTTACACAGGTAAAAATATGGTTTCAAAACCGGCGCACCAAGTGGAAAAAGCAGGACACGGCGGGCAGTGGCGAGGTGCCAGCCGCATCCGGCGGTCATGCGATCTCCTCCTCCCCGTCGCCCCATTCGCCGAAGGATGCAACCAAAGGAATCAGCAGCGGCAGCAACAGCAGCAGCAGCAGTGGCCGGCCACTGTCGAATGCTGCCGTCGCCTCCAAACTGTCCGCCACGGAGCTCCCGGCCCATGGGCCGGCCTGGGTGAACGAGCTAGAAAGTGGACGACCACCGCCACCACCACCGGCACCGGCCGCTTCGCAGCTGGGCAAATCACGTGCGTACGCCAAAGCCAGTACCGCTGTAAGAAAAGGCAAACAACACGCAGAGCGACATCTATCGGTGGGGACCAGCGACCGACGAAGCGCGTCGTCGAGCAGTAGCGGCACCGCGATGTCGAGCAGCCGAAGCAATAGCGCCGCCGCCACCACAACCGTCGAACATCCCGGCCAACAAATGGCCCAGTCGGCATGATGTCGCAGCAAGCAGCCGGCCATAACCGGCCGGCGGAAACGCGGCAGGAAACCGTGTGCACCGCGTGCGCGCATCCGTTAACTTCCCTCCTTTGGACGTGCTCCTTCTCCCGCTGCATGCTTGCACGTATCCCAGTTTGGCCCGATCTGCCGCCGAAGTATGTTAGTTTTCCTCGTGTGCCATTTGTGTGGGACGGAAACGGTAATTGGGATGCTTCTTGGCGTGTGTTTTTTTGCCCTCAGCAGACTGCAGGAAAGTAGGAGCAGATAATGCACGCGCAAAGCGTTGTGTTTGTGCACGCACCAGAGTGTGTGCTTTCTTGAACTTTATTTTCGTGAACGAAAAAATGCATTAGATGTAGGTTAGAAACAAACGCTACACTCGCTTGTGCAGGCGCGTGCACACACACAACACACAAACCAGTAGGAAAGAAAAAAGGAATAAAAAAAAATTAAATTCGGCAAAAAATAGAGAAGGCAGAAAAATGATACGAATTTTATATTAAGACCAAAGTAGAAAGTGTATGCAATTAAGGTAAAACAAAACGGAGAAGAAGAAGAAGATGATGATGAATTTAGACTGCTTGTCGATCGGAACTAATCCAAACAAAGTGAAGAGAGAAATAAAAACAAAACACATTTAAACGACGTTTGTTGTTTGCATTACTTCCACACGGATAAACACATTTCCTCCATGCTGGTCAGCCCCATGCTTTTGTTTTGCTTTGAATAATATTTCATTTTTTCATTTCTTTTATTTAACTGACTTCTAACCGCGAACCAGAGGTTAGAGCGATGATGTTTTATATAATAATGCACCATTTGAAATACGTTTTACCGCTTTACTCTACTCCCTCTCTCTCTCTCTCTGTGACTGCTGCTGTGTATTTTGTTGAACAATAATTGCCGAATCCTGTTTCACGTTCGCCTCACCGTCCTGTGTCTTGTTCGCTTTTTAACTGACCGTTTTTTATTGTTTTTATTTGGGTTTTTTTGTTTGTTTGATAGTATTTTAAATATTTGTCTCATTTTGTTCCATCAATACAACAACCAGATAAAAGATAGCGCGAGACAACAACGCGGGAACAGCGGGTTACTTGGGGTCCGAAACCGTTCTAAAGCAAATCTTTCTTAACCCAATCGACGTTTAGTTCATCTTCTTCTAATGCTCTTCTCTGTACTATGGTTTGGTTGGTCCCGGGCAAGGATGTTTGTATTTCGGTTTTTGTTGTTTTTTTAATGCTTTGTTTTTGGAGTGTTTGGTAATCTTTTTCCTCGTTCTCTTTCTTCCATTGCGCCCTTTCTGGTACGCTTCAACACGCAACACTAAATAAATGTGATAGATTGCTCCTTTTTACTGTATTGTTAACAACACATGCGCCGTCGTGTACGTGTACTTTACATTGTAAGGGGACGAACGAAAAAACAACTTAACAGTAACTTATGATAATACTATCTACACACAATAATGCTCTTAATAATGGTACAAAAACATAAAGATAAACTCTTGCTGGAACTCGCCTTGCTTTTTACACATATATCGTTTTTTTTCTTCTTCAGCTGGTTGTAGAATGTGTGAGGGGAGATATTGGAGGGTTTGCAATGTACAGAAGATAATAACCATTAAAAACATATCTTTTTCGTATATTATTAATAAAAAAAAAACAAAAACAGGCTTTGCTAAATAATGGTTAAGTTTTGTGTTTGGACTAGTTTTAGTTGTTGCGTGTGTATGTATGTATGTATGTATGTGTGCTGCTATAAACGATATATAAAAAAAAGATTTATATATCCTTCCATCTTTCTCTCTTTCTTTCTCTCTCTCTGCTGGCTGCTGTACGAAAGGCGGGGAGGCTGCAGTGCAGGGTGTCATTGGTAGGGCGCGAAGGGATTGCGCAAAAGTTTCACCATACGCTTATCAAAGAGCGCAGAAGAAGCGCAACAAAAAAAAAACGTTGTGCTTCGATAACAAATGTTTTGATTTCTCCCCTTTTGCTTTCAACACATGAGTTTGTGTCGCTTCTGTCGTGTCTTTAATTGTTTGCCTTTTCCATCGGTGTGTTTTTTTAACTAACGTTTGTTTTTCCCCTTTCTACCGTCAACTACCAAACATTTAATATTATTAGTTTGTTCCTTTCTTGTTTTGTTTTGTGAGTTGGTTACATTAGGCACTTGGTAATGAAATGTTCTGGAATGTTTTAGGACAATCAACTGGTTGGTTCTTTCACTCGTGCGCATCTTCTTGTATATGTTTCACGTTTGCTCGAGGCGTGTTTTAATATAGTTTGTGTGGTCTTTTTGTGTCTGCGTATGTGTGTGTGTGTGTGTTTGGCTGGATTTATAGCAAAAAGGGTTAAAAGGTTTTCCATCAATCCATCACACCACATACCTCTGTGTTGTTTTTACATGCAAAAATGGTACAGCAAAGATATAAATATTGTGTATCTTTGTTTCCTGTATGAGATTACATTTTCTCCCTGTCTGTGTCAGACTGTCTTCTTTGTATGAGTGTGACGTGTATGTGTAACTTTCTAGTGTCTTTCTAACAATCCCTCGTACAAATCGCATTAAAGATATAATATCTCGGGTCTCGGGTGGAGAGCGTGGAGGGTTTAGACAGCGTGTGTGTGTGTGTCTGTGAACACTGAGCTCCAACTCCGTTTTGTGATGATGCTATTATACTTTCGTTTCAGGTCCCTCGGTGCAGTGTTCAAAGAACTTTTTGATCTTCGAAAGATATTGCTGACAGATGTGTCCGTAGTTTTTGTTGTACCAGTCGGGCGTACGGCCTCTGTAAAGTGAAAAGAAGGAAAGACACGTTTATGATCAGTGGCAAGCGGTTGAAAACATGGCTCGAAAGCAATCTTACTTCATGTCTACGCGCGATAGATGCATTAGCTTGCACTTGCCACTGCCGCAGGGTTCGATTAGGTACCGCGAGGCCAGCACAACACCGTTCACTCCCCCTAGCAGCGTGGTGGCATTTTCGTGCGATATCGACACCTCCACTATCACGCAGGCCCCACGGGGAAGATCATTTTTCCATTGCCTAGCGGAAAGAAGTTGAGGGAAAGGCAACATTTTGATTAAACACAGTTACTCAATTCTAGCGTGTGCAGGCGTGAAAGAACGTACCTAACGACACAGTACTCCGTGACGGGTTGGCCGCACGCATACTGGAAGACGTCGGTGTCCTGGTCCAGCTGCTCGATCGTGCGCCACTTTAGCAGATACGCGTCCCAAAGCGGTCTTTCGTTCACGATGTGCTGTATCACTTCCATCGGCGGTGCTTCCACCTCCGTCACGCACTTCCACAGGCGGAGCGGGTGTCCGTCGCCCACCTTCTTGAAGAACGCGGTCACCGACGGATCGGACGAGCTGAGCGACACCCAACCGCGGGGGCTTTTGGAAAGAACGGAAATAGCAAAGAGGTAAGATGATCGGATCACAAGCATTTAAAAAGAAGCATTTTTTTCCTTCTTACCGTTCGCGTCCCTCCCGGAGACACTCGTTGATCGACTCGGACAGGTAGCCGCGCCAGTTCTGTACGTGCATTTCCGTACCGAGCGACGCCAGCGGTACTGGTTTCGATTCGTCCATGTAGTTGAAGTTGCAGCGTCGCATCTGATCGCTGCTAATTGTCCAGAGCGTTTGAAAGTGTTCCACCATGTACGCTAGACACTCGTGTGATGCTTTTGCCTCGGACAGTTCCTTCTCGTCGGGCGTACCGGAACCGGCACCGGTTTTCTTTCTCCGCGGCGACGCCGCAGTGTATCTGTGAGGTGAGAGTGGGGATGCATAGTAAGTAAGAACATGTTTACAGCGGTACATCGGCACACACACAAAGATACACCTACCTATTACCGGACAGCAGATAGAAGAGCGAAGGTGCGAAGCAGACGGACAGGTTGTTGGCGGTCATTTGATTTAGGCTCGAGTTTTGTACCACCTTTTCCAGGAATGTTAGCAGTAGATGTAGCACCTCGCGATGTTCGTCCGGGAGCAGCAGAATTGCCGACTGGACCGCTTCTGCTCGTACTTCGTTCGGTAGGTCTGAATTAAGTAAGTAATGTTTAATGAAATGTTTGAGAAGAGCGTTGGCCAACTACAGATTAATGTGTATCTTTAGTAATGAATTTTGAAACCTGGATCTCGACACTTATATCTTGTATCTTGAATTTGAAATCTGGAAGCTTGGGTCTTAAATGTTAACTCTGGATCATAAATAACTATCCTTGAATCAGGCATCTGGAGTTTAATTCGTGATTCTGAATTAGTGCATCCTGATCTTGAATTTATGAGCCTTGAATATGAATCTAAATCTTGGCATTTGTCCTACATAATAATTTAATCTTGAAGTTGGATCTGAATCTTGAATCTCAAATTTGAATCTAGAGCTTGTATCTCGATTCTGAATCTTGAATCTTGAATCTTGAATCCTGTTTCGTGAATTCTGAATCTTGAATCTTGAATCTTGAATTTTGAATTTTGATTCTTGAATTTCGAATCATAATCTGAATCTTGAATCATGAATCTTGAATCTTGAATCATGAATCTTGAATCTTGAATATTGAATCTTGAATCTTGAATCCTGTTTCGTGAATTCTGAATCTTGAATCTTGAATCTTGAATCTTGAATCTTGAATCCTGTTTCGTGAATTCTGAATCTTGAATCTTGAATCTTGAATTTTGAATTTTGATTCTTGAATTTCGAATCATAATCTGAATCTTGAATCATGAATCTTGAATCTTGAATCATGAATCTTGAATCTTGAATCTTGAATATTGAATCGTGAATCTTGAATCTTGAATCTTGAATCTTGAATCTTGAATCTGAATCTTGAATCTTGAATCTTGAATCTTGAATCTTGAATCTTGAATTTTGAATTTTGAATCTTGAATCTTGAATCCTGAATCTTGAATCCTGAATCTTGAATTTTGAATTTTGATTCTTGAATTTCGAATCATAATCTGAATCTTGAATCTTGAATCTTGAATCTTGAATCTTGAATCCTGAATCTTGAATATTGAATCTTGAATCTTGAATCTTGAATCTTGAATCTGTTTGAATTCTGAATCTTGAATCTTGAATCTTGAATTTTGAATTTTGATTCTTGAATTTCGAATCAAAATCTGAATCTTGAATCTTGAATCTTGAATCTTGGATCCTGAATCTTGAATCCTGAATCTTGAATATTGAATCTTGAATCTTGAATCCTGTTTCGTGAATTCTGAATCTTGAATCTTGAATCTTGAATTTTGAATTTTGATTCTTGAATTTCGAATCATAATCTGAATCTTGAATCTTGAATCTTGAATCTTGAATCTTGAATCTTGAATCTTGAATCTTGAATCTTGAATCTTGAATCTTGAATCTTGAATCTTGAATCTTGAATCTTGAATCTTGAATCTTGAATCTTGAATCTTGAATCTTGAATCTTGAATCTTGAATCTTGAATCTCGAATCTAGAATCTTGAATCTAGAATCTTGAATCTTGAATCTTGAATCTTGAATCTTGAATCTAGAATCTTGAATCTTGAATCTTGAATCTTGAATCTTGAATCTTGAATCTTGAATCTTGAATCTTGAATCTTGAATCTTGAATCTTGAATCTTGAATCTTGAATCTTGAATCTTGAATCTTGAATCTTGAATCTTGAATCTTGAATCTTGAATCTTGAATCTTGAATCTTGAATCTTGAATCTTGAATCTTGAATCTTGAATCTTGAATCTTGAATTTTAATCTACAGCTTGAATCTTGAATCTGAATCTTACAAGTCTTCGAAGATGTATCACACACACATACACCCATACTTACATTGGAATATAGCGATGAACGTTTCGGAAAGCTTCGCCGTCAGCAGCGGATCGGGCAGCTCGCGAAAGTACTGCTTCACCAGGTCCGCCACATCGTACGCATGGTACTCGTCAAACATCTCGCTGCGCCAGCCCACATCGTTGCTCGCCTCGATGACCGACTTTAGCTTGGCGATGCGCGACTTGACACCCGGCTTCCGGAACAGTCCCACCTGGTCGAGAGCATTCTTCTCCAGCCACCCGAACGCCAGCCGTATCGTGTGCGGTACGGTGCTGCCGTACTTTTGCAGATTCAGCACCAGCGGCATCCCGAACACCTTACGATCTTTGTAGTCGGGCGTTTTGATGCGCTTGATAAACTTTGGCAAATCCCAGTTCCAGCCGGACCGGTGCGTGGGACAGTACCGCTCCATGTAGCCGGTCAGGTTGGCCAGACCGAGCTTACGTACGACCAGGAGCTGCCCGCACGACATCTCCGACATGCGCAGTCCAGCACCGGACGTCGCGCTACCATCTAATCCACGACCAATTGCTGCGCCGATGGAGCCACCTTGAGTACCTTCCACAGTTAGCCCCAACAGAGTGTGCGCTTTGCCCGTTGTGGAAGTGACGATAGTGCTGACGGTGGTCGTGATGGCGCCACAGGAGGTGACTGTCATAGCGTTGCTACTATTTGTGGTACTGCTGACTAGTTGCGCTATGGTCGTGCCACGCTGTAGCGCATGCTTGCGATCATCTTTCGAGCCCAGCTGATCGGACTGTTGTTGTTGCTGTTGTTGCTGCAAGTCAATCGGCGATACCTTCGGCTGCTGGAAGCTGTGCCAACGAGCTACGGTTGATCGTTTGCTTGACGAGCGACCTTCTCCACCGTCGTCTGCCGTTTTTGAGCTGTGCCGCACGGACCGATTGCTGAATGCGTCCCGATACCGCTTCGAAGCTTTGCCAAGGTTTAGCGAGCCTCCGCGGTGCAGTTTTGAAGGCGCTGAGTCCGGTGCGGTCAGCGTGTTGTTGCCTACTCCTCTACCGGCTCCTTTGCCATCCCCCTGTGGTCGTAGAAACGCCATCATTCATCCCCGGTAAATCGCAATCAAGCTCTATCTTAATTTTCGACCGCCGCTGCTTGGCATGACACTCGGAGTCGGAAAGCGCTCCACTGCCGGACTGATCGTCCGCCACCGTGCTGCTTATTACCTTGCTGCGCAATGCTTTCTTTGCCCGCGGATACTTCCGCGACGCCATCTTGTCCGACCGACCGGTTTGCAGGTTCAGGTCAGGTCCACCGCCGCCACCGCCACTGTCTTCGCTGCATATTGAGGAAGAATCGTCGCCGGATCGGGACTCCTGCTGCAGCTGCACCTGCTGCCGGAAGGGCAGCGTGCCGCCCGGGGACGATCGGTCGGTGTACCGCTTTCCGTCGGCACCGTGCAGCGGCGACCAGGCAGGGGCGGGCGTGCTAACGTTAGGCGACAGAAGCAGGTTCCGGCGCCCGAGCAGATCGTTCCCGAACAGATCCTTCCGCCGGTTGCCGGCCGCATCGAGCGCATCGTCGAAGGCGAGCAGCTCGGCGGATGGACGCGGTGAGGTAGGATTGGAGTAGGACATGATGTCAAACCCGGACCCACCGTACCCGTCGGTGCCGTCGCCACCGGCCGGACGATGGTGCGGGGACAGGTGAGCGCTCGAGTGTACCGCCGGCGGCGCCAGTATGATCAGTCCGTCGCGATTCTGTTTTTTCCTGCGCCTCGATTTGATCGACTCCACCCGGCGCAGGATTGCCTTCGCGCCGTCCTTCAGCCGTTCGCTTCCGGTGCGGCGCAGATGCACACCGCTGCCGTTCGTGCCGCAGTCATCCTGCGAGTCCGTGTCCGACGGTACGCCGATCGTTATTTTGCCGCCCGATTCGAGCCACAGCTTCTCGTGGTCTTCCGCGCGCAGCAGTGTGTTGTTGTTATGGTGGCGCCGTTGCGATCCAGCAGCATGATCGCTGCCGCTCCCCTTACCATCTTTGTGTGAGTTTCGCTGCTGCTGCTGCTGCTTGTTGTTTATCACACTGACCAAACCGATCGCATCGTCTACACGCGACCAGCGCCGGCTGTTGTGTTGGAATGTCCAGGCTTCGCTGAGCGCACAGCTGTCATCGTCCGAGTCGTCGCGTTGCTGTAGCACGAAAAGATAGACAGAGAGGAAACCACAAGGGTGTGAGATCATACGCAAACCATATTGCGCTCGAAGGCCTCCGTGTGTGTCTTACCGAAGGTTTTGGTGTATGCTGATGCGCATCGAGATGCATGTTTGCGCAACGGTTGAGTGTGTGCAGCCGACGGAACAGGGACTGCAGTGGGTCGGGCTCCAGGAATGGGTGATCTTTCGCCACGTCCTCCACGATGATGGGAAACTGGTGATCTGTGGCAATCGAAATGAAGGGTGATTAGCAACCGTGGAAAAATTCATGTCGATGCATGCTAATGCTTACCTTCGTACATTTGGGCGTACTGTGGAAAGCCGGCGGCACGTAACCAACGGCATGCTTCAATCGCTTCGATTTCTGTAACAATAAAACAAATGAAATAGGAACTGTTGTAATAAATGCAATACAAATAATGTTATGCTTATAAATTACAAGCAAATGAGAAGGATCTAGCCTTTGCGTTAACTTCTACATTAATAAAGCCTACAGGATGGTTCAGGATGGCTATTTAAAAAAAAATCGCGTTTTACTGGTTAAACTGATACTTCCCACATGATCTATTATCTACTTTGTTTTGTTTGTAGCTTACGAAATATTTGATTAAACATATTAAAAAAACATATATTTCATAAATGTTTCAAAATAATTTTCTAATTCATCTTTCAATTGATTAATTACTTGTTCCGTGCGTACCTTATTACTTATAATGTATTGTTCTCATAGCTGTGAAATCCAATAGGAATTTCCAAGGAGCCTGTCAAAAAAGCTTGCCATAGAGTCCAATTTCCAACACATGAAGTTCACTTCCAATAGGAAAGAGTCAAGAAAATGTCCGACAACTATGAAAACCCCTGGAAAACTCTATATACTTTATTCGTTTTTTCATGCATTTCTTTTCGCTCTTAATTATTCATTTTCTCCTTACTTGCCAATATTTATTCATTTACTCATTAAATCATATATTTTTTATCTATTTTTCGTATATTTTTTACTTTATCATTTCAATAGGATCAATTGTTTCTTGTTTCTAGTATGTAGTTTCTTTTCGTCCAGCTTCATTAAAATGAGGCGAACAGCTTTATCATCAACAAAAACTCTTTTTTTAACATAATCCAGGCATTATTGCAAAGTGTTAGGTATGCAATTAAACTGCAAACATAATTGAAAATTGAGAAAAGCTTTCATCGTAACAAATAATTAGTTAAACACATGCAACCTCCAGCAACATCTAGCGAAAAAAGTATCGTTTAAAACAATTAATTTGTTTTCATGGCTAGAACATTAATTTAGCATTTTGATATATTTGTTATGTAGATGAATAAAACCAGTTTTGAAAGATTCGATAATCTTTTATAAAATATAAATATCTTCTACACAACAAACACGAACGTTCCGTTCCGTCCGAAATCGAAAAGGTTGATGTAATGCTTCATTTATTTGTAACATCTCCTCAATAATTTTATTCAGCTTTATACATAATACATAATTGTTGGCGAATCAGCAATATTTTGAAAGTAATACGAAATCCTACCGAGTGTAAAACATTTTTGATAAAACACACACTTTTTTCTAACACTTGTCTCCTCTCTAGTGCATTCGCGCTTGCCGCAGTTCTGCCTTATCTGCCCGGAGCTTCCATTTTTTTTTTGTCTTCATCCATTAATCCTTCTGAGCGCCGAATCTCTTCCAGAACTCTCGGTCAAGCTCGACAACCGGCGACGCAGCTACACCCGCTTCCCTTCCGCCTTCCGGTTCGATGCGACGTCGCCCGTGCTCCTGCTCCTCCTCACCCGCATCCCCTACGGCAGCGTGTCGGTTGGCCCGTCGTCCCGTCGGCTCGTTGTCATCCCGGTGGCCGCCGGGCTGGGTGCCACTGAAACTACGCGCCCGTTTGAAGAATTTCGTTGCAAAAAATTTTTCAGTGCTAAATTTTTTCCTACCATCAAGCTGCGGCGTCAGCGGCACACGAGCCAATGCCGGCATGCCGCCTCCTCCTCCCAGGGTTGCCTCGGGTGTCTTTGCTGCTGCTGCTTCGGCCGTCTGGCTACCGGCAGGTTCCACGCTGGTGCTGCGCCGGAAGGCTGCCAGCTTGCGCGAGCTGATCGGTGTGCCGGGGATGGAAATGGGTCCGCCCTTGGCGCCTACGGGCGGGTGCCGTTCGTTGGATGGGTTATCATCGCCGGCGGGGCATGAAATGGGTCTGTTATCTTGATCCAGGTCATATGATGCATCGGTTGGCTTTGTTGCAGCCGTTACATCAGCTGCCGGTGGTGCTGTCCTCGCCTTGGGCGGTGGTGAGGCTGGTGCCACCACCTCGACTTCCTGGTACGCCTCGGAAAAATCTCGCCGCAGTGTGCCCTTGCGCGAAGAGTCTTCAAAAAACGTCCGTACCGTGGGGCTTTTCACGTCCGATTGGACGAACGGCCGGGCAGCCTCGGAGAACGAACGGGCGTACGTTTTCTTCTCGCTCGAGCTGTCCAGATAGCTGTCCACGCAGAAGCTGTCCACGGTGGAGGAGGCTGTCGTCGTGGTCGTCGTCGCCGTAACGGACGTTTTGTTCTGCCGCAGGTTATCGAGCTCTTTGTTGAACGCTTCCAGCTGCTCCGCCAGGGACGCCGATTGGCCACTGGCCGGGGGCGGTGATGGCTGCTGTTCCGCACTACCCGTGGCTGGCTCTGCACCCTTTTTTAATTTGTGCAAATGCCGGGAGCTAATGGGTGTTCCCGGTACGGTCGGCTTAAAGTTGGGATGCTCCACTGGTGCCGGCGGTTCGTACTCGTTGTACACCTCGGAAAATTCGCGCCGGAAGGTTTGACGCGAGGCGGACTCGTTGAAGTACTGCACCACTGCCGGATCACGTGGCTCTCGCGGTCCGCCGGGGAACGTTTGTACGGCTTGCGAAAACGTTCGCTGATAGGTTCGTGCCTGTTCCGACTCTTCGAAGAACTGTTGGGGGCTTTTCGCCTCCGCTGCAACCGGGGCGACCGGGACCGTCTTGGCCTGGTAGGCGTGTAGCTTTTCCTCCAGCCGTTGCTTGGACTGCTTCAGCTGCTCCAGCTCCTGCAGGAACTCGCTTCTATCCTCTTCCGATCGCTCATCGTCCGAAGAATCGCTGATCAGCTTCGGTGGACGATTTTCACCGGACTTGGCTGACTTGGAGCTGGCTTTCTTGGTCTTCTTCTTTTTTGAGCTCTTTTCCAAGGCAACAATAGATTCCGGTTCGATCAGCTCACCGTACGCTTCGGAAAAGTCCCTCCGAAAGGTCCGTTGGCTAGCGGACTCTTCGAAGTATTTCTTCACCACCGGATTCTTCTCAATCACTGGAGACGCACCGACGACCCCGACAGCCTCCGAGAACGTCCGATGATAGGCTTTCCGCTCTTCGGACTTGCTAAAGAACTCTTCGGTCGTGTCATGGAGCGCCTCTTGCTTTGCCCCTCCTGGGACGGTGCGCTGTCCACGCTGTCTACCGACAGTGTTTGCATATCCTTGAGGAATTTATCCAGCACAAGGCTGCTGATGATGAGCTCATTTTCCACGGGACCATTGCTGGACGGTTTCTGGTCGTCGTGATCACTCGCCAACCCTTGCGAAAGTCGGCGCAAGTAGCGCGAACAAACGGGAGTGCCCGGTACGGACAGGTTCAGTTTCGGTTCCTTGCTTCCGGACGAATCTTTTTGCTTCTTCTCGTAGTGACTTTGAACTCCGGCAAGGAAATTTAGCTTTGATTTGCGGCTTTTCGCTGCTATCGGATACTTTTTCGACGCATATTGCTCCATCCTGTCTGCCCGTTCGATGTCTGCAATAGGTACGCGCTCGAAATCGGTTCGAATCCCGGCCGTGTAGTCGCTTGGACACGAAACACTTAGAAACGGGTTTTTTTTTGTGGTAGGTCACAAGACACAACGTTTGGGGGGATATCTTCTTGTCGTCGTCTGCGTAGGCAACGCACTGAGGCTGGGGACACACTACGGCAAAGTACGGTTGAGCGCGAGAACCAACTTCGACTGGTGACATCAGAGTCGACCACGGGTTCTCGATAGGCTGGAATTAATCAGTCACGACCGAGGGCGGACGGGTGGATCGCGCAACTGTTTTTCGAACCAAAATAAACCGAACATAGAGCAACGTGACTGTGGGTGTGTTTTTTTCTTCTCATTCTTTCTCTCCCTGTTTTTGCAGCACAGTGATAAGAATTTAAAGTCGCCGATATCCAGCCAGTATCTCTTATGGAACGTTCGTGTAAGCAATATCTTAGTAGTGACCGGTTCGTATGACTTGACAAGCATTTGCAATGTAGCAAGTATATTTTTGTGTACGCAAATACACACATTTCAACCATCTATATGTATTTTGAAGCCTTTTTGTACCATTCACAATGCATGGTTTAAAAATAACATCATCAAGTCACTATTATTCTAAGATGTGTGCTATAAATGGCAATTTCTATTTTTAAATTGTTCCAGGCCTCAGCTATAACCAGAAACTCCCGGACAAAATATTCCGAACCCACGACGACTGACACAAAGCTGCGGGAAGCCCACAAAACGGTGCCATCTTTTCATTTTGGGAAGAAATAGGAGGCCGAAGATGCCCTATTTGTCCAAAAACATACAAAAAAAAGTTTCTTTTGAGATTTTTGGGTTTCCTTTCTTGTATATACACCCAAAAATTGATAATTACATGAGAGTCTGCAAAGAGAAGTGTATAAAGTTCATAAAGTCAATTACAGCCATCAAAAACGTAAACCATACATTAGCTTTGTTCAAATAATTAATTTGCACTCGCGACAGGAAACTTTGCGTTTCAATTAACTCGATTTATGTTTTGAGAAAATCTCTCCTAAGAAAATCACAAAACTTCGTTGACTAGTACAGTTCTGACAAGCTTTCAGGGTGTCCAAAACATCCAGAGTTTAAAAAGAGTGTCCGAAAAGGCACACACAACGATGTTTCTCAAGCTATTCACACTCTAGGAATCTTGGAACACAAGTTGAAAAAGTGTGTCTTGAAAACATTTGAGTAAAATAGATTGTTTTAGCAGTAAAATATTTTTGAGTAAAATAGATTGTTTTGTCGATGATTGGTGATGAATTCCTATCGATTCTTCAGATGACTTTATCTATCAAAAGATTTACTTTGTTTTGTTCGAGATGCACACTTTTGGTATCGTTCACTTTTGCCTTCAACCTTGTACCTCATGCGGATTTAAATCAATAATGAATTTTTAAGACGAGCAAATAAAAAAAGGGAATTTCTAGAACGCATTTTTATGCACGATAGCAGTGTAGCAGAGGCATGCCCGTCAAAATGAATACATTTTAAATTTACGCATTTGATACACGCATGCTTATAATGCAGGCACGTGTGTACGTGTGTACAAATTCAAGCGAATCATTAGCTTCGAGCGAGTTCACATTGCAACAACACATTGCATAAATGAGCGTACAGCACATAATCAAATAAAACGCGCAATCAATCTTCTGGAATTCATACATCACAGGGGTCTTGGTGCAGTAGTATCACAAGGGAAGAATAGTCTCATCAGATGTCTCATTCGCAGTAACAAATTACAATGAAGCGAAGCAACTCATTCCCATTTGGGGACATTTACTAACGCACCAGAGCTTCTGCCAGCGAACATCAGCGCAGTACGCAGTATCGCAAGGGCTAAATTCAATAAACTTATCAAGCAAATTCCCATCTGCTATTGAATATTCCTTCCCACCCCTCCCCGCCCTCTTCCTACCCTCCAGCCATAGGCTATAGATAACAGGTGTCATTCGATCACGAGACCGGAGCATAAAGGCAGCAGGGAGCGCCTGTGGCGGGCTGACGCGCGTTCGTTTATCGAACGTTCAAACTGTCGCCTTCAAACAAATCCACCCGTCGCATATGACGCTGCAGCAAACGAAAAGGGACTGACACAAACACACACACATAGTACGTTTTGCTTTGTGTTTTATGTGTTTTATTCTTTTGTTGTCTATGATGTACAAGAACAATAGCTGAGGCAGCAAAAAAAAACCATACTAACTCTCTATTAAAAAAAAACTCCCCTCCATTTAGCACACAGAGCGCTTTTTGTACCGTCCACAGTGGGGGATGAAAATTATTCCAAACAGCATCAGGATAGCCCAAGCACAGCATTGCAGCTAAAGCGCTTAGAATGGGTCGCCATGGAGCAGCCCCGTATCCAAACCGCCACACCACAGCATCCCACAGGGCCTATGGCAGTGACGTTCACATTCAAATGGCCCCATTTTTGCCACCATCATCAACGATGGCCACGTTATAAGCACGAACCAACGGCTGTGTCTATGGCGTTTTTCACCCTTTTTTTGCTGCTACCCTCGCTGTAATTTTGCATACCTATTCATCAATCAATTTATCAATATACAAGGACGAAGGACGATTTAAAAATAGCCACACCACCAGTGGGACCGGGAAAGGGGCGGGAAAAAGGACGTTCTCCCGTTCTCCGTCCCCCGCTGCTTCTGGGTGTACTGATGCTCCGGCCAAACTCCCGCACAAGCAAGAATGCCTTTCTCTCTCTCTTTTTCTCTCTCTTCGGTCTCTTTTTGCGTAGCGTTCTCTTTCCCTCTAATTAACTGATATTCAATTCCACTCGCTACTTTATGTCTCGTTTGGTTACGTTCCCATCCGTCGTCGGCAAAGAGGATGAAAGCCTTCCCAGTGTACTCCTACTCCCGGTTTTCCCACCGACACACAAACACAACATCAACGACAGCATGCAACGGGGTTCACAGTATCCGGCACACCGTTGGGGCTGTGCTCTCTCAATGAAGAGCAACAGATGACTTTCCACCGCCACCCGAGGACAGAGCAGCCGTGCACCGTTCCGTGTCTGCCCCGGGGATGGCCACACAATCATCCTTCATTCCCCTTCTCCCTCCTCAGGCGCTCGTTTTCCTAACCCCATCACAAGTCCTCGCTCCCACCACAGGAAGGACGACAACGGTTTTGAGCTCCCACGCGCCATCCAAAGTGCCCCATTGTTGTGTGTCTCTGCACGTGTGTGTGTGTGTGTTTGTGTGTGCGTGTATGCACACTCTATCATTCTTTTAAACCCCTCCCGCCACCCGCCTCCCACCTTCCATGTATGTATTACCTGCAATTTTCCTTTCCCGCATCTTCTTCCACAGCGATTCCGCCTTGCGTATGTGCCAGTTCTCGATCTTGGCGGAAAAGCTGCGGAAAAACTTGTACTCCCGAATGCTGGACATCCTGCGGTGCATTATTGTGGTCGTAGCGGTGCCGTTTGCGCGGTGTGGTGTGAGCGCCGCCTGGATCCGCAGCTTCTAATGCGCGCGCAAAAAAAAAAAAACAGCGAGGGCGGCGGGTGCGTAAATGCTTCGGGCGAACAGACGCACCTTTTTGCTCGAGCGAAATTGAAAAGGGTACGACTAATTTGTTTATTTGTGTGTTTGGCAGCACAAGCGAATTATACGAATAGCGATTCTGGTGCGAAGAAAACACAGCCAAAGCTTCACTTAATCACGCTCGCAGCGAGCCTCGTAACGTTCCCTCTGCTCTCACCGAACCTGACAATAAAGTGCCCAAAATTGTGCACACACTAAAACACACAAAAACAACACACACATACACCGTGCTCTGTGTGCACGGGAGCGCTTTTCCAATTTTCCTCAGCAGTAATTCGCAACCAAACACTAAACACACTAGAACACAACAACAGCCAAGCCAGTGGAAGCTAAGTGCAAGCGAAAAGCAAGAAACAACAATTAATTCCGGCCAGCTAGGACGGCAGCACACCGTCACACCAGCCAACGGCAGGGACTGACCAACTGACAATGAGCGACGCCGAGGCAAAAGGATATCTCGTGCCGACATGCCAGAAGCTGGAGAAAGCAGCCGCAGCCGCAGCAGCAACAGCATATCGAGATGGATGGAGGGAAAGCTGTGTGAGTACGCGCGAGACATCTATCTACCCTGTTGGGCACGTGGAGAGTGTGGTGCTTTCCGTGGGGGAGTAGCGGAGGATTTCTGGAGAACTTCAGCCGATGCTCGCAGGTTCTCGCAGGCACAGAGCGCTGCTTGCTGCTCTCGCAGGACTCTCAGCGTGTCTCGGCAAAGCGTTTTACTGTGACGTTGGCCGCAGTTTCCACAACATCGAAAGGGAAACGTAGGACCGGGCTGGGGGTGAGTGGGCAGGGAAGGAACGCCTTTTTGGTTCTGATTGTGTACAAGAACCGTGCAGCAAGCCAGCCTTATGTACACAGCCATGTGCGTAAAACTTGCCCGTACATAAAACACAACACAGAGCCCACAAAATCAGACCAACCACCATCAACAACGCAACGCGCTCCACGAGCTACGCACTTTTGCGCCCCGAAATCGTTGCTTGCCTTCGCCACCTTCCTTTTCACAGCATAAAGGTCATGCAAATATGAGATACTTTGCCAACGCGCCACAATGTTTTATGCGTAAAATGAAGATGCTGCAAAGATAGATGGTTGTAAAACGTCCACGGCAATGGCTTGACAGATCAATAATGTTATTGTGATATAAAATGGGTTTGTCTATTCCTTTTTTTCTTCCTACTTCTATTAGGAATGAAGAATATAACGTACATTTTCACAGCCATACATAGCAGCTTCACCAACTGCTTGATCATGGGCAATCAGTGGCAACGAGAAAACAGTAACTAGTCATTCTGAGCCACAATTAATTTCCGGAAACTTTGTACCGGCATCGATTGGTTGCTCGTTCGTTTGCTACATTCTAGATGCAACAAGCTTAATGTTGATGAGAGAGTGTGTGCAGAATTTGGCGTTGGAATTTGTAACATGCCGGGCTCGTGCCGTTTCAGACACATTTCAGCTTTTCAACCACTTGTTCGCTTTTTTAATTATGCGCATTCCAGGCCGGGCGCGGGGAAACAATCCAAATCTCATGCCCATGCTGTTTGGCTGTCCCATCCGAGGCAGGACAGTGCGGGAAACAACTGCCGCATTATCGTCTGTGCGCCGGAATAGGTTGGTTCATTAAAGTTGGAACCCCGTTAACGTTGTGTAGCATGACTATATGATTATCGCACTGGAAGGTTATCAGCATAGATTGCCCAGGGTTCACGCAGCAAACGGCAGTTGGAGTCGAATTAAGTTTCTTCGGTCCGTTCAAGGATTTCTACTATTTCTTGTTGTTCCTTGCAATTCTTACAGTTTTTTATTGTTGTTTTGTGTTATTTTGATTGTTGTTCTTTTGTTTTTATTTGTACAACAAATGGAATAAACACGTTTTTGATACTCTTACTCTACAATAAGTTTCTTGTAATTAGCTTTTTTCTTTTTTGAATAATTTCTCTGAAATCATCATTGTCCTTGTAGGTCTTTCAGGATGGTTTCAGGCTTCCACAAGGTTCTTAGTTTTGTTTAAAATCTTTTATGAACCAAGCTTTTGGTAATTTCTCCAGTTTGATGAAGTAGACCAGTTCAGTGTACAGTGTAGTGATAACACGTTAAGAACTTAACAAAAAAGGTAGAAAATTGGCAACGGATTCGTTTATTTGAGTTGGGGATGTACTTTTTAGTGTTGGTTAAATCTGATTCAAATTTATACATCTGAATTAATTATTTAAATTATTCAATGAATCTGTATCTCGTTTGGAAAGATGCATGAAACTCGAAAGATCCATGATTCTCAGAAGACTCATTTTTCTCTAAAGATTCATAAATCTCCAAAGGTCCACGAATCTTTAGGAATTTGCAAATCTCAAAAGATTCATAGAGCTAGAGCTTATTCTTGTTCTTCTTCTTGGCGTAACAACCTTACAGGGCTGCTAGGCAAGTATCACGGCCGAATCGTTTATCCTTGCTACAGCGAGACGATCCATACGAGGCTTGAACTCGTGACGAGCATGTTGTTAAGTCGTGCGAGTTTACCATTGTACCATGGGATCGCGCAATGCAATATCTGGAAAATCGTACATCTCGTAAAGAGCAATGAATCTAAATAGATTAATTAGCATCTTTATAGATTCATATTCTTCTATTATAAATGCATGAATCTTTGAAGTTACGCACTTATTTCAGTATTTTGAATCAAAATAGAAGAGTGATTATAAGGAATTGAATCTTTCACGCACTCTTTAAAGATTCACAAAAAATAATACACAATATAAATTATTTTATTATGCGTTTGCGATAAAACTAATTAACTCTCTGGCAGGACTATTAACTTATTCTTTCGGGAATAATCTCGCTTACTCTCTGCGCTTACTAGTGAATAACTCTTTTGAAATCAGTATTACTTAATACTAATAATACTCCAAAAGATTGAGTGATAAAAATAGAACATGCAGCTATCAGAATTACATAAACTCTGTATGCTGAGATGAATCCATACTATTACTTAAAGAATTCAGCTCAATCGTCAAACGAGCGAAGGCGACGTTTGAAATATAGGAACATTTATTCAGAGTGCTCATCTCTAGTTAAGAATCCGGTTTGTTTACAAAATTTGTAAAATACGCATTTACATAAGAGACGTATTTTACATTCGGTCTCATGTCAGTCAACGTTCTGTATACTTATTTCATTATCGTGTTTAAAACTTGCGTTATTCTACGCCAAAACTTGTATTTTGTTTAGCAAAAACCATCAAACACGCTTTGCGGATAATTTTTGTCATTTTGTAAAATTTATGTACAATTTTGTTGATACCAACAAGTTTCACATCTTTGGTTTAGATGGTTTTATCGACAACCTAACCAAGAATATTTTGTCACACTCTGTTCGTGCAAAACAATTTACCCGTGAAAATAAATTAGATTCAAAGCATTCCACGAACTAGATTCCAGACAATTTTCGAATTTAAGCCAAGGCTATTGTTTGAACTAGCATTCACTTAAGTTTGATTGTCGACCCAAAACGTTTCGTAAGGAGTTGATCATACAACTGACGAACCTGGATTCTGATCATTGTTTATTGTTTGTGTTTTCGGCTTATGTTTTGCATCAGCGTTCAAAATTTCCCGAAGACAGATTCGTTCCCCAGAATTAGCCGATAGAATTTTCAACAAACCATACCATGAGATAATGTTCCGCTGGTTGCACAGAAAATATCAAACAGATTCATGGGCCATATAAATTTGAGAGACAGAAGATTACAAGGAGAATCAAATCAAAACTTTTGAATTAAAGGCTACATAGAAAATGTAACGTAGCGTGTATGTTTTAATGTTTTAATCACATATTTAACAGCTAATATATTTTGAGGCACATCTCGCTCAGCACGAGTTGAATCGAAAATAAACGTATTTAAGTGAGTTTACAATTATGTCTCAATTGTTGAATCAGTAACCTCAACTCATCTACATCTCTTTTGATTATAAGGAGTCAAGCAATACTCGCAAAATGCACTAGAAATACTCATACTCATAAATATTTTCTATTTCAATGGAACCATTACTAGTAAGTTCCTTTAATTGGTCTTAAATACAGCAATGACAGTTTGAGTGGGTAAATGAAACTAAACAAGCGAATAATTCCAGACGACATGCAAGCAACATATGACGCAAAAAAGATAGTCTTATCTCCTCTACTCACCCGCCAAATGCCGATCACTTTGTGACCTCGAATAACGGAGGTTTGCCTGTAAAAGATAGCAAGCCAAAAATACCGGAAGCAGAATATAGTAACTATCATTCAAGCATGGCCGCACAAAACAGCTTATTTTTTGTGAATGTCTCTTACCCGTGCCACCGTGAGGACGTTCTCCTCATCCTTGAGCAGTACCGGTGCGGAACTCGATTTGGAACCGAGCTCTTCCGCAATCAAATGGTTGTGGCCGCTGTGCAGCGACGTGCTGCTCGGCGACGGCAGATCGGCCATGTTGGACTTGAGCGGTTGGAACGGTTCCTGGTCGAGTGTCAGGAAGAACTGTTTCCGCTTCGCGTCGATCGCACTCTGGTGCGATTTGAACTTTAAATGTAACGCCAAATTCCGGTGTCCTCCGGCCACGGACGGCAAGCTGTTGGTGCTTGTCTTGAGCCCTCGGTCGTTCGCCCCTAGCTGCTGCTCGATGCTGTTACAATAGTATCCGCCAAAGTCTTTGCTCGGTGCGATCGCACCAGCACCACGCTGTGCCTGCACCGATGGGTCTTTTTGCTGGAGGCGCTTACGCACACCGCCACTGACTATCGTTTCCCGCTCGTCCGACGTCGTGTCGTCTCCGGCCCCTTCCAGACTGTCATCACACGACGGCGCTCCCACATCCAGCAGGCTCATATCGTCCGACAGGCTGTCCGACCGTTCCGTGTACCGGCCGTAGCTGCTGTACCCGCTGGAGGACATGTTTTCGCCCGCCGACTGCGACCGAACGCTCGGCTTGGGCAGTGTTGAAGCCGCCGCCGGCACAGTGGTCGAGGAGCTCACCATTTCCATCCGGTCGTGCGATCGGTACCGAGGATCCTGTGCATTTCGCGTCCGTTTCGCATAGCCGTCGTTTGCTAGCGATTGATTGGTGCGGCCGTAGCTGATCGCACCGGCACTGGCACTACTGCTCTGCTGGGTAACATTTTCGTGCGGTATGGTTGCATACTTTACGTGATGACTAGCGTTCTGCTGATGTGGCTGTTGTTGGTGATGATGATGCTGTTGAAGGTGTGGACCAGCCTTTACTAACCGCCCGTATCCAGTGGCTTCGTCCCGGTTAGCCTACAAATGGAATGAGGACAATGTTTGCTTCGATTATTAAGAGGCTACACCGCCCAACGCTTACAACGGAAACGATTGCTTTAAGCCTGCCCACCGACCGTTTTCCACCCCAATGAAGTGGCGGTGATATAAAGAAAACATAAAACACTGGCCGTACTCGGGGCAGGTTCTCCTGTGGTTCTTCCACACGAGTCACATCACACCGGAAGCGGCCAATCATTCGCTTACCTTCAGATCGTTTTTCCGCTTTTTGTCGCTTCCTGTCCCGCGGACGGTGTCGTTGCTGCTGGCCACCGCTGGGGCTGCATTGCCCTCCAGCAGGGTTTGCTCAAACATTTCCGATATTTCCGCCTAAACGAGGAAAGAACAGAGAAGAAATGTATAATCAACAACCGCACGTGGATGTGCTATCAATGAGCAGCAGAAATTTGATTATGGTGACCTAATGAGATAATAACGCAATCTTATGAAGGGAATTAGTGGAACGGGAACTCAATTTTATTATTTAATTTTGTTGTTTAAGCATGGCAATTTTGGCTAGTAGTTACGTTTAATTGAACGGATTACATTATTTCGAATAATTTAAAATTACCAAGTAGTTTACACATCTATTCAGTATTATCAATTCTTCACAGATCCTAGGCCTTACATTGATCTCCAGCTCGAAAATCATTTTAATTATGTAAAGAGTTCAGAGAGAAAACTTTAAAAAAAATAATGACATCATCATTAGGAGTTCTTAAGTATCCAATGTTAATTGACCTCAGTATAAGTAATGTTGAAGCCGGTCTCATGGTACAGTCGTTAACTCGTACCACTGGACAACATGCTCGTCACGGGGTCAAGCCCCAAAAAGACCGTGCCGCCATACGTAGGACTGACTATTCTGCTATATGGGGTAATCCAAAAGTCATTGGAAGAAAATTCCAAAAGTGATACAGGCAGGCCTTGACCGACAACGGTTGTTGAGCCAAAAGAAGAAGAAGAAGATTAATAATATTGAGGATCATATAGTATTTGTATAAGACAAATAATTTTGGAAGCTCCTACCTAGTTGTTGGTGTATAAAAGTCCAATCTAGAGTAAGACTTCATCAGAAGTAAATACGGGAGTACTCTTCGGTACAACTTCGTCTAGGCACGCAAATTATGCCTCATCTGATATTTGCCACTGAAGACATACATAACAAAAATTGTTATTATTTATGAAATCACAACATTGCAATCAAATACCGGAAAACTAGTTACTTAACGAATCCGGAACTATAGTTTTAACCCCGTAATATACCTAGACCAAATATAAAATTTTGGAATTGGAAAACAACAAACTGCGCGATAAATGAAAGACGCACAGAAATGATAGTCGAGGTGTAGAATGTTTCGAATACTAAACAAACATAGGCGAGTAAATACATGTTACGTGACACAAAACAAAAATTAAAGCATGTGGCTGTCCCAACAAACATATAATTATTGACTAACGATTTTAAGTACATTCTGTTCGAGAACTGTTATTTAGCTTAAATTAGCAACTGTGCCCGATTACTTAGACCTGGGCCTAAGTTAACGTTGTAGCGGACAACATTGTTGCTCACAACATGTATTGATTTTGACAGCTACAACAACTTATATAAACACTTATATAAGGATAAAAAGATGTATACTACATTAAGAAACAAATCATTCATAACACAACATATTTTTAATATGTAACGTATTATGCGTAATTCACAACTGTACATAGTACTCAGAGCTGTAAAAATAAAATTTATGCTAAGAAGGAAAAAGTTCGCTTTAAAAAAAACTAACAATTCCGATTACCAAATTGACAAAATTAGATTCGCTCTAATCGCAACGGCACAAATCAAAACATGTTTAATCTCACCCATAGCTCATTCGTAAAGCACGTTGCGACGTTCCGATTTCACTTCAATTCCTTCACAGCGGCAACGAGAAAAAAAATCAGCAGCAACAATGATAAGGACATTGGCAAATAAGCAAATAATCGGTGTTCATGCACGACACACTTGGACATCCCAAGACAATTTAATATGACAAAACAGATTACACTCCATGGGCACCTTCCTTTCTTGACTGCTGGCTGCCCTGCCCATTACATGGTTCGTGCGTAGGATCCTACAGGATGGTTGTACACAGTCCGTGGGACGGTTTTTACCCAAAGGACTAGCCAGCACACGGAAAACGACGAGCAACAATAATAACAACAGCCGTAGCACAGGCTAAATGTCTTTCTTCCTAAACATCAAGATCTCGTTTGCTTTTTCCGTTCCAAGCCGGTATTTTACTAATGGAATCACACTTTCTTTTCTCGCTTTTACCATCCACATTCTAGGACTGTTGAACAATGGGATGGAGAAACTATATAAGACGCCACAATGTCCTGCATGATCGTCAGTACAGCAGGCAAAGATGCACCAGGTGGTTGGCTGCTACGAGAATAGCCGACCCCAAAACGTCTTCTAAATCTTTTCTACCGATACTCCGGGTTGGATTTCCTCGAAGTACACTTGGAAGTACATTGTGCGTGCATTTTGATGGTGTGAATGTCACCCGGAACAGTGCCTACGGTGCAATATTGTCGTGGCAAGTGTCGCGAAGCCAACAAGAAAGTGGTTTGAATCGGGAGAATCAAGTTTGCCGCCGCTCGAACCAAATACAATCACCGGCGAAACCACCGACCAGCAACCCTTTTTTGGCAATTAACGATTCGCTGGAATATGGCACTGAAACGGCCGCGAATTTCGTGGGCGTGATGGCCGTGTGCTGCGGAGTGTTGTCCCTATCCGTTGTGGCGCGTGAATCTGCATCGCCCAGTGAAGCCGAAACAGGCGGGCGAAAGTATGTCGCCGTGCATCATCAACCGGTGCATCCGGGGTCGTTCTCGTCGCCGGCCGCGATGGAGTGGATGCCCGTCACCACACCGCTCACGCCCGCCCCGAAACCGATCGATGAAGAACGGCACCGTAAGACGAGGTAAGCGCGTAGAAAGGCGATCACATCATCTGTACAGTGCGAGGGTTTTTTGAGGTTCGGTTCGTTCCGTGATGGGTTAATCTGGGCGATAATGACGAAATGGGACATTATCGAAAAGATGTTTCACTCTCATCTGGCTATCGTGTATCGTATAAAGACAGACGTGACACAGCCTCAATCAAGATGTGGTAATCTTCGTTAATGACTACATGATTTTTTGAAGAAATTGTATTTGGACATTTGTCATTTTCTTACTTCATTATGGAAAATCATAATGAAAGAGGAATATGTTGGTCACATTAAATAAAGTTTTAAACTTACATTGCAATTCCTTTTAAAGAATGCAGGACAGATTGAAATTGTTTTCGTCGACCCAATGGATTTTGTTGGGTTTTTGAAGGAATATGGAGAGAATATTTTATGCTTGTGTAAAATGACCCAAATGCAATCATACAAAATCATTCTGACAATTTAAACTTAACCATCGTTATTCAATGTTTAAGCTACCGTTGTACTTGTACACTAATATTCTTCCTTTCATATTTATTGGTACACTCACATAGAGAAGCATTGCAGTTTTCTCGACCAGCTTTGCCGAGCGATGGATCCATCACTACCAGCCCCACGCCCAGCCAGATAAGACGCCGCCGAATGGAGCCTAAAATCCGGGGCCTTCCCTCTCCATTGGTGTTCATGCCGGCGCGTGGTCGCCGTTTTGGCAGCTTCGAGATACCGGCAGAAAAGCGACAAATCACCATCGAGCAGATGCTGGAGAAGGGCGACTACTTCGTACCGAACCGGGGCAAAAAGGCACCCACGAACGGTGAGCTGATCAAGAAGGGCAAGTTTGACGTACTGCTGGGTGGGTCACCCGACGAGTACTTCTTTCCGAATCGGGGCAAAAAGCAGTACCTTCTGGCGTACGACACCGGCAGCAACATAAGACCGCTGGTGACCAACACCGCCCGTGGCGATACGGTTCCGCTTGACGATAAAGTGAGCAGTTTCGCCGTGCCAAGCTTACAACACCTTCACCAGCCGCTTGTGAATCGATTGCGCCGAAATTTGCTCGAAAATTTGGCCAACGAGCACAAGGATACTTTCTTCTCGTCACGTGGCAAAAGGATTGTACCGATGGCGCAAGAGCTGATGTTTTTACCACCAAAGGCACTTTCGGACGATCAGCAGGACGATGCTGTACCGGAAGGTTTGACAGATGCCAGGGCACAAGACTTTACCGGCCAGGCAAATGATCTGGATGCGTTGTTCTGGAACGAGGATCTTCTCCTTCCTCTAGAGCAAGCAGGCAGTTAAGCAGAATCGGCAATGGAAATAGAAAAATACCTAATTGCTTACTCCTGAGTACCACAGGACAACTGATCTGAACATGTTGGACATGCATTTATATGTTTTTCCATGAATCTCTCAATACGATATTCAATCCAGCGAGTTTGTTTTGTACAATATAATTATGATCATCAATTAATCAACATAAACAAAGAAACAAAAGCAAAGAAGAGAGAAAAAACAAAGAAAAAAATAACTATATTACTATATTTTGTCCAAAAAAGAAGAGTATACATCAAACGAAAGACGCTTTGTAGACGAGCGAGTAAATTTATACAGTAAGACATCATAATTCACGGTCGTTGGGCTAATATTAAGGAAGACAAAAGCAAAGGGGAAAAACAATGGTTCTTTTCCAAAATAAATGCACATAACGTTAACAGCATTATGTATTTTTGTTTGCACACCTTTGGTAAACGAGGCTGCCTACTTACAAACAAAGCATTAACTTAAATTCAAGTAAGTAACCGTAATAAATTGAATTTCTATGATGTTTCACTGAAAACCCTTTGCCAATCGTTAAGCTCAGGCTTTATGATTCATGGAGTCATGCAGTCTAGAGTAGTCACATCAAATTGAGCCATCCACCCCTTGGTTGTCTATTTAGTCTATGCCGGTCTTAAAAACTTTACGACCATTCCAATGGCATGGCCATCCCACCACTACACCCTGACTAACGTAACACACAGCACAATAGTAAGGTCGTCGTAAAGCTTGCAAAGCTCGTTGTTGAGGAAGGTTTTTTTTAATTGTCTATCAAAGCCTTACTTCCTCTCGAACACAATCAATGTTGGAGTAGTAATTTTGTCTCTAAAGCAGAATATGTCTATAAGATATTCTTGATATTTGAAAGTCATTATCCTTGCCTACAGTGCGTTCTTCAGCTTGTCGGCAGTTTTAACATCATAAGCAAGTTGGAGTTTTGAAAAACCTATAAGTCAGTTGTTCATATCAGATCAAATAATCAAGTTTATCTTTACCTAATTATCATAAAATTCTCGATTCTACATCCCCAATTCATTCGCTCGGCACGTTTCGAGTAAATAGGAGTGCCACAATTGCATAAAGTGAACGCGATCGGGGTATGCAAAGAGCGGGCTTGACATACAGAAGATCGTACGAAAGATTCGACTATTCGTTCAGTCAAGGATGACCTTCTATAGCTCCACGATGAGCACTGGAAAGGCAAACCCATCCTTCTGGCCCTGATAGGTGATCGTTGAATAAAGGTCCCAGAAGATTTCTTATCAGCCTTCAGTAAGCATTTTGATGACATTGATCAGCGAGATTTAAAGAAACTTGAACAAATGTTGAAAACATTATTTACAAATTTGAGAGTTCTCTTAAATATATTTCCCAAAGAAACTGTACAGATATTCAACTTCATCCACATGTGATTTAGTCAGATATGATTCGATAGTATGTTCGTGCTAGAAGCACTAACAATAGGGTCATCCTATCCATGTGATGAATTTTAATGCATATTTCCGTGAAATAGTGTGAGATCAGCTTTCTGTCTCTTCTGTTGGACTGCTCACTATTGAGCACGTCGTTGAGACATGACCCAATAAACGTCAACAATAATTAGACATGGTATTGTGTGAAATTGTTTCGAAGAACTGTGTACAATTGATAGATATTCCTTCGTGCTTCAATTATTCCGGTTTTATGAACCACCAATGATTCAAAAACAAGGCATTCACTTCAACTGTAAAATATTTACAACATTTATTCGCCTTTGAGAATTCAATATTTGTTCAAATTCCGCGAATTTACGTAACTAAACAATTAGGTCGTCTCTTGTGGTACAGTCTTGAACTCATGTTCAACAACATGCCCACCATAGGTTCAAGATCCGAATGGATCGTGTTTCCATACGTAGGACTACCCTGCCACAAGTTGAATAAATAGGCCTTAATGGACAACGGTTATTGTGTCAAAGAAGAAAAAGAAAACAATACAACAATACATGAGAGTTTACGAGCTTGATCATTTGAGAGTTGATTTATACATTGATTTTTAAAATGCAATTTAAGATACAATAAATGTTAAGTAACAAACCATGTATCCGTAGTACTAATGAATTCTCGACTTCTTTTACTTCTTTAGGATATAAAAAAGTAATTTGTCTGGTCCCTTTGAAATACACTGGTTCCATGGGGAATTATTTTATCCATAGCGTGATAGCGTATTAATCAACTGGAACTGGATGGGATTTACGACTTGTCTTGCAGGATATAGCACCTTTCTATGCGTCAGAAGTCTTATTATAACGCTACTAACACTACATTATAATCATTCTTGAGATAATGGAAATGTATATATGCGAACTGAATGTTTCTAACAAAGTTGCTTTTTTTCCTTCAAAATAGTTCATCATGCCTGTCATCGAGCCGACCGATCGCTCACCAGACGGTTGGTTATTGTTATACTTCGCACATTTTTTTTTACTTGCCACTCTACTGCACGCCCGCATGTGACTCATGAATGAATGCAGAGGATGACTGCCTTTCTCACTATCCATCGTGCCTGTGCTGGTGTTGAAGCTGCTAAGGCAAACGGACACACTTCATCGATAACAGTGCGAATGGGCGATTAAAAAGTAATTACAACATTCTTGCCTTTAAATGTATTAATACAGTACCGGTATTGTAATTGCTCGGCAAGCCAAGCAAACTGCGAAACGTTGTCCCGATTGTGCTGGGCTGTGTGTGCTTCAGCCTACCCGCGGCGCATGAAGTGTGTTTGTTTAAGCTGCACAAAATCGAGCGATGTCGCGACTTTAAGATAAAGCTGCTCGGTGTGGCCAAACCAACACGCCATTGCAAAACCAGTGTATTGTAAAACCCCTCCCGCGGATGGCACTGATTAAAAGCAAAGGTTGATAATGAAAGCGTTGCCCAAAAAGGGGATTGCAAACAATTATCAGCGGTCAAACAATGGCAGAATAGCTATTAGAAAAACATGCACCGATATGCCGACCAGCCGAATTTGCAGCGCAGCCGTTTTAGCAAGCAGAAGTTAACTAACAGCAAAGTGAAGTGTGAGAAAGGAATTTGTACGATTTATTTGAAATATTCACACATTTCTGCTCTACTGCAAAATATGCTTCTGGCACCGAATTCCGCTGATGCAAACACGGACACATCTGGCGCTCTCGGCGAATGGCTAATTCCGCAGTGCGGGAAACAAGAGCTACAATCATGACATTTTTTTTTGGTTTGTGGAATGCGTTAACTGTCAAATCACTCAAACGCTGGGACGAACAATAATCATCCTCCACAAAGCAAACACACATCTGCCAAAGACATGCCAATCGCCAAGCATCATCGGTCTTTCTTCGTCTTGCCAGCAGAACAAATGCTTATCGCGGTACCCTCCTCCACCTCCCCCGTTCACTTGTGAATGTGGTGATGCAAAATATTTATGGAACGAATTGAACGAACGGTCCTGGACGGACTGCGCCTGCTGCCTGTGCTTGAAAAACGGCCGTAATTTATTCCTTTCGTAGACATTAAATACATACAGATTATTTTAAACTGTTCTGCTGGATGCCGCACGATCTTACGTCATGGACGATTGCTGTATATTGAATCAGAAGCGCAATATGAGCGACTCTCGAGACCGCAGGTCTGGTAGAACATTACAGATTTGATGTGACTTCCCACTGGATTCCACGATCAATCACGCTATAGCCTATGCCGGTTGGTTTTGTTTCCATGGGCTTTCGATTGAGTCCGTTTTTATTTTTTTAATATTTTCTAAAACCAACAAAACGTGTAATAAAGTAGGAATAATTGTTATACTGAGTAGTTCCAGGGTTTACCGAGTCTTTTTGTAACGTATGCTCTGCATATTTTGTCGATCATATGCATTTTGACCAGGTACAGCCTCAAATTTGTATTGCCTTTGAGAGTAACTTTCAAATGTTCTTTTGTATTGGTTTTCCAAGTCACTTTCAAATGTAAACATTGTTATTCACCGCGTGCCAGATGTTAATCCACATTAATCTGACATTTCATTTTCATCGAAATAATTTATAATTTAATCAGCATGATTTTCAACAAGCCTCAAGCTGGATCGAGTTTGAGTTTTTTGTTTTGTGTTGAAAATCATGTGTAAAACTGAAATTTCATTTTTTCAAATACATCATTTCACAGCTTTTGAAAAACATGTGCACATTCGAAAGTGACTTGGAAAACCCTGTAGCTCTTCACCCGCCTAATCTGAATTGTGATACGTTAATATTCTACAGTGCAAAATATGAATACAAGGTCGTTTGGTTTGTAGCGATTTTAGGTCGACCACTTTGAAGAATAATAATAATACATGTGGTAGGTTAAACATATGGAAAACAGGGTTTTCCAAGTCAGCTTCGAATGTAAACATTGTTATTCACCGCGTAGAAAATGTTATTCCACATCGATCTGATATGTCATTTTCATCATAATGATTTTTAATTTCTTCAGCATGATATTCAACACTTGAACGGACTGCTTTCATCGTTTTTTCCATCGGGGTTTGAAGCCAGATCGCATTACCTGTTTAAAATCGCATCACCAAGAAATTAAAAATGATTATGATGGAAATGAACTATCAGAGTGATGAGAAACTATCACTTCTTGCACACGGTGAAAAACAATGTTTACATTCGAAAGTGGCTTGCAAAACCCTTTAAGAGTTGATACGCGTAATTAAATTCATTGGAACATCATTTTCTAACTATTAAAAAAATATGATTGTATAACTACGCTACGCACTGTACAAAACATTCCTATTTGGAATAACTATCCAACACAAAACGAAAAGGAAGGTAAACAAACCAATTTTTGGTTAATTTTCAATTGATCATCATCTACTTCTTTTTCTTCTTTAGCACAACAACCGTTGTCGGTCAAGGCCTACCTATATCACTAGTGGGCTTGACTTTTAGTGACTTACTGATTTACATTAGCAGAATGTAGGACTGACTACGTATGGGGACACGGTCTATTCGGGGATTGAACCCGTAACGGGCATATTGTTATAAGTTGTGCTAGTTTACGACTCTACCACCAGACCGACCCAATTGATCATAATTTAACAAATAAACGAATATACAGCCCACACCCTACTCCCCCTGGAAATAGTTTTGTATTAAACAATTTTTGTTTTTTAATATCGAAACTCATTTGGCTGAGCGATAATCAAAATCAAAGATATGCTCAATGTTAACTGATCGTGATCTTAATTTCAGTTCAGCTCCTAAAAAATCGTTTTGATGGGTTCAACTGTACTCAAGCCTCAGTGTCATTCATATACAAAATATATCATATCAATATTTTGGGATAAAAACTAAATGTAAGCTGTTTCAATACTTTCCATGAACAACAAATTATGCAGCTAACATGCCAAACATGGACACGGAAAACCTAAGTACTATTCATCATAGAAATGCAAATATCAGCACAAATAGTCAATTAATTTGCAATGTTTTATCACTTAATCCTCCGATTGGTACACGGCAACCAGTTGGAGTGTAATCCTGAACCTCTAAGTCGTACAGCAACAGATGATCGCGAGAGGGTTTAAGTTGCAACATGACTATGTACGTAAACAGTAAAGCTTACCTGCACTTTTTCTAGAATTCGTTCCAACTCGGCGTACGGATCTTCCGGCTTCTGGACGGTCGAGCCAACGGTCGTCGTGCTAGCACCGGGCGAAGCAGAATCCGTCATATCGCGATCGCCCAACGACGACGATCGATGGTGCCGTGCGTTTGAAGCTGCTCCCGGCTGCGACGATCCTTTATATCGTGCCGGATCGCAGCTGTCGATCGTCGATGGACTTGCTGCAGAAGATGACGGATGGGCTGTGGCCGTCCTGTCACCCTGGGACTGCGATTCCATCTGCGCTCTGGGATGGATCGTTCGGGACTGCTCTGGATGACACATGCTTCCGCCCTGCTTAGCACCACCTCGACCGTCCGCGACGGTTGCCACGTGCCCGTTCCCTACCGCGCCCTGATCCCGCATCTTAGTTCTACACACGACAATATCCGCCCGGGAGGTGGACGCATCCTTCGGAAGGTGATTGTTGTTGTTTGCAACATCACCGCCGTTGGAGCTGTTGCTGTTGCTGTTGCTGGTGCTGCTGCCGGGGCAGCGCGAGTCGCTGCTCAGAGACGTCATAATACACTTTCGGATCGTTTACACATAGCCACATATTTTCACTAGAATTCGCAAGAATGCACACCGATGTAACAACACACTATGAGGGCGGTAAGGGCGAACACAACCGCTTCGATTGGGTGGATCCAGCAGATCCTCGGCAACAGCTTGTTACGCACTATATTAGCATGACATACGATCACACGCACCCACTGCCACCGGAGCACACTTTGATGATGAATAACGCCGTTGACAGCACCCGCGATCGCTGCCACCCTTCTTTTTTCTGCGCTCTCACACACACACACGCACTCAGAAGCGTCGTAGCAACGGGCAACATCAACAACAACACAAGGATAGAGGGAGAGAGACTGACTCGCGCGCTCGCTCACTCACTCACTCACTCACTGCTGCGCTCCAGTGCGCTTTTCTATCGTTTTATTCCATCTGCTGATTATTGCTGCACTCAACTATGTGTAGGTTAGGTACACACTAGCGCGCAACGCGGCGTACGCGTATGTATTTATTAGCTTCATTCCTTTCTCACTGGGGGCTCACTGGATCCGCGCACGCTGTCCGCGACCGAAAGTGACGTCATTCGAAAATAATGTTAAACGCAGGCAAACGACACCCAACCAAGACGGCTAATAGGCGGAGGGGGAGCAGACAAGGGGTGCCACAGCTGTGTGAAAGGGCGGAGGGGGGGCGACAAGGGTGGAGGTTGAGGAGATGCTCCCAGCGCGCAAGTGACATCTCTGACACGCAGCGGCGACGCGAGATGCGAAACGACAAGTGCAAAGCCAAGGCGAAAGCGAGATGGAACGATAGATTAGGACGCGCGATAGGGTGAACAATGGAGGGAGCGGCGGAGTTAGGGGTCGAGATATGGTAGGAGGGTGAAAGAATGGCTGGAGGCACTCGTTCCTACGTTCCCCGCCGTGCTTCATTCAAACGCTCCACCAACGGCACAATAGCGTTTTGACGCACCAGGCAAAAATGTGTGTGAGCAGCAATCGTACAGGGTGGGAAATAAGTTTAAGTGATAGTGTTTATGCATTTTTTCAAACTATTATTCAACTTCCCTATTAACTTTTACATTTCAAATGTATTTAGGTACAGTAAAATTTGACTTGGAAATTGCAGCTTTAACTAGTTCAATATTTCTTTTTCTTTCATGCTGGTTGTCAGTTATCATTATTATGATTATTATTATTATTATTTTAATCTAAATTCGCAGATACAGTCATTCCCCGAGTTACGCGAATAATGCGTTCCGGAGACATTTGCGTATCTCTGCGTATTCAATAATCGAACTTATTGAAGTACCACTAATTCTTGTCAGGAGATTATAGAGACAAAAAAAGCGATTCACACTGTTCAGGCTAGATAAGAAACTGAAAGAAGACTCAACAAAAAAACAGTAGCTACAACAGAAGCGATTAAGGTCAATACAAGAACTTGAACCATCGCAATTACTCAATTCAAATTTTGTTTTTGCCTGAGCATTTGAGCTTTAATAGAACAGCACGTGGAATTATATTGGTTCAACCGACCAACATGAAATCAAAGCTAAAACTAAACGACTTTACATTCATTTCCCACACTGTATACTGCTGTACTACTGATGTTTGCGCTCGAGCCCATGCCGATTGGCCGGGGCTGGGGCTGGGTTCGGGGTGCGACCAAATGGTAAGAAGCCTGGCTCGCTCATAGACACCATCAACAAAACCAACACCAGCGTAGATGCACAACAGCACAACATTCACTGGCAAAACGATCTAACCCCGCGCGCTGCGGTTCGTGCTCGTTCTGCCACAATAAACCAGGCAACCAGGCAACGGTCACTAAAATCTCAAGGCCTCCTACCACTGGGATAAGATGACAGCGGTCGCAGCCTTCGTCCATCAGCGAGCCAATAATTACTGGCTGTTGCGGGCCCTGACAGGGTCTCTCTGTTGCTGCTGTTGCTGCTGCTGCCATTCAAACCTATTTTCTGCTTTGGCTCAAAGGTTCCACCACCATAGAGCAGCCACACGGGGACCGCATAAAACGGGGAAGGAGCTGAATGGGAGCGGGGTTGGTAAAGAAGGTACGAAAGGGTCAATCGAGAGTCAATGGACGAAATGGAGGAAACACGATCGTGTGTGTGTGTGTTTGTGTGTGTATTTGCAGAGGCTCCCCGTGCGTGTGCCGCCACTGCGAACAAGGAAGCTCACACTTTTTGAAGGACTTTTGCGAAAGGGAACCGTCCCCTACTCCTGTCCCGCTGGACAGGTTACCGATCCTGTCGATCACAGTCGTGGCGCACAGCCTTACGGGCGCTGTTGTGTGTTTATGTGTGCGCATGTATGTGTGTGTGTATGGACAATTGGGAAAACAATTTAAAATCCCATACACTACACACGGAGGCCGCCGACATGGGGAGGTGATGGGGCGAGAACTTTTCCCATCGACGGTGGAAGTTGTGGTCTTTCCTTACTTGGTGCACACCACACCACACCACACCACATCATATTTACTTTCATTCATAAATTAACCCAGCCCAACAACGCACACACGCACACACGTATGCACGAAACACACGCACAAAAAAACTCACCGCCACACACAAGCACACGTACGGGCGCATACGGAACACACACAACACGTAGCAGTGTTATAACGGAATGGGGCTATAGAGCGCACGGAGAGGGCACCAGAGGAAATCACACTGGCCGCCCTGATGACTTATACGCCCGTGCTTTAGAGAGCCGCACACGCACACACACACACACACACACGTACACACACGGATAATGATGATGAAGATGACACCGCCTTACTTTTGAATGCAGAATGAGAGATTGTCTCCTGCGCTCGCCTGTCTGTCCACTGGCAATTGTTTCTATATTACGTTTACCGCAGACACACACACGGGAAAAAAGAGAAAACACACGAGATAGACACACGGGCGGTATCCCGATGACGATGGTAGAAAAAAAAAGTATGGATATGACTAGGGCGGCGGATGCACAAGCGGCCACACCAAATGTACACACCACAAGCGATGACGACGACGCGAGAGGGGGAGGTTTGGGTGCTCGAGACCGTTTTCTCGCAGCTGAACACTGCGCGCACCAGGGACTGGCTGCGTATACGTACGTACCGACACGCACCACGGAACCGAACGAAATGTGTGTTGTATTTGCTGCTGCTGCTGCTGCCTCCTCCGGACGAAATCCAGTTACGTTGCGCGAGAGTTTACGCGTCCGCGCTCCAGCCGCCCGTCCAACCGTGCACCGCACTACCACCACCATCACCATCGCCACCGCGTGTCCGCTACAGCTGCGTGCGACGGAGCGAGATATGCAGCATTATAAACTTGTTTATGATCTATCGGTTTATGAACGACCTGCGGTGTAGTAGCGTGCGGCGCCGCACCAAGCGTGTGCGCAAGCGAGCAAGCAAGCATGACAGGCTGCAATGCAACCAAGCGAAAGAGGGAGAAGAAGAGAAAGAATGAGCGAGACGGCAACGAAACGACACAAGCTACAATGCGCAACACGCTCACAAACACACTCGCACAACTCGCTGCCGTATCGTAGTGTGCGCGGAAGAAAAGAATTTCGGAAACACCACCCGCGGGAATCCGTCTGCGAGGGCTGCGTGTATTTGTGTATGCAGGTCTGTGTTTGTGTTTACATGTGGGTGTGTTTGTGCGGAAAGTGCAGCCCAGCCGTTGCATCGACGGTTGCATTGTGATATTCAGTGCAGTAGCGAAGGAACGCACAAACGCATTCTTTTCGTCTCTCCCAAGAACGGGCGATTTTCGAATGTAGCCGCATCAAATCAGTGTTCCCACGAAGTAGTTGTTTATCCATTATTTTAGTTGGTTTATTTTTCTCTCCCTTTTTCACGTTCGCCTCCGCACTCGGCCGTTCCTTCTTCCACTTGCATTTTCCCTCCATTGCCCGCCCGCACTTCCTTTCTATTTCCACCCATTATCGTCACAATTCGAGTACTTACACAAAAAATATCAGATCGTAGTAATTTGCTGGGTTGCATGATAATTTAATTTAAAAAGCCTAGAGTACTTTCTTTTTGTTTCCTTGTGTGTTTCTTGTGTTTGTGTGTTTTCCCCGTTTTGCATTGGTAGCTTTCAATCGTTTTGTTGTTTTTTTTCTTCTTTTGCTTTTTTCTTCTGTTTAATTTTCCATACGCTTTAAAAAAAGTTTTTCTTCCAGCCCTTTTCCATTTCGTTTGCAAACACATCACCATTTTTTTTTGTTCGTTACATGCACAGTAGAGGCGCGATGCCCCCTGTATCCCCTCGGTTTACTCCCTATCTTAACCCATTTTACAGCGTCATATTCCTTTTTGCCGTACCCTTTTCGCCACCTGTTTCCCACCCTTTCTTCCACCTTCTTTCTTAACTTTATATATATAGGTGTGTGTGTGTGTATATATATAATATATGCGCTGCTTTACTCATTTCATCATTTTTTAACTATCCCGTCTTGGAAATTTGCGCTTTTCTCGTCCCTTTTTCCGTATTTTCTAGAGTTTTTTTGTTTTGTTTGTGTTGTCTCTTTTTTTTTTTGCACAAATCGTTCGGTGCGCATAGGTTTTTGTTTCTGCTTCTTTGCAATTACATCTCTCATCGTTTTGTCATTACCATTGTACAATCACTTTTAATAGGAAACCTTGGATACATAATTCAAAAACGAATGATTATTATTATGCATTAGTAGCGGGTGACAGTGTCTTCCATTTCTGCGGCAGCCGGGCGCACGCGCGCGCTCTCGCTTATTGGCTTCTGTGTGTCTTTGTTTGTCTGTGTGTATCTGTGTGTATCTGTGTGTCTCTGTGTGTGCCTGTGTGTGTCTGTGTGTTTGCTGTTGCTGTATGTCCTTACCTGTTTGTAAAACAATGCCCTCACAATTCGTATGCTACACCTTTTCTTCCCAAGAGCACTCGCCTTACTTTCCCTTGTCTTAGCTGTTTTGCTCCTTTCCTCTCAATTGGTTTAGTTTTCGTTGGTTGTTACTTGTATAGTTATGTGCATTAGGTTTTTGTTTGTTTGTTTGTTTGTTTGTTTAAATGTATGCTAGCCTTTTTTATCATTTTTCCTTCCAGTTGGTTTTACACGTCTTCTGTCCCTCTCTATCCTTGGTAGTGGGTAGTAGGAGAGCAATGGATTAGGTTGCGAACAAAGTACCACTGTACTCCAGTTTCACAACTTCGCCCCTCTTTCCATATCTCAACATCATTTGTTGTGTTACAAACGATGAAAAAGATACTGGTTCCCGCTACCCTTGCCGCTGCAACAGCCCCTCTCACCCCTATCTATCTCTTTCTCTCTGTCGCGCTAGCCTCAAACACCATCTTAACGTTAGCCAGTTTTACAAAGCGTTACAATCACGTGCGTAATGCCTTAAATAAATTGGAGGGAAAAACAATAGTGCAATGTAGCTAACGCGTTTTGAAAAGACTTTTTATTCTGCGCGACTGACGGCTGGTGGCAAGTAAAATTTGTAACACATTTTTCTTTTGACTATATTCCTATCATATCCTGTCCAGTAGTGCTTTACCGCCCAGGCAAGTGGTCGGGTTTTGTTACCGTTTATCGTATCACAACAAGTAGAGATTATTTAAAAAAAAAACGCAACGTAGAACATAATTTAATAAATAATAATTAAAAACAATTTAGCTTCACTCATATCTCACTTTTGTACATTTTGTCGATGTACTCACTATTACTTGCCTCCTTCTACCACGCAACTTCTCTTCCTACTATCCTCCTCATCGCATACCCTCCCTCAATCAAATCCCATACATTCCCGATGTCTTACACGGAACTAGCATCAACAGACAAGTCGTTTCACGTATATGGTCATTTGTCATTTTCGACTGAACCGCTATCGCTCTCGCCCGTTCTAGATTTTTTTTTTCGCCAACAGCCGACCAACACGTGCATTTTAGTGTCTTCCTGGTGCGGCACACATTTCATACACGTACACACAACAAATATGACCACTTACAGGTGCACCGAATGTAGTACACACGATTTACGGATTTTACGTCTAATGCTCAGTTGTTTACGCTGTAGCTAATCATCTCAATATACTTCTTATCAGCAGCAGAGACAAGATGAAGGAATAAAGCCGGATGTGAAGCGGATGGAGATTAATCGAACTGTTCACCTCACCACATTTACCTACAAGATGAAGAATGGATGAGGGATATGAACATCATGTTGCACTGCTTTCTGTCACGAGAAAAAAAGAGGGTATACTGAACGCTTTGCATTGCACCTACCGTAACTAGTAATATTAGCTGGCATCGATCTGTGCTGGCCCGACTGCATGTAGGCACGGTGACAGGTGTCCCCGACGAACAGCTGTACATGACTGCCCTCCATTGGCACATAGCTGATACATACTCCATGCTGGGAAATTGAGTGCTTAGCGATAATGTACGTCGTTTGGTTCTCCTGCCAGTGGCCGGTGCATATAAATACTGTTGAAGAAAAAGAAAAAAGAAAAATGTAAATCAATAAAACATCTCTTCATCTCATTCACGAATTGACAGCTGGCATACGACCAAACATGTCAGGCCATCTAGTTTGTCTAAATCTGTTGTCTAAATCCAAGAGAGGCAATTACTTACATTCTTCATCGTCGATTTTACATTTTGGTTTAACTTCAATTATGCTCTCTTCGCTACAGCCAACCAACAGCTGCCGGTTAGTGTTGTGATTAATGTTACATCCTCCAGCCGTTTCCCGGCGTGATCGGGCGGTACCATCGGTAGCCACTGCGAAAAGGCGAAAATATTGATTAGTAACTACATTTTGTTTTTCGTTTCTTTTTGCTTTCCACCGCCACATTTACCTCCGTTGTCTCCATGCAGAATCGTAGAGGTGTCGTTCCTCGAATCGGCCGCAGTACGCCGCGATCGGGGAAGGAAAGACCTTCGCTTCGCTTCCAGCCCGATGTAGCCGCCGACGATACCGCCCACCGTGCCAGCGTTGCTGCCGGCAATGGCGCTCTCCTGATTCCGATAGCCGACCACGTCCCAGTGCCGGTGCGAGCGGGCTTTATTGTTGTGGTTGCGCTTGTGGCGCGAAATAGAGGACGTGGGCATAAGGAAACCTTTCATCATATACTGGCCCTCCAGTGGGCAAAGCTGCGTTTCAGAGTTATTTGCTGCAAAAGAGAGGGAGAGGCGAGGACACATATTTACTAATTGTTGTGTTTGCTTCGTGGGGCGGCCAGGTTACCTAGCAAAGTAACGAACGGTGTTCGATGCACGTCAAAGTTTTCAGTCGTACATGCATCTTCAAGCCTAGCGGCCGGTGTTCCCATCTGTAGCTCGGCTACGTGAGTATCTCGTCTGTAGAACATGACACACATGAATCCAGATTTGCTGAAAAACAAAAAAAAAGTAGGCAATTGTTATTCATTGTCTTAACATCAAAATCGACAAAGCTCATGTAATCCTAGCGCGTGCTATTTGCTTACCAGCCCATGGTGTGGTGCACAACGACCATCATTTCCGAGGATGTTTGCTTGTTGATTTGCTCGCAAAGCGAACGAGCAACCGTGTGCCCATTAGGCTTTTTAATATGAAGCGAGCCGTCACTAGAAATAATGTAGTGTGAATGTGTTAGCTCATATAGTACACTCCCTATCCCATCCCGCTCTTCCTATAGAGGCATACCTAGCATCAAATACGTAATGCGCACTGCCCATGAGGGCATGCCAGAAGCGTGGTCCTTTAAACCAGACCGGAAAATCACACCGATCCATCAGGGGGGCTTTTTTGAGCGTCATTATTCGGGACCCAACCTGCAGGGAGAGGAATTATGGATAAATACGATGTATATTAAGCAACATAGTTCACGCTTGAAACGATAATTCAATCCACATTCGACTTACTTCTGCACTCTCAAGACCGTTACAGGTAGCGTCTCCGGATTGTGCCAGTTTATACTCTGCATCTGAGAACAAGAAACACAAAACAGCACAATTGTTTGGAATGTTAGAAATATTAGTAGAAAACATTAGTTTAAGGTCAATCAATTGAACTTACCGGAGCCGCTGAGCTTCTCGTATACGAAGCACCTAAAGCGCTCCTCGTTCGAAGTGGCATGATGATGTGAAACCAGACCCACCAGATAGCGTGAATTGCCGTCCTTCCACCATGCTAAGCATGTTAGTTCTTCAACTGAGAAACGGAGAAAAGGAGAACAGTAAATTGGGCAGCACACGGTCACACGGGATCTTTATCCTTACCCGTGCTTTCGGTCCCAGGTACATCAGGGCATGCCTGAAAACTTAGCAGTAATCTACTGTCTTCTGTACACATTTCCATATTTGACACTGGATACCTGCATTCCCCATGCCCTCGGTTGTAGGTGAACGTATAAGATCCTTAAAGATCGAAAGGAATGTTGTCGAAAGGCACATTAGTCGTCTGACACTCTTGTTATTTCCACCGGTTCACATCTTGCTTACCTGACAGCGGACATTTAATTGGCTCTGGATTTATTTTAAACATACTGTACAGTAGAGCATCACCCGGGATTTGTTCGCAAAGGTAATGCAATGTTTCGCGACCTTTGCATCCCATGCCTGTAAGAATTTAGTTTTGCATAACATTTCACACAATGAAAGAAAGAGAGAGAGAGACGAATGCATTAAAAATAGTCACATCCACATCACACGTTTTACAGACAGGGAAGGAAAGGAAAACCAAACTAAAAGAAGAAACCAAAGTAAAACCCAGAAAATAATGAAATAAACTTAAGATATGCACACAACACATCACAACCATCTACGGTTAACTTTCGAAAGGAATTAGAAAATCCTGCATCACTGTTGTAATTTTTGGTTAGATCCTCGATAGTTTGCGCAAATTTTAATATCTAAAAAGCTGGTTACTTTTTTGTTAGATTTTAGATTTTCTAACTCCTTGCTTTAGCCACGCATCAAAACCTACGAATGACTAAAACAGAGTGTTGTGGAGGAAGTGTCTGAATGGGAACAAATGACAGTGATTCAAACGTCACACATTTAAGATTCATTTTCCAGATAAGTATTACATTCCAAATACCAGTGTACCGCCACCAAAGTACTGCATCAAAACGGTTGTATGTTGTGGGAAGGTTTAGGTTTTAGTCATTCATAAAATTCTCATTTGGAAATAAAAGAAAAAAAGTGGAACCAGCATGAAGAACAGAGTTGTTCAATCACGAACAATTACAGTCAATACAAGGTGTAGGAAAAAAGTGAACCATATTTGTCCCTATTGTCTTGTGAGTAAGATTGAAAGAAACAAAACTAATACATGAGTTCATAATGGCTCAGCTAGCATCTACCATAGTACAGTACAGCTGAACCGAAATTTTGAGCTAAAATTAAAATAAACTATGATCATAGAATTACGCTCACACAGGGGGCAGTTGTGCATTGCAAACTATTGTCGGTGAAATCGCTACAGTGGCATTGGTTAGTGTTTGAAGCATCTTGACTGCCCAAAATGAATCTATTAGGCTTTAACGATGTCCTGTGTTTCAACTCGTCTTTGTGTACGGTACACCTAATACTGAGTCCAACAAGATGCACTTAAAACAGCAGTGTTTCAATTAGAGTGGAAAACAAACAAACAAATTCTTTTCTCCTTATGCCCTACGGTGTTGGGTGGATTGGAACGGTCAGATATAGGAAGGATGATGAAAGCAACTGGTGTGGAAATCACATCTCACAATTCGCGTGGCAGCTAACTAGAAAATCGATCATTGAGACTTGTTGCTTGCCTCCTATGGCGTTCCGAGAAGTAATCAATTTTCTGTCAGTGCGTTCTACGGACTTGTTTCTTCTAGCTTCACACATTGGTTTGATTTTCTGAAACTTATCACTGTTAATCATTTAATCAACATCAGGTAAATTGAAACAAGCGCAACATTCGAATGAAAACGGAACAGAATAGAAACAAAACAAACAAGTCATTTCAAACTAAAACGGGAATTATTACATCGGGCAAACCCATCCCAACATTCAGTTTGTTTACGTTCAAATATTTTGTTGCTAAATCTTTGTTTGGTTGTATTTGATTGTATAGTAAGAAAATGCTTATAAATGCGACCTGCTCCATGATTGCCAGAAACGTGAGCAAATTTACGCTTCGTACTAACCATATTGATAAGCTAAATAATAGATAGACACAGATTAATTTATCTTTAAACGGGTTAGCAGTAATCGAGCATCAGCTTTTAGCTCTTTGATTATTGATTATTTCAAATTATTTTCATACAATTGTTTTAATCTAACCAAAAGGGAAAAGTTTTTGTTTGTTTTCAGTTACAGAAAGCACACAAAAAGATGCTGCGGAAAATCATAATGGACTAAGATAACTCATAAACAATTGGCAAACAAATAAATATGCTTAGAAGACGCATCTGTGAAACTATACGCTTAAATAAAATAAGTAACTCATAACGATAATAACAGTCAAAATGGTTGTATGAGAATGGTGATACACGCAAACAAAAATGTAACGCAAATTACTGTTGCAAGAAGAATGCGGAGACTGAACGGAACTGGAACATAAGCCTGCACGGAACATCAAATGAAGGTAAAACCAAAACTCATGTGACTAGCGAGCGATGTGGATTAGAGCAAATGTAACATTCTCCCTTTGCAGTCTACCAGTTATGCCAATTTTTTCTTCTTATTTGTATTTATAAAACGATATGACAGATTTGTTAAGCGTGTTACGCAAGAGACTGTCCTGTAGCTATTTAGCTAGCATTAAATCAAAACGTAATGTTATGACATTGTTTTCAGAAGTACAAATCAACTGCATCCGTCAATATTTTGCATATACAGCAAAGGTTCGATACAAGACCACTCGTCCATCCCATGACCTAAACCGAAAAGCTTACTCTGGGGGCAAACTAACGAAATTTATGATGAAAACAAAACATGAATAAAAAGCAATGAAGAAGTCAAACAAATCGAAAGATGCCTTTTTGAATAACTTGTTCGCATACTGTCTCACAAACACACAGCAGAGTGCAGTATGTCTACAGCGTTGAACTACAGCCAATAAAATATGTATCAATTGCATTATTGCAAAAGTATGGTTCCAAATGACCAAATGAATAATATGACCGGTTCAAGTGTGTTTCATGTCATGGTTGATAAGGTACGCTTTTACATTCCCTAAACTAGTTCATCACACCTCCGGCGAAGGGGGGGATAGGGTTTTCCTCTAAACCCTAGATGAAAAAAGATTATCTTTTCAATCCGAAAGCTTTATGCTGCGTTGAAGAAACAGTTGTTGTTGTACATACTGTTTCCATAAAACTGATTTTTGACGCATACAAAACTTCTGTTAAATAAAGTAAAAGGTTCAAGTATAGAGGGAGTGACAGAGAGCAAGGAACAGACATATAGAAACAGAGCGAAGGGCTTTGTGGATGATCTCAATGACCGATGAGTACAGGTGGAGATGGTGGTGGTTAAGAGAAGAAAAAAAAAACTGGAAGAGTTGGGCAAATAATAGTTAGTCATGATAGTGAGTGTGGGGTAGTAGCAGCAGCAGCAGCATTAGTAGTAGAGTTAGTAGCAGTTTTAGGGGAGGGGTAGGAAACTAGTAGCTGTAGCTTGTGTGTCGTTTGAGCAAAGAAAGGGTCTTGCGATTCTAACGAAGAAATAAATAGAGGCGAATGAAAATTAAAACGGAAAAACACATAGATAAAAATATAGGATATATCACTTATAAAAAAGATAAAAAGTAGTAGTTTTCTGTTGCTTACAATTGTCGCTATCTTCATTGGATCGCATATACGGATCCGATGACGATATTCTTGAATGCCCGTTCATGTTGGGATGAGCTAAGCCCCGATCACTTTTTAAAACGCTATGAATAGGCATTGCAGCTGGATTCAACTGGCCTGTATAAAAATCTTCACACTCACTTTCTTTATACTGGAGTATGTTTATATGCTTCTGATAAATTACAACGCACCGGTGACATCCTTTGCTGTACGTCCGTGGCAAGTGTTGTTGGTCCAGTTGGTTCAGAAGCAGGAGGCGGTGAAAAGTGGCGTGTGCCCGGAATGTGTACACATGGCGATGCAACCAGTTGAGGGAAAAAGAGAAGAAAAGACAAATAATTAGTGTTAATGAATTTGCCCCCACCAACACGGTCGATGAGCCGTGCGTCTGTGCGTTGAATCTTACCCATTCACTAGTAAAAACTTATCGCCCTCGCTAGCAATGCACCGGCCCCTAGTACTTAACGTGGATCCCTCTATCGTAATTGGCTGTTGTACACCGGATTGAAACCATTGACCTTCCCATCGCTTGGGAAATGCACATCCCGTTCCACTTTGTAAAACTGTTACGGTTAGATGGGAGGAAAGGGCAGTAAAAACAATTAACAAACATTCACTACCGCAGCGGCAACCGTCATCCTCTGCCAGGCCGTACCTTCTTGTTTAGCTGCATCACAGCATCCTAAGATCAAGAACAAGGCCAAACATATTTGCACAATGCTTCTATACAGTAGTTTCGTTTTGCTTTTGTGGTGCCACGGCACAGACACTAATGTCGCCGACGACGACGACGGCTGCTGATATCGTTCTAGAACTTCTGGCTTGAGGGGGGTGGTGTTGGTGGTGATGGTGGTGGTCGAGGTGGGACTGATAGGGTTACTGCATCCAGCAGCTCCTCCCGTTCGTTTGCCGTGGCTGCAGTGACATCCTTCGACCCCATCGGAAACGGAGCTCCCGAGCGGAACGAGCTCATTGCCCAACCTTCGTCGTCTTCGCCTGCGAGCGGAAAGTGTTGATATCCTGCTGGTGGCGGGCTGGACCGTTGTGTCGGTAGTGGTTGAAGCAGCAACAGAAGCAGGAATGTTCAAATCATCACAATGCAGCAGCAGTAAGCTTTTGAGCGTATTTCGGGCACATCCGACGGTGTGATTGCTGCAGCCGCTGATAACTTTACGCCGTGATCCTTTCCTGTGTGGCTGGATCATGCTGCGCATTTTAGCAGGAGGGGGGAGGGATGAGTGTGGTTCACTACTCGGAGCACGTATACGAATCCTTAACCTGGTCCTTTGGCCCACACGCACGAGCAGCGAAGGCAGTTTTTAGCAGCCCTGGAAGCAACTTCGGTACCTTCCGTGCAGGATCTTTGTAGGAACGAGGATGGGCAGCGATGACGGGCCGCCAGCAATGGCCACTTCTGATTGTTGCTGCTGCTGCTGCTGCTCCTGCTGCAGCAGAGTTGCCGTTGCGTTGACGAAAAGATATTTTTGCACCATCAATCTTTCCCAGCGACACAACACATACACACACACGCCACGCTCTCGCTCTTTCTCTCTCTCTGCTCGCTCTTTGCTGCTGCTACTCCTGGCACAAGTCCTTTTGTTATTTTTACCTTATCGGTCGGTTGTGTGGCCTTCGCGAAAAAGGACCAGGACCGTAAGGAGAGCAGGATCGTCGTGTGAGTGGGTTCCTCCTTTTTGCTGCGCTCTCTCTCGCGCGCACACACACACACACATATACACCCTCTCAGTAGGGGTACATTTTCCTGTGGCGTGCTGTATCGATGATTGCACCGCTTTGCTCTTCGATTTGACTGTTTCGCTCTCGCTCTTTCTCTCGGGCGGTTCTTTTGAAAAAAGCAAAAAAAAACGGTGACGTCTCCTCCCGTGCTTCCCTCGCACTTTTCTGTGTGCACTGCCGATACTGAGAGCCGCTGTGTGTGATGTACAACCACCACCGTTCCTATCGCATGCTGGCTGCGGCGGTGGCCGTCTTCTTCGAGGGATGATGATAATAATTGGGGTGCACTTTATACATTCCTTTCACTTCCATCGCCGGTAACTGCATAAGAATGCTGCTGCTGCTGCTGCTTCTTCTGTGCCGGAAAGAGATACAAAAGGAATCGTCATTAGGAAGAGAGCTATAATTGATAACACTACAGAAAGATTGGCCGTTTCCAGCGCGAAACAGCGTGTGCATCGCTACACACTCATGTTCCTCCAAGGCAGGGCCGCCGAGGGTAGAAAGGTTTACACACGGGTTTTACAACACAGGGTACCGATTCGTACAGCACACAGTAGTTTCTCTCACTCTCTCCAACAACTTGCTTCAGAATTGCACTTTAGAAATAAAAGTAAAGTAAAAATCTTGCTCGCCATTGATTCGGTGCTCCGTTCCAACAATGCAATAGCAATACAGTCTCTGCCACAGCCAAATTGGCCGCCCTGTCCAAATTGAAGGAATAAACTGCGCATTCAGGGGGCACCATCGATGGACCAATTTCGGGGGCAACGATTATGATTCGTTTGACGGGGTCAGTCCATGCTTCGGCCTTTGTGTGATAATTCCGTTCGGTTAACGGTTCTGGTACGCGGTAGATGGCCCTTGGGAAAGTTGTGGATACGTGACAATCTACCATCGGCAAACCAAAACCCCACTGTGTACCATGAAATAGCACTTTCCGGCTTGAATGCACTTTTTCACAAAAGAAATTATTTATTTCCATACACAGGAAAGGAAAACACTATTTTCAAACAAACACAATATCACCCTCAATAATTCTACCTTTTCGCCCTTACTCGACCACTTCTTTTTCACGGCGAAGAAAAATTAACACTTGCCTTGTCAGCCTTGTCCCCACTCTCCTCCGCACACCACGAATCGCGTTTAAATGCCCTCTTCTTCAACGACCAGGCTCCAGCTCCCCCCCTCTATTTTGTTGACGCCCCGATACGGCGAACGGTTCTTCTCCGGTCCCGTCCTCGTGGACCTTTCCCTTCGCCACCACCGCGGGCTCGGGAGCGTTCGCGGAGAAAACAACCTTCAACTGGTTGTAGACCGAAAACGTCTCACATTTTTATGATAATTTACTACAACACCAACTCTGCCTAAAGACGCGTTTTCCTGTTCAAAGATGCGCAAATTATTCGCTTTAGAACTTCGCCACTGCTTCTTCCGCTGTGTGTCGCTCTGTCGCCGTGTTGCTGCTGCTTCTGCTGCCCTTTGTGCGGCTCTCAATTTTCATCCTATTTGATCTCATTTCAGGAGAATTTTATGCTGCCCGATGCTCACCATTCATTCGCTCACCTTGTCCCGCCCGTTGCGTGCATTGCCGCTTTTGCAACGGTCGCACTCTACCCGTCCCGTTTGCTCACAGTGCTCTCAGGCAGTCAAGCGCGCAGGGATCCGAGCCGCCATTGTTAATTTTTATATTAGTATTGATTTTTCCTCACACAACACACACACACATGCATCGAGCTGCGGAGGCCCGAAAATGATAGAGGCCCCTAGGCCCCTGAGGTTGATTTTTTTTATTGCACCGTTTCTGGCACCTTTTGCTACACATGGGAACGATTCGTTTCGCTGCTCAACAAGCATGACATTTTTACAGACTCTTCCACAGAACGACTATTATTCCATTCATTCACCTGATGTTAGAACTGCATCGAACGTACACCGTCTTAGGCAAGCACACTCTCAACGCTGTTTCGTGTAGCTTTATGAACAACACATCGACTCCTGAATTTGCTAAGGATGCAGCAAGGGGAGGAGATTCTTCACGGGGCACTCAAAATGGTAACTGCACTTTAGTTTTTTTTTTAATCTTAAATTATCACTTTTTTCGCTAGCGCTTGACGAGAGGGACCAGCGAAGAGCCTACAAACTATTGCTGCACACCAATATACCTGTCACCCAGCAGCACGGACGAACTACACACGCACAGAGAATCTGTGCTGTGTGACGCAGACGCGAACCGTACTAGACTGGAGATAGCCAAAGGGAGGGCGAGTTTTAGTTCCCTGATGCGCTGCACTTCGAGGTAGGTGGCAAATTGGGTATGTTTTGATCGGGAAAACTACCACAGCGACCAAAATTGCATTATATTTTAATAGAATAATACCTGCTTCTGCATGGAATCGCTATGTTGCTTGTAGCTACGATGGGAAACTGTCAATATTCTATGTTGTTTTACATCTAGCGACTATTTTGGTCGTTTATTCGCCCATAGTGCATATGGCAGACGATGAGAGTGAAAGAGAGAATCCGAGGGAGAGAGTTGAAAGGATGGAAAAAGAACCTTTTCGCAGCCCAGGTAACACCATGTCCAACTAATTGACACAAGCGCATTGGGTGGAAAAAAAGTTAAAAAAAATATTTTACAGTAGAACGTCGATTATCCGGGGGCGGATTAACCGGCGGGCGGCTTAACCGTGCGCATAAATGTGACAGCTGTTCAATCGTACATCGAACATTTGCAGCGATAGTCAAGTGAGCAACCAGTTTTTTGTGCAGCTCTGTAGTGTCTAGTGGTATTTTCGAAATTCATTTTTGTTCGTGAAAAGTTGTTAAACCTATTGTTATTGATTAAAATAATATTCTACTAACGATTAATTGATAGATTCAAGGTAAATTAATCATAAAACTAGTGAATTTTATATTTTTTATATGAATTTGACATTTCTCAGACGATTATCCGTGCAAATCGATTAACCGGCAACCGTGTGGCCCTGAGCTGCCCGGATAATCGACGTTCTACCACCGACAAACCGACATGACACTTCGAACAAAAAGAGCTTCAAAAGTTGTCTCCTTATTTCAAATGAAAATACGTTAAACACTAGCGCCATCTCTATAATGATTCGCTTACTACACTGACACAGAGAAGAAACTGCTAAACCCCCTTTTTGTTTTTCTTCGCAAATTCCAATGCGTATTGTTTTATGTACTTCTCACATCTTTTGCATTGTTTTGAAAACTTATAAAACGATTTTCCTGGGTGTTTTGTCCAATAACACTCACAAAATCTTGCCTCACACTTCCTACGCCATTTGTAATTAGAAAAGTTGATTACATCAAAGCAGCAGTGAACAGAGCTTACTTTGACAGGAGTGTTCGCCTCACTGGTAAATGACAGTACCCAAATAGCCAGAATTGCTTAAGCAGCTAATTTTGGCACGCTAAAGATCGCTGCTCTAATTCGCCTTTTGCAGTAGATAAACAGCATCAAAGTTCTATGGGGGTCTTTCAAACAGCGCCTAAGCAGCTTCCTTATGCCACGATGCCAGGGATTATTTTTCTTTGTGTTTTATTTTCAAGCAAGCGTCATAGATGAAATAAACAACAAGATTTGTTTCGTTTAAACACATATGTATATTTTTAAATCCTTTGTATTGATGAATTACACAAAATTTTACACAATTTACTGTACAATCATAATCACTTCACTCAATATACATTCTTCAATTAACGAATCTAACTTGTGCAGCAGCAATGATATTATTGCCGGCGTCCGTCTTTGACACTTTGACAAGAGCCGCCTTGTATCGATGTCATGCATTAAAAAGCTATAAAGTTCCACCAAGTTCAATACCCTTTCTTAACAAGCCTTCAAGTTCCTTCATGAACCCTACTCATAGTGCTAATCAGCCGCAAAGTTCCAAAGAGTACCATGTGCCTGTTAAAAAGCTCCATAGTTCCGCAAAGTTCCGTCTATCTATTAATCAGCCACAAAGTACGACATCGGAACGATTTTTCGTTAAACAGCCCTAATTCAGCTATAAAGTATGAGCTGGCTATTTGGGTAATTTCGTGTGGGACACTTTTGTAACGCCAGTGTCACGTCGGTTTGTCGGTGGTTCTACTGTATTTATACAGTAGAACGTCGATTTTCCGGGCAGCTCGGGACCGGACGGTTGCCGGTTAATCGATTTGCACGGATAATGGTCCAAGAAATGTCAAATTCATATAAAAATTATAAAATTAACTAGTTTTATGATTAACTCATTTTGAGTTAATCGATTAATCGTTAGTAGAATATTATTTTATTCAATAACTATAAGTTTGGCAACTTTTCATGAATAAACATGAATTTCAAAAATACCACTAGACAAAACAGAGGTGCACAAAAAACTGGCTGCCCACTTGACTATCACTGCAAATGTTCGCCGTACGTTTTAACAGCTGTCACATTTATGCGCACGGTTAAGCCGCCCGCCGGTTAATCCGCCCCCGGATAATCGACGTTCTACTGTACATTGTTGGGTTGATAATTTATGAACCAGTCAACTATTAAACAAAGCCTGCCAAATTAAAAAGAACTGTTGAATTCCAACTGCATTGCCAACCTTAATTGAAACAACTCGGATCATCCCAAGTGCCACGAATCTGCTAAACGACCACTAAACGGGTTCTAGCCAATTACCAAAAACAAATAATCGACCACTAAACGGGTTCTAAATGACTCAAGCAAAGACTTCGTTTAGCAGACGGTGAACGACAGATGCATCCTAAAAATAGCAAAAAAGCCAGTGGCGCCATCTGTTGGTGGGATAGCCACACAGCGAAGCTTTCCTCGTAGAGCTTTCGCCTTCCCTATGTACTGTTGTATGATTTCGCATTGAAGTTATGGATCGCTAGAACTAGAAAAGCGATACGATTGTTTAAATACTTAACTCAGAACCACCTGAACCATCAGAACTGAAGCAAGTGAGATTTGGCAAATGGTCGATAGAGCAAATGGTATCAACCTGTGTACCACACGACCATTTTAATTGCTTTTGGCTCGGAAAGTTAGAAGGGTATATATGTCACGATGAAGATAGGCGAAACATATTGCAAGAAAAGGAAAGCAAATTAATGATGAGTTGAAATACACCATCTATTGAGCAATTTTTCGTTTGGAGCTTTAGTTTTTTTTATGGATATTTGATTCTTCAGTCGTTTAAGCTTAAGGCTGGAAATAGACGAACCGAGATCGTCGCGGTACCGTTGAATTCGCGCCTTGTTTATAACAGTTGTAGAACAGTAGAGCTGTCAAATCTTCCGCGCCTCCAATCGCGCCTGCTGTTTCGCAGAGATACCCAACTTCGGTATTGCTGAGATTTTCGCGGTAGCGCGAACCGATTATTTTTACTTTTTCTGGCAGATTTGTGTGAAAACTCGTGTCGAGAAACGAGTTTTGTATTTTATTTTGCATACACTATGTGAAATAAATAATTTGATTCGCAAATTGATAGAAAAATATTTCTTCTTGGCACATTCAATCGTCACCAGACCTCGGATGGTTCCATACACGAACCGCGATTATCTCGCCTATCTGTCAGATTTTACAGGGTTTCACACTTTATCTCAAGACCGCGGGACCCCTTCCCGAATCTGTCTTAGCCAAAGCCAAGATTGCGGTATGATGCTTGAAATCGTTGATGATACCTGAAAACGTTGATGATACCTGAATTCATCGGATGCAATGCTGAATCTGCGGCACATTTCTCGAACACACTGGTCCGCGCCGAGGACATGCGGTCTAATATTTTTTTACATGGATAACCTTTGTGTACATCAGTCTATTAGAAACACTCAATTATCCTTTTCGTTTTTTTTACCAAGAAAAGATAATTTAATAGAATGAGTGAATGCATATTTGTTTAATTAAAATATTTACAAGTGTTAAGAAAGTAGTTTGAACTGTTTAAATAATCTTTTCTGGTTAAAACACGAAAAAATAATTCACTGTTTTCAGTACACTGATGTACACAAAGGTTATCCGTGTAAAAAAATATTCGACCGCATGTCCTCGGTGCGGACCAGTGTGTTCGAGAAATGTGCCGCAGCCCTGCGGCAAGCCAAGACTGCGGTATAACACACATAAGGCCGCAAATACACGACGCGCGTTTCCGCGCCCGCGGAAACGCGTATAACAATCTAGCCATAGAAATGAAATGTCATTCGAACGCGCTACCGCGGAAACGCAGAGATGCTCATGCAGGATATCTCTGCGGAACTGTTATACGCGTTTGAACGCGCCCGCGGAAACGCGCGTCGTGTATTTGCGGCCTAACATTGTAGTGTTCTGATCAATTTTAAAAGGAATATTCAGCCAAATTCAAAGTGTGTTATTGTTCCGAGTTTCGGCAGGAGCCCACAACATTGAGCTGTCAAAAATGAACATTTACTGTGTACCTATTTTCGGCAGCATTTAAAGTGAAAAATAACCTGTTTATCGTGATTTTAAAATTCCGAACAAGTTAGAATAAATTAAATAAGCATAAAATCTTTAATATACACCACTTTTTCATTGTTTTATTCTTCTGATTCTCTTAATCACAAAACCTGCCGAACGATTGGCTGACAGGAAAGCTGCCGAAAAAAAGCACAATTTACAGTAGAACGTCGATTATCCGGGGACGGATTAACCGGCGGGCGGCTTAACCGTGCGCATAAATCTGACAGCTGATCATACGTACAGCGAAAGTTTGCAGCGATAATCAATTGGGTAACCAGTTTCTTGTGCAGCTCGGTAGTGTCTAGGGGTATTTTCGAAATTCATTTTTGTTCATGAACAGTTGTTAAACCTACAGTTATTGATTAAAATAATATTCTACTAACAATAAATTGATTGATTCTAGGTGAATTAATAATAAAACTAGTGAATTTCATATGTTTTATATGCGTTTGACATTTCTTGGACCATTATCCGTGCAAATCGATTAACCGGCAAACGTCCGGTCCCGAGCTGCCCGGATAATCGACGCTCTACTGTATTTGATATTTTGGAAAATACGTAATGAAATGGTGTGAAACTTCGTATGTGAATATCAAATAAGTACACTTTCACTACAAAATTGTATTTTGTGAAATTTTTTACCGCATTTATGCAGAATTTCTCGTTTTTAGCTACCCTGCCGAAAATAGGTACACTGCCGAAAACTGGTAGGCTGGAAATAGACGAACCGAGATCGTCGCGGTACCGTTGAATTCGCGCCTTGTTTATAACAGTTGTAGAACAGTAGAGCTGTCAAATCTTCCGCGCCTCCAATCGCGCCTGCTGTTTCGCAGAGATACCCAACTTCGGTATTGCTGAGATTTTCGCGGTAGCGCGAACCGATTATTTTTACTTTTTCTGGCAGATTTGTGTGAAAACTCGTGTCGAGAAACGAGTTTTGTATTTTATTTTGCATACACTATGTGAAATAAATAATTTGATTCGCAAATTGATAGAAAAATATTTCTTCTAGGTACATTCAATCGTCACCAGACCTCGGATGGTTCCATACACGAACCGCGATTATCTGGCCTATCTGTCAGATTTTATAACATAATTGACAGCTCAAGTCATACGCGATTTTCGCGGTACCGCGATGATCTCGGTTCGTCTATTTCCAGCCGTACAGTTACCCCAAGGTGTATGGATATTAGGAGGTGAAGTGCTTCAGAGCAAATTGACATTTCACGACTTGACATAACAATACTGGGGGCTCCGGTATTAAAATCGGCGAGGGCTGGAGGGGGGTACAGAAAATTGTATGCGATTTGACATAACAATACTCAATGATGGCGCCCGGAAAACGCGCTAACAATTCACCTCCTTAATAAAGACACCTTGCAGTTACCCTATTTTTTCTACGCTCAACAAGGCTCAAATTTGACGGTCAGACAAGCTGCCAACATTAGTTTATTTGACGTTAAGGACAGCGCTGTGCTCTTTGGGTATTTGTTGTGATCAGCTCACTGTTGTTGTTGCTCGGTACCATACGAGTTGTGTAGTGGTGGAAATCGGTGTGATATAAATTTTACAATTTGCAACAATTGCAAAACTTTCGTGTGATGTTACGATAATATATTTAATGTGTGGTTTATTAATGTGTATACACATCTGTGGAAGTTAAGGTAATGTATTAGATACATGTGAACCATTTTGTTTCGTTTACGTATTTGTTTTTATATTCCCATTTCGCTTACCCCCAAAGGCTCATGAATTGCCCTCGATGGAAAACGATGATAATGCCAAATCCACAAACCGACACGCGAAACGAGTTAGCTATGAATGTAAAACGTGCTGCAAGACGGTCTACTCTAAATCGCACAAGCAGTTCCACGAAGAAGTGCACCGTACTTCCCGCTACGCCTGCAATCGCTGCAACAAAACCTACGTGCACAAGCGCGATCTGGAGCTGCACCACAAGGTGCACGATGCACCCGGTCGGCATCATTGCACGCGCTGTACGGCCAGCTTCGACAGTGCGGCCCAGTTGCAGACGCACAAGGACTCGAAGCACGTGCCGAAGGAAAAGTTTGCTTGCCAGCTGTGCCCGTTGAAGTTTACCCTCAAAGGTAACCTTACCAAGCATCTGATCGTGCACGATGGCAATCGTTCGTTTTCCTGTGATGTCTGCGGCAAAACATTTTTGCGCACCAATGCGCTAAAGCACCACATGCTGAGCCATCGCGTAAAGCGCTACCAATGCCAGTCCTGCAACAAAGAGTTCATCGACGCCCGAAACCTGGAGCGGCATCTAAAAACCCATTCCCGGTTGAAGGGTTTCAAGTGCTCGATCTGTGGCGTAACGAGTACGCGCAAGGACAACATCGTGCGGCATGCCAAAAGTTTTCACCCGGAGAGCGATTTGAAGGAAATTGTGCTTGCAAATGGCAACGTTAGTGAAGACCAGATGGAAGCAATTAAACGGGAAGCACAAACAAGCACCAAACCGGAACTGTCCGTGCCGACCAATCGTATTAGTGTCATACAGGTGATTGGAACGCCAAAGACATCGATCACGCTGGTTCAGCCAAGCGGTGATCGAGCGCCGTCAACCGATCGGACTACGGGGCGCGAACCGAACCAAATCAATGCACTGCCCACCACCAGACAGGAAGCGCCGAAAGTTGGTTTCGCCGCCCGTCTAGACAATCTAGAAATCTATCGAAAAATCTTGCAACCTGCGAGTACGCACAGCAGCACAACTGCCAACAGTAGCCGGTTGTCGGAAGTAGGTCAGTCTAACCTCCAAGCTGAAGATAGCAGCACAAAACAAACCGAACGCTTCCCATCGGGTGAACTCGGCCACTGTAATAATCCGACCGAAAACACGGTTGCCAATGGTGACGCAGCTAGTCATAGTGGGGGCAGTGGGGGTAGCAAAGGTAGCGCTGATGGTGGGAACGCTAGCGCTAGCACCGCCAGCGGTCTAGGATCTATTAATAATTTCTGTGAAGTTCACTGGCGTAAGCGCACCTCGCAGTACTTTATCACTAGCAGCAAGGCGCAGACCGATCGTCCGACTGTGTAGTGCGCGTACGAGACAAAACACACGCGCGTGTAGTGCTGTATTGTGTGTGCAGTGTTCAAATCGATTGGAAACGGTCACTAAACCCGGAACCATGCTTGATCGAAAAACGGCAAACGTGGATGAGGAAGATCAACAGTTGATTGTGAGTTTTATGAAAACGAAAAAGTGGCGCAAAATACTCGAACTCGGACAAGAATTAGCTCCCGCGCAACGTTCCAACCTCCTCTGGGCCTGGCCGCTCGAGCAGGACGTGGAACGGCTCGGTGAGGTGCTGGCGCGATGTGGAATACGAAAGATTGCTAGCATAGGCTGTGGTACTGGTTTGCTTGAGTGGATCATCGACTGTGCAAATGGTGAGTTATGTTTAATGTTGTGATCAAAATCGTGTCGGCAATACTCTGTCTTAAACATATGGGGTTGTGATACGAATTTAATACAACTTCAATTGCGTAAACATATTCTCAACTATGTTAAATGTTTCGTTAAATACGAGGATTTGTTATACGCACGTAATATGGTAGTTTGATCAACAGAGTGGTCTTCAAGGCTACCATGCTTGTTGAACATATATTTCGCAACTATTCAAATAGCATTTCTTTCCCATTGTTTCCCATATTTTCTAGGGATTACTAATTTATTGCTCTAAACGGGGTTTGACAAATTCTATTATTTTCTCAGAATGATCGTAATATGTTATTTATTTAATGAAATGTTTAATGAAATGAAGCAGTTACAGTTACAATAAATTGATAAATTAATAAATTAAACCCTCAATAAATGCCTTATGACAGTGTGCGGAATGAGAGTGAATCAATTGGGGCCTAAAGAAAATATCTTCCGATCTGTACGACGGCGCTTAACTTGCGTTTATTGAATTTATGGAACTGTTACTGTTACATTACTGCCATTAGCTATTAGAGTTACATAGGTCGACAAAGTAAAGTGTAATAAATTTAAATTTAAAGCTGTGGATAACGCTTGAGAAGAACCAGATGCAAAAGCTAGACACAAAACTAGATTAACATTAAAAAAAGCAAAAAAAACACGTCACAAAGATCCTGAAACAAGTCTGAAATGCTAGAGGAATGCATATAAATTATTTAGTTGATGTTATATTTGTTCAAAATAATAATTCTAAAGAATAAAGTGGGAACATTACAGGGTTTACCTAGCCAATCCGGCATCGTCAAAGCGTTATCGGTCGCCGTAAATATTGTTTCGGGCAACGTAAACTCCCACTTGGGCACTGTCATTTCTATTCTAAAAAAATCTCGCCTTCACAAGCAAGTAGATGAAGAATGCATGCAAGAACACACTCATCAATACCTACATCTCACACATTTGAAACACGCTTCTAAGGGAGATACACTACACACTAAAATTCACGTCCGGCCCACTTCTACGACCGAAGCCGAAGAGAGCCTCCTATATTGTCAAATAAGAAGGAAGGAAATAAAGCAATTAAACTGAAGACACTATCTCACATTCTCCACTCATCGATAAGCGCCCAATTTTCGATTTTTGTATGACTTCGTGAGTTTTGGGCTGGTAGTGAGTGCTATGTGTCACCTCCCTTAAACTTTTCCTCCACACTTATACCTCTTTTAGAAATAGCTTGATATTTAATGATTCTTAGTATTGAAACACTCGAAATGAGCACGATTTTGTATCGGGAACAAAAATAAAATTGCTCGTTATGCGAGATTTTACTCATTAAGGAGGTATTCGTAGAGCATTTAGATTTGCTGGTTATGCGAAAAATTTATTATAAGGAGCACTCGTTATGAGGGATTTCACTGTATTATCTTCTCGTCTGACAAATTCTTTGTTTAGGCCACTAACAACCTCTCGCCAAATTTGCTTCAATCGCAAACCAACGTAAATAATATTTTGTTCATGCTCTCCATCTTTCCAGAGGCTATCAGTGTAATCGGTATAGAAATCGACGAAGAATGGTGGAGCTCCAAGTACGCACCCGTTCGGTACATTCCATTAGCGTTCGTCAGCGGATCGGAAAGCTCGTTACGAGAGGTTACGGCCAAATGGCAGGACGAGCAGCCAGATGCGTTGATGTTTTGCTACTTCAACAACGGTGCTGCGTTTGAGCAGTATGTAAAAGAGTTTACTGGTCGTTTCGTGATACTAATTGGACCGGGCCAGGGAAAGGGCGTACACACAAACCCATTGCCTTTGGCACCCGGTGAGTCGTTTGAGCGTGATTGGAAACTGCTGGAACAGTTCGCGATCGGAAGCGAAAATGTCAATTGCATTGCCATCTATGAGCGAACAAAGTAATGAACCGTGTAAAGCACAATTTACTATACAAATATAATGTGAACAAAATTATACGAGCAGCATATTGCTGACGGAAAAAGTTATCAGTATCATATTATTGGACCTCGAAGAGTTTGAAAAGAAGATTCGAAAGAAAGCTTAGTAAGGGCTGTAAATGAAAATCAAAATGTACATGATATTCGAACATAGAAGAAGGTAGGTAAAGACGGAAACTGCGGATAAAATGGGCACATCTCATAAAATCATGTTAAAAGTAATTATCGAATAATTCAACAATGCTGAACTAAACTGAAAGTAAAATAACATTTGAGAACATTTTGGGCGTAATATACAAAATTCGTGAAATTCACAAACAAAACAAATTTACAATCGTGCCGTCCCTTGTGGATCTAATTTGACTACTGCGGATCACAGAGCTTGAGATAAATTTGCATTGTTTATATTTTCGGAAGATTTATTACATAAATCTGTTTTTGTTTTTTAAGCAAAAAAACAAAAATGGCAAAAGATCGAGAATGAATGAAAAAAAAATCGTTTTCTGGTGGTTTATGCATCTTGACACCAAAACGGGAAAGACGGACACTCTGTCGAAAGGGGAAAGATGGACACCAAAATTGTTGATTTATTTTACTGATTATGAACAGATTTTATCAAATACCTTTAAATGAAGGTTTTTCGAAGATATTAACCATCCGACAACTAAAGAAAGCATTGAAATAAGCGAGAAATGAAACACCGGTCAAAATAGCAGTCATTCGTTGTGCTGATCAGCGATCGACGCTGATCAGGCACTTCACGAAACCCAATATTTTGCCACGGCCTGGAAAAATTTATTAGACAAAAAGAAGAGTTATTGGTATGACATCGTTCAGGAATTGATGAGAGATGCTATAGGATTAAAAGATAAAAATGGCTTGACCTATTAACAAGTCCCAAGACGGTCTCATGATACAGTTGTCAACTCGTAGGACTTAACAACATGCCCGTCACGGGGTCAAGCCCCAACTAGACCGTGCCACCATATGTAGGACTGACTATTCTGCTATGGGGGTAATCCAAAAGTCCACTGACCGACAACGGTTGTTGAGCCAAAAGAAGAAGATTTAACAAGTCCCAGAAACATGCTGGGGTCGTGGACTTTCCTTGGAGTAATATCCTAAAGGGATGTTCTTGACTGTTGAACTGTAAACTGGAGCAGCGTCCGCTGTAAATGCCCTATATTTCGATAATGCTTTACATTCTATATTCTACCAGGTGTTAGAAGTGGTGCTTACACTTTCTAGATTGACGGCTGAATGAAACCGTCGTTGTTACCAGGACGTGGAAAACAATACTGTAATCCTCTTCATAAAATACTGATAAAATACTCCTGGTAATCTCCTTCAATTTCCAAAGTTTTCGACAGGTCCATCTTACCCTTCATGGTGTCCATCTTTCCCATATCAAGTGTCTTACTTCCCATATAGTCTACCCGAACATTTCAAAACTGCACGAAAAAAACTTGTTTTTAGTTCATGGAAAAAAACATAAAAATCGATAAAAAGTAAAAAGTTTCAACACATAAAACATGAGTGTAAGATGTTTTCATGGTCGTTGTATTAATATATTCCTAGATTTTGAACATTTTCCTCAAAGTATCTGTCTTTAGCTATGCTTTAACAGCCATACAACAACCTATGTCGAACAATTCTGATCAAACATTTTGTTGGCTATGTTCAACATTTTGGCTATGAAATGCCATACAAATAACTTGAACAGTCGTGATTGAATAATTCCTTACGCAAAAAAACATTAGATATAAATCAGGCTGACGATAGTAGTTTTACGGAAAATAACCAGAAACAGGGGTGAAACTCTTAAAAAAAATACTTTAGCACAAATAGTTACGTCCAAGCAACAGATGAACTCGAATACATCTCGAATAGTGTTGGGTCATACGATTCATTTCACGATCCGACCCGGAGTCGGGTGCGAGCTAGCCGGAATCGATTCCGACCCGTGGGTGCAGCGGGTGCGCTAGGTCGGAGTCGGAATCAAATTCGACCCGCGGGTGCAATGAGTTCGGGTTGACCCGAAAGATCAGTAGGTGCGAGAAAGCATAAGCGACTCCGACCCGTTGGTGCAGCGAGTTCGGGTCGGGCCACGGTAGGTTCAGTTTGACCCGATGGTGCAGCGAGTTCGGGTTGACCCGAAAGATCAGTAGGTGCGAGAAAGCATAAGCGACTCCGACCCGTTGGTGCAACGAGTTCGGGTCGGGTAGAGTCAAGGTAGGTTCAATCCGACCCGACCCGACCCGAACTCGCCGCACCAACGGGTCGGAGTCGCTTATGCTTTCTCGCACCTACCGGAGTCGTTGCACCCACTGAACCTACTTGTACCTTTCGGGTCGACCCGAACGACTCCGGGTCGCTTACGGATGGCTCCGACCCGATAGGTTCTGGTCGACCCGCCCATCACTAATTTTGAATGCGTTAGGAATACATATTTCGAGCTGGCGAGTTCGATGGCATGGCCCAATGCTTACTCGAATCGATGTCGATCGAACGTTCGCAATTGGCACCATTTCATGTAATAATCTGGTAGTGTTTTGATCACTGATCTCGAAGTCTGCTAGTAGCCTCCACCGCGATCGTACAAATTAAGTAGCAAACGATTCATGTTCTTTCATCGCATTACAAACAAAAGAATCCGTCTGTTGTCATTAGTACTATTGGATTTATTACGCAGATTTACGTTTTACTTACAAAGCCCGCCGTCTTTACTGTTTCATACCGCCTCACTGTCTGTAGCGGGCCAGTGCAGCCATTTACCCTACGCGATTGGCAGCACCAGAAGATGGAAAACGTTCATTAAATATGTTCACTATGGAGTAAAATTATATTGAGCATTGTATGGTTGTTACCTAGAACAGGGATACGTATCAGGGTGTAACGACCCGTAACGCAATGGGAACAGCAAAGAAAGTTGAAACTAAAAATTAGATGAAAATTGCTGAACCAATACCGAATCGTACAGCGCAAGTGAGGTACAATAGGTAGGGAAAAAGGATAGCATTTAAGGAAAGAAATGACGTACGGAAAGAAATTATAGGTTCTTACGCACTAAACGAGTAGCCCCATCGGTAGTGAGGCCTGTGAGGGCAAAACATGAACAAAAAAAAAACCGTTGCAGTAATCATTAAAATTACACACATTCTCGTACACGCACACACTCTCGCTCATGCATAAGCATAAGTTCCGTTCGCTTTCATTCCAAATCTTAACATCCATTCATCATTCACACACACACGCAGGCTTGCTGAAACTCATTGGTAGAGTTGGTTTCGGGATGAGCGGAGAACGTTCGTCCCGGGCAATGCGACGTCGTTCGTCCTCTCCATCGCCGCACCGATCATCGGTAAACCTTATCGTCCTGGTACACGATGTAGGGATTGTGGGCGGTGTGGGTGAGCGTGCCGGAAGATTGCTGCTGCGCGTGTTGCTGCGCGTGCTGCTGCTGCTGCTGCTGATGGTGCAGCGCCGCCTGGCTGGACATGAGCGTGTGGTTCTGATACTGGTACGGTATTCGGCCGATGGTCGAGTAGCTGGGGCGGGCCTGCGTCGGCGACCCGTTCGGTTTGTAGGGCAGCGTGGCGTAGCTCTGGGCGTACGGTGGCGCCAGCGTGGGATACATGGCCGCCGGCTGGCCCTTCTTGCCGGTGTAGTTGACCTGCAGCGTGCCCGGCATGCCCATCGGCATCGGGTGGCCGGCGCGCGCATGATGATGGTGGTAGCTGTCGTTGTTCATCTTCAACCGGCAGATGCAGATGCAGATGATGAGCAGAAAGATAAACACCACCACCCCGCCCACGATGCCGATGATGAGCGTATCGTCGTTCGCGGACGGCATCTTCTTCAGCGGCGGCATGGCGGCCGACGAAACCTTCGATTTGGAACCCTTGGTGCGCGTGGTCGTCGAGGAGGAGGACACCGGCGGCATGCTCCAGATGATGTCGTGCTCGGTCGTGGCGGCCGCGTTCGTCATCTGCACCTCGGACGTGTAGTTGTAGAAGCTAATCGTGGGCGTCGTTCGCGTGCTGCCGCCCGTGCTCGAAGCCGCCGGCTGGGTGGGGCTCGTCGCCTTGCTGCGGCCGTCACACACCAGCTCGCTGTCGCCCACCTCCGTCAGCAGCTTGCCGGCGACGGTCGGCGGGCTGGCGCACCGCACGTCCTGCACCTTGGTCGCGAGAATCCACCGGCGGAAGGCGCGCGCCTGGCAGTCGCACCGGACCGGGTTCGTCGCCAGCCCATCGATCTGGATGCTGTTCTTGCGGTCGTCCAGCGAGCTCAGGAACGGTTGCGTCAGCGTGCCCACCTTCGACCCGGCAATGCTAAAGTCGATGTGAGCGGAGCGGGGCAGCGGCAGCAGCAGGGCGGGCGGCAGCGCCGTCAGCGAGGTGTTGTGCAGCCGCACCGTCAGGTACTTGTTGCGCAAACCGGCAAACGCACCGGACGACAGGCTCTGCAGTGCGTACCCGTGCAGGCCGAGCGTGTGCAGCTTCGGATGGTGCAGGACCTGCAGCTGGTCCGACTCGAGGTTGGCGTCCTTCGCCTCGATGTCGACCGCGGCCAGCGCCGGCAGCTCCTGCACGATGCCCTGCACGTCGATGTACCCGAGCTTGGCGAACTGGTACGCTTGCAGGACGGTCAGGTCCTTCAGCGGTTTGAACGCGTTCTTCTCGAGCCGGGTCAGCTCGGGCAGCTCGCGGATGTACAGCTCCGTCAGCCCGTCCAGCCGCTCGAACGTGCTGGCCGTGATCGTGCGGATCGGATTGCTGGACAGGTCGAGGTAGCCGAGCAGCGCCAGCTTCGGCCAGATGTCGCGCAGCCCGTCCGCGTCGCCGATCGCGTTGTGCGACAGGTCGAGCCGCTCGAGCAGCGTCACCTTTTCGAACGCTTTCGCGCTAACGGCGGAGATGTTGTTGTGCGACAGGTTCAGGCTGCGCAGGTACGGCGTCTCCAGCATCGGCAGCTCCCGCACGCCCGTCCCGGCCAGGTTGAGCGTGCGCACGGTCTTCGGCTGCCCGAGCACGGTGGCGATCGCTTCCGGCGTGAGCGGGTTGTACGAGAAGTCGACGTGCTTGGCGTTGATCATGAGCATGTGGCTGGCCCGGGGCACCTCGCGGATCGCGTTGCGGCTCAGGTCGAGCGTTTGCAGCGTGTCGTGCTGGTCGCCGAACGCGGCCACCGGCACGCTGGCCAGCTTGTTGCCGGCGAGCGAGACGCGCTCGAGCCGCTGGACC